>NC_138845.1:2854607-3098944 GCF_965183815.1 Platalea leucorodia | reverse complement strand
CCCCGAATCCCCTGGGGGTCGGGTGTGGTTGGGGGGGTCGGGGTGGGGGGGGTCCCCACACTCACCGGGTCCTCGCACCAGGCGCATCGCGGGTGGGAGCGCACACACGCCTCGCAGGACGCCTGGGGCTCGCAGGACCCTGGGGACACCCGGGGGGGGGGGGGGGTCAGGGGGTCAGGGACCCCCCCCCCCCATGGGTGCCCCCCCCCCCCACTCGTGCCCCCCCTCACCTTCCCCGGCCCCCCCCCGCGCCGCCAGCAGCAGCGGCAGCAGCAGGAGCCCCCCCGGCCGCCCCATGGCCCCGGCGCTGCTGGGAGGCGGCGGGGGGGGGGGCGGGGGGGGGAGGGGCTCCCGGGGGGGGGCGGGGCGGGGGCCACATCCTGCAGGTGCGCCCTGCCCCCCCCCCCTCGCGGTCCTGGGGGGGAGGGCACCGCGGGGGGAGGGGCACCGCGGGGGGGGAGCACCCGGGGGGGGCTGGGGGGGGCAGGAGGACCCTTGGGGGGGGGGGGTCCGCGGTAGGGGGGGGGGGGGGCCGATCCAGGGGGGCACGGGGGGGGTGGCCGCGGGGCCGGGGCGCCCCCTGGCGGCGGGGGGGACCTGCAGCCACCCCGGCCCGGCGAGGGGGGGGTCCCCAGCGGCCGGGGGGGGGGTCCCCCGCTGTCCCCATTGTCCCCATTGCCCCGGGGTGCCCCCCCTTATCCCGGGGGGGGTCCCCAAGTGTCCCCAAGGAGGGGTCCCCATCATCCTCGGGGGGGGGCCCCCCCTTATCTCCGAAGGGGGGGGCCCTAAGCGGGGGTCCCCATCATCCTCGGGGGGGGCTCCTCATCCCCAGGTGCCCCCCACTACTCCAGGGGGTGCCCCCCTTGTCCCCGACGGGGGGGGGTGCCCCAACTGTCCGCCATGGGGGGGGCCCCATCATCCTCGGAGGGGCCCCCCTCATCCCCAGGGGCCCCCCATCACCCCGGGGTGCCCCCCCTTACCGCTGGGAGGGGTCCCCAACTGTCCCCAAAGGGGGGGGCCCCAAAGTGGGGGGCCCCATCTCATCCCCATGTGCCCCCCATCACCCCGGGGTGCCCCCCCTCATTCCTGGGGGGGGTCCCCAAGTGTCCCCGGGGGGGTACACCCCATCATTCTCGGGGGGGCCCCCTCATCCCCATGTGACACCCCCCCATCAACCCGGGGTGCCCCCCCTTATCCCTGGGGGGGTCCCATCATCCCCAAGGGCCCCCCCATCACCCCCGGGGTGCCCCCTTTATCCCTGGGGGGCCCCCCATCAACCCGGGGTGCCCCCCCCTTATCCCTGGGGGGGTCCCATCATCCCCAAGGGCCCCCCCCATCACCCCCGGGTGCCCCCCCCTTTATCCCTGGGGGGCCCCCCATCAACCCGGGGTGCCCCCCCTTATCCCTGGGGGGGTCCCCATCATCCCCAAGGGCCCCCCATCACCCCGGGGTGCCCCCCCCTTATCCCTGGGGGGTCCCCAAGTGTCCCCAAGGGGGGGGTGGGTGCCCCCCCTCACCCCAAGCTGACCCCCACCACCCCGGGGGGGCCCCCCCCATTGCCCCAAGGCTCCCCCCCCCCAACCACACCGGGACCCCCCCAAATTTCCATCACTTTATTTTGCAAAAATAGAAAAGTCCCGCGTGTCCCCCCCCCGCGGGGGGAGGGGGGCGGGTGGGCTGTAAACATGGCGGGGGGGGGAAGCGGGGGGCAGCGGCGGGGGGGACCCCCCCCGGGGCCGGGGGGGACCCCAGTGTAAACGCAAAGGAATAAATAAGGGGGGGGGGGGAAAGTGCTGCCCCGGGGGGGGGGGGGGGGGGGGCACCCCCTTTGTAGTGTAACAGGCCCCCCCCGGGGGCTGTGCACCCCCAAAGTGGGGGGGGCAAATTGGGGGGGCATGGAGCCCCCCCATCCAGCCAGGCTGGGGTAACAGACATTGGGGGGGGGGCAGTTTGGTCCCGGGGGGCAGTGGGGGTGTGACCCCCCCCCCCCAGTAAAGCTGCCTTTTGGGGGGGGGGCACCAGGCAGGGCCCCCCCATGGCATTGGGGTAACCGGGACTATGGCTTGGGACCCCCCCAATAATATTGGGGGGCGTTTGGGGGGGGGGGGCACCTTGTGCCCCCCCATCTTTGGTCTCTATAGTGTTCTGTGCCGGGGGGGGGGAGCAGGGGGGGGATTTTTGGGGTCCCCCCACCCCAACAGCGTCAAAAAGCAAAACCCACACGCAGCCCCCCCCCCAGTATAAAATAAACCAGCAAATAAATTCCCCCCCCCCGAAATGGGGGGGGTCCTGCCTGCGCCCCAACAGTGCCCGGGGAGGGGGGGGAAATGGGGGTGCCCCCCCCCCAAATCCACCCTGTTTCCAATAAATAAGGGCCCGGGGGGCCTGGGCCCCCCCCGGCTCGGGGGGGGGGGGGGTCACGGCACGGGGCGCCAGGCGGTAATTTGGGGGGGGGGGGGAGGGGGGCGATTTCTGTCCATCGTTGCCCCCCTGAAATCCCCCCCCCGATACAAGGGTGGGGGGCAGCAGCGGGGCTGGGGGGGGGGGGGGGGGGGGGCCTTTGGCGTGAAGCTGAGGTTGGGGTGGGGGGGCCCCCCCGGGCCCCCCAGCTTAAGGCAATAGCTGGGCCGCGGGGTCCCCCCCGGGCCGGCTCCGTCAGTCTCTGGAGCCCCCCCAGATTTGGGGGGCGGGGGGCTCTGTAGGGGCCCCCCCCATTCCCGGAGCAAGGCGGGGGGGGCCCTGGAAGGCAGTTGTGAGTGTCCAGGCCCGGCGGGGGGTTACGGGGGCCCCCCCGGCGCGGGCGGGGGGCTACGGGGAGGCGGGGGGCCCGGGGGGGCTGTCCGGGGGGGCGGGGGGCTCCGGGGGCGGGGGGGGGCCGCGCCGCCGCCTCCTCCTCCTGGAACATCTCGGGGTTCTCCAGCATCTCCCGGATCAGGGGGGGCATCGGCCCCGGGATCTCCATCTTCAGCGTGATGGCTCGCTCCGCGCCTGCGGGACCCCCCCCCCCGTCAGCCGAGGGCCGCGCCCCCGCCAGCTCCCACCCCCCTGCCAGCTTCACCCCCCCCCCCCGAGAGCTCCGACCCCCCCCCGAGCCCCCCAAGTTTCCCCCGCGAGCATCTCCCCGTGAGCTTCCCTGCAGGCATCCCTGCAACCTCCCCGCGAGCTTCCCCGCGCAAGCAAGCCCCGCTGAGCACCCCCACCCGCAACAGCTTCCCCACGCGAGCTCCCCCCACGCGAGCTCCCCCCACGCGAGCTCCCCCCACGCGAGCTCCCCTGCGAGCTTCCTCCATGCGAGCTTCTCCCTGCGAGCATCCCCCATGCGAGCATCCCCCATGCGAGCATCCCCCACGTGAGCTTCCCCCACGCGAGCATCCATGCGAGCTTCTCCCCGCGAGCATCCCTGCGAGCTTCCCCCACGCGAGCTTCCCCCCCGCGAGCTTCCCCACGCGAGCTTCCTCCATGCGAGCTTCTCCCCGCGAGCATCCCCACGCGAGCATCCCCACGCGAGCTTCCCGCACGCGAGCTTCCCCCCCGCGAGCTTCCCGCACGCGAGCTTCCCCCCCGCGAGCTTCCCCACGCGAGCATCCCCCATGCGAGCATCCCCCATGCGAGCATCCCCCACGCGAGCATCCATGCGGGCTTCTCCCCGCGAGCATCCCTGCGAGCTTCCCCCACGTGAGCATCCCCACGCGAGCTTCTCCCCGCGAGCATCCCTGCGAGCTTCCCCCACGCGAGCTTCCCCCCCGCGAGCTTCCTCCATGCGAGCTTCTCCCCGCGAGCTTCCCCCACGCGAGCTTCCCCCACGCGAGCTTCCTCCATGCGAGCATCCCCACGCGAGCTTCCCGCACGCGAGCTTCCCCCCCGCGAGCTTCCTCCATGCGAGCTTCTCCCCGCGAGCATCCCCACGCGAGCTTCCCGCACGCGAGCTTCCCGCACGCGAGCTTCCCCACGCGAGCTTCCTCCATGCGAGCTTCTCCCTGCGAGCATCCCCCATGCGAGCATCCCCCACGCGAGCATCCATGCGGGCTTCTCCCCGCGAGCATCCCTGCGAGCTTCCCCACGCGAGCTTCCCCACGCGAGCTTCCCCACGCGAGCTTCCCTGCGAGCTTCCTCCATGCGAGCTTCTCCCCGCAAGCTTCCCCCACGTGAGCATCCCCACGCGAGCTTCCCGCACGCGAGCTTCCCCACGCAAGCTTCCCCACGCAAGCTTCCCGCACGCGAGCATCCCTGTGAGCATCCCTGCGAGCATCCGCAATGCGAGCATCCCCCATGCGAGCTTCTCCCTGCGAGCTTCCTCCATGCGAGCATCCCCAACACGAGCATCCCTGTGAGCTTCCGCCATGCGAGCATCCCTGCGAGCATCCCTGCGAGCATCCTCCCTGCGAGCAGCCCTGCAAGCTTCTCCCTGCGAACTTCCTCCATGCGAGCTTCCCCCATGCGAGCATCCCTGCAAGCTTCCTCCACGCGAGCATCTCCCTGCAAGCTTCTCCCATGCAAGCATCCCTGCAAGCAGTTCCCTGCAAGCTTCCCCCAGGTAAGCATCCCTGCGAGCTTCTCCCTGCGAGCATCCCTGTGAGCTTCCCCCACGACAGCATCTCTGTGAGCTTCCCCCACGAGCTTCCCCCACATGAGCATCCCTGCGAGCATCTCCCTGCGAGCATCCCCACGCGAGCATCTCCCACGCGAGCATCCCCCACGCGAGCATCCCCCACGCGAGCACCCCTGTGAGCTTCCTCCATGCGAGCATCTCCCACGCGAGCATCCCCCACGCGAGCACCCCTGTGAGCTTCCTCCATGCGAGCATCTCCCACGCGAGCATCCCCCATGCGAGCATCTCCCTGCGAGCATCCCCGCGAGCATCTCCCACGCGAGCATCTCCCACGCGAGCATCTCCCACGCGAGCATCCCCCACGCGAGCATCCCCACGTGAGCTTCCCCCCCGCGAGCATCCCTGCGAGCTTCCCCACGCGAGCATCCCCCACGTGAGCATCTCCCTGCGAGCATCTCCCACGCGAGCATCCCCCATGCGAGCATCCCTGTGAGCTTCCTCCATGCGAGCATCTCCCACGCGAGCATCCCCCATGCAAGCATCTCCCTGCGAGCTTCCCCACGTGAGCTTCCCCCATGCGAGCATCCCCGCGAGCATCTCCCACGCAAGCATCTCCCACGCGAGCATCCCCCATGCGAGCATCCCCACGTGAGCTTCCCCCCCGCGAGCATCCCTGCGAGCTTCCCCCACGTGAGCATCTTCCTGCGAGCATCCCTGCGAGCTTCCCCACGCGAGCATCCCCCACGCAAGCATCCCCCACGCGAGCATCCCCCACGCGAGCATCCCCCACGCGAGCATCTTCCTGCGAGCTTCCCCCACGCGAGCATCCCTGCGAGCATCTCCCACGCGAGCATCCCCCCACGCACAAGCCCCTCCAAGCACCCAATTTTCCCCTGCTCGCTTCCCCGCGACCTTCCCCACCGCGGTCCTTCCCCCTCTCCCCCCCCAACCCTCCCCGCCGCGAGCTCCCCAGGCCTGGGGGTCCCCGGGGGGGTCCCGGGGGGGTCCCGGGGGGGTCCCCCCTCACCCTTGGTGCTGATGCCGCGCAGGTCGGTGATCTTCATCAGCATGCGGGGGAACATGTGGGGCTGGCGCGGCCGGCGCCGGCGCGCGTACACCTTCAGCGCCTCCAGCAGCGGCTCCTGCAGCTTCTCCACCTTCTCCGGCTCCTCCAGGTCCATGCGGTCTTTGGGGGGGGGACACGACACGGTTGGGGGGTCACCAGCGCCCGTCACCCCCCTCTGTCCTCTCTGTCCCCTCGTCTGATGGTCGTGACCCCGAGCTCGGCGTCTGCGGGGTGTCCCGGGCGGCCCCGCTGGCTCCCGGTCCCCGTGTCCCCAAGGCCCCGGTGCTTCCTGGGCTGGTGGGGTCCATGTCCCACGTCCAGGCCCCGAGGTCCCCATGTCCCCATGTCCCCACATCCCTGCTGCCTCCTGACCCCGACGTCCCCATGTCCCCACATCCCTGCTGCCTCCTGACCCCGACGTCCCCATGTCCCCACATCCCTGCTGCCTCCTGACCCCAACGTCCCCGTGTCCCCATGTCCCAGCTGCCTCCTGGCCCTGAGGTCCCCATGTCCCCGTGTCCCCGCATCCCTGCTGCCTCCTGACCCTGAGGTCCCCGTGTCCCCATGTCCCAGCTGCCTCCTGGCCTGGTGGTCCCTGCGTCCCTGCTGTCCCCAGGCCCAGAGGTCCCCATGTCCCTGTATCTCCATGTCCCCACTGCCTCCCGGCCCAGAGGTCCCCGTGTCCCTCTGTCCCTGCTACCTCCTGGACCCGAGGTCCCCTGTGTCCCCACATCCCTGCTGCCTCCTGATCTGGAAGTCCCCATGTCCCCATTGACTCCTGGCCCACAGGTCCCCGTGTCCCCATGTCCCTGTGTCCCCATGTCCTCACTGCCTCGTGGCCGAGGTCCCCGCGTCCCCACATCCTCCTGCCCTGCAGGTCCCCATGTCCCTGTGTCCCCATGGCGTCCCGGCCTCAAGGTCCCCATGTCCCTGCTACCCCTTGCTCCAGAGGTCCCTGTGTCCCCACATTCCCGCTACCTCCTGGCCTGGAGGTCCCCATGTCCCCGTGTCCCTCTGTCCCCATGTCCCTGCTACCTCCTGGCCTGGAGGTCCCCATGTCCCCACGTCCCTCTGTCCCCATGTCCCTGCTACCTCCTGGCCCAGAGGGTCCCCATGTCCCCATGTCCCTCTGTCCTCATGTCCCTGCCACCTCCTGGCCCAGACATCCCCGTGTCCCCATGTCCCTCTGTCCCCATGTCCCTGCTACCTCCTGGCCCAAAGGGTCCCCATGTCCCCGTGTCCCTCTGTCCCCATGTCCCTGCTACCTCCTGGCCCAGAGGGTCCCCATGTCCCTGTGTCCCTCTGTCCCCATGTCCCTGCTACCTCCTGACTCAGAGGTCCCTGTGTCCCCGTGTCCCTCTGTCCCCATGTCCCTGCTACCTCCTGATCCAGAGGGTCCCCATGTCCCCACGTCCCTCTGTCCCCATGTCCCTGCTACCTCCTGATCCAGAGGGTCCCCATGTGCCCACTGCCTTGTGGCCCAGAGGTCCCTGTGTCCCTCTGTCCCCATGTCCCCGCTACCTCCTGACCCAGAGGTCCCCATGTCCCCGTGTCCCTCTGTCCTCATGTCCCTGCCACCTCCTGGCCCAGACATCCCCATGTCCCTCTGTCCCCACGTCCCTGCTACCTCCTGATCCAGAGGGTCCCCATGTGCCCACTGCCTTGTGGCACAGAGGTCCCCGTGTGCCCATGTCCCTCTGTCCCCATGTCCCCGCTACCTCCTGTGCCAGAGGTCCCCATGTCCCCACGTCCCTCTGTCCTCATGTCCCTGCCACCTCCTGGCCCAGACATCCCCATGTCCCCATGTCCCTCTGTCCCCATGTCCCTGCCACCTCCTGGCCCAGACATCCCCATGACCCCATGTCCCTCTGTCCCCATGTCCCTGCCACCTCCTGGCCCAGACATCCCCATGTCCTTCTGTCCCCATGTCCCTGCCACCTCCTGGCCCAGAGGTCCCCATGTCCCCGTGTCCCTCTGTCCCCATGTCCCTGCTACCTCCTGGCCCAGACATCCCCATGTCCCTCTGTCCCCATGTCCCTGCCACCTCCTGACCCAGAGGTCCCCATGTCCCCGTGTCCCTCTGTCCCCATGTCCCTGCTACCTCCTGGCCCAGACATCCCCATGTCCTTCTGTCCCCATGTCCCTGCCACCTCCTGGCCCAGACATCCCCATGTCCCTCTGTCCCCATGTCCCTGCCACCTCCTGACCCAGAGGTCCCCATGTCCCCGTGTCCCTCTGTCCCCATGTCCCTGCCACCTCCTGACCCAGACATCCCCGTGTCCCCGCCACCCCCTGGCCCTGAGGGCCCCCGCGTCCCCCTTCGTCCCCCACCTCCGCAGATGAGGCAGATGGCGCTGAGCAGCCCGGTCTCGGTGTCGTCCATCTCCAGCGGCAGCAGCTGCCCGGCGAAGGCGAAGACCAGGTCGGTGAGGGGCCCGAAGCCGGCGTTGTGCATCTGCGTCCGGTTCAGCGTCAGCCCGTCCGAGAAGGTCATGGTGTCCTGCTCCGGCGTGTAGCGCGTGCAGATCCGCAGCATCTACGGGGAAAGGGGGGGGACGTGGTCGGGACCGGCGCGGGGCACCCCCCGACCTCCCCGCCGCGCCCCCCCCGAGACCCTCACCAGGATATCGAGGCAGGCGGCCTTGAGCAGGGTGATCTGATCGGCCATGCTGAGGGCGGTGAAGCCGGGCAAGCGCTTGGCAAACTCCACGATTTTGATGATGCACTTGGTGGCCAACTCGCTGAATTTGTCCCACAACCCCAGGTCCAGCTGCACCCGGTGGTCAGCGCTCGAGTTCTGCAAAGGGGGGAGGACACAACCAAAGGGACTCAACCCCGGCGGCGTCCCCGCGCCGGCGGCGTCCCCTCCCGCGCCGGCGTCCCCGCCGCGGTGCTCACCGTGGTGTACTTGCCCAGCTGGCAGAGGGAGGGGAAGGTCTCCTGGTGGGCTCTGCTGACCTTCTGCACCAGTTCCTCCAGCTCGGGGCTCAGCTCGTAGCTCTCCGCCGTCACCTCCTCCTTCACCTCCTTCTTCTTTTTGTTCCTGTCGTTGCGGACGGCTGCGGAAGGGGGGGTGCGGAGAGTTTTGGGGTGCGGAGGGTGAGGGGGGGGGGGGTCTGGGGGTGCCCCCCCATCCCCTCCCCAAAGGGGGTTTCCCGGCGGCGACGCGAGCAGGATGTCTGCATACAGCACGACGCGGGCGGAGGGGGTGCCAAGCCCCCCGCCACGCCGGGGTGGGGGCACCCCCAAAGCCCCCCCAACCCCAGGGCGGGCACCAACCCTGCCTGCATCCCCCCCCCCCAGCCCCAAATCCTCCCAGGGGACAGCGACCCCCCCCAGGGTGCCCAGCGCCGCGGGGACAGAGCCGGCCCGACGTCGGTGATGGCCGGGGAGGGGGGACAGCGGGGTGTCCCCCCCCCGGGGACCCCCCCGGGACCCCGGCGCACCTTCCTTGGACATGCCGACCTCGAAGCACTTCTGGAGGCGGCAGAACTGGCAGCGGTTGCGCGTCACCTTGTTGATCTGGCAGTTCTTCTCCCGGTGGCACGTGTACACCATGTTCTTCTGGATGCTGCGGCGGAAAAAGCCCTGGGGGGGGGACATGGGGGGGTGACGGGGGGGGGCCCCCAGTCCCCCCGACTGGGATCCCCCAGTCCCAGCTCCCCAGTGACCCCCAGCGAGGTTCCCCAAAGCCCAGGGGGGCTCCCCAGTCCCCCAGTAAAGCTCCCCAGTGCCCCCCAGCAAGGCTACGCACTACCAGGTCCCCAGTGCCCGGGGGGGGCTCCCCAGTCCCCCCAGTAAGGCTCCCCAGTGCCCCCAGAGGGGCTCCCCAGCAAGGCTACCCACTACCAGCTCCCCAGTGCCCAGGGGGGGGCTTCCCAGTGCCCCCCAGCAAGGCTCCCCAGTGCCCCCCAGCAGGACTACCCACTACCAGCTCCCCAGTGCCCGGGGGGGGGCTTCCCAGTGCCCCCCAGCAAGGCTCCCCAGTGCCCCCCAGCAGGACTACCCACTACCAGCTCCCCAGTGCCCAGGGGAGGCTCCACAGGATCCCTGGGGGGCTCCCCAGTGCCCCCCAGCAAGGCTACGCACTACCAGCTCCCCAGTCCCCCCAGTAAGGCTCCCCAGTGCCCCCAGGGGGGCTCCCCAGTAGGACTACCCACTACCAGCTCCCCAGTCTCCCCAGTAAGGCTCCCCAGCACCCCCAGGTGGGCTCCAGTGCCCATGGGCTGCTCCCCAGTAACCCCAGGGGGGTTCCCAGTGCTTGCGGGGGTCCCCAGTCCTCCCTGGGTGTGCTCCCCAGTGCTGACTCCCCAGTGCCCCCAGCAAGGCTCCCCAGTGCCCCCGGGGCTCCCCAGTGCCCCCAGCAAAGCTCCCCAGTGCCCTCGGGTCCCCCCCAGTGCCCCCAGCAAGGCTCCCCAGTGCCCCCGGGTCTCCCCAGTGCCCCCAGCAAAGCTCCCCAGTGCCCCCAGCAAGGCTCCCCAGTGCCCCTGGATCTCCTCAGTGCCCCCAGCAAGGCTCCCCAGTGCCCCCGGGTCTCCCCAGTGCCCCCAGCAAGGCTCCCCAGTGCCCCCGGGTCTCCTCAGTGCCCCCAGCAAGGCTCCCCAGTGCCCCCAGCAAGGCTCCCCAGTGCCCGGGGGGAGTCCCCAGTGCCCCCAGCAAGGCTCCCCAGTGCCCCCCCCACCTTGCAGCCCTCGCAGGAGCTGACGCCGTAGTGGTAGCCCGAGGACTTGTCGCTGCAGACGAAGCAGGGCTTGTAGACGCGGGGCGGGGGGGGCGGCGAGGGCGAGCTGGGCACCATCTCCTCCGCGCTCCGGCTCTGGGTCTCCACGGCTGGGGGGGGGGGCACGGGGGGGGTCAGGCAGCTGCCGGAGACCCCCCCCCCCAACCTGCATGAGCCCCCCCCAAAGCTGGCAGCTGCCACCACCTCCTGTTGCTGACGGGGGGGGAAACTGAGGCACGGGGCGGGGGGGGGCTGGTTGCCCCCTCCCTGCTCGTGCGAGCCACAGTGGGGGGGTCCCCGTGGGGTGGGAGGGGGGCAGGGAGCCCCACGGGGGGTCCCCAGGGAGCTGCGTCCAACCGGGGGGGGGACACGACACCGAGGGATGGGGGACAGCTGGGGACGGAGGGGGGGACAATGAGGAGACAAGGCTGGGGGAGGGGGGGGGCACCCCAGCACCCCCCCACCCCCCAAGTGTGCCCATGCCCCTCCCCCGCTTTCCCAGGGCCCCCTCAACCCCAACCCCCAGGGGTTGGGGGGGTCCCAGCCCCCCCAAATCCCCCCAGGGTGCCACCGTGGGGCAGTGGCAGGCGGGGGGGGGGGTGACACTGGTGGCGGGGGGGGGGGGGGGGGGGACACACGGACCCCACCCTGCCCCGCGGGCGGCTGGGGGTGGGGGTGGGGGTGAGGTTTGTGCGTGTGTGGTTTTTTTATATAAAAAAAAAGAAGCCAAAATTGCTGAAATTGAGGAAATTCCTGCCCTCGCCCGGCGTCAAACAGCCCATTTATAACCGGCCCCAAAACGGTTGCAGCTGGGCCGGGGGGGGGGGACACGGACGGACACACGGACACGGGGGGGCCCCCCTCCCCCCGCCTCGCACACGTGTGCGCGCACGCACGCACACGCACCGTGGTCACCCAAAAAACAAACAGGGCCCCCCCCGCCCCCCCCCCCGCCCTGGCAACGCAACCGCAACCGGGCGCCACACCCTGCGCACCCCCTCGCACGCCCGCCTCGCACGCCCCTCGTGCAAGGGGGGGGGGTGCCCCCCCCAGCCCCCCCCCAGCCGTGGGGACCCCGGTGGGGGGACCCCAAATTGAGGGGGGGAGCTGGATGTGGCCCCCCGCCCCCCCCCCCCGGGTGCTGTTGGGGTGCCACGGAGGGCGCTGGGGCGTGGAGGTGGGGGGGTTTTGGGGGGGGGGGGGGCACATTGGGGTCCCCCTCCCCGTGCCTCAGTTTCCCCTCAAGGCTACGGTTTGATTTTGGGGGGGGGCTGACCCAAATCCAGGCACCCACCCCCCCAAAAAATAAAGAACCAGCACCCCAAAAAAACCCGGGGGGGGGGCGAGCCACAACCCTTTGGGGGGGGGGGACACCACACTGTGGGGACCCCCCCAAGCCCCCCCCCTCACTTTTGGGGGGCCGCTTGGGTCCAAACCGGCGGCGTCCCCCCCTCCCCGCCCTCCATGGAGCCGAATTTGGGGGGCACAGGGGGGCCCCCCCCAAGCGGGGGGCTGCTGCCCCCCCCCCCCCCATGCCCGGCTGAAGTGGGGGGGCCCCCCAGCGCCCCCCCAGCCCGGGGGGGGTGAGGCCGGTTTTGGGGCGGCCCCGCAGGGGTTAAGTGCCACATTGGCAGCGGCGGGCGGGTGCGGCAGCCCCGGACTGGAACCAGTTGGGCCGGGGAGCTGGGAAGGGAGGGGGGGGGGACACGGGGGAGGCGGGGGGGGCCGCCCCGCCCGTGGGCACCGCGGGGGGGGGATTGGGGGGGTCCCGCTGCCTCGCCAGCCCCCCCCGAAGTGGCGGGACACCCCCCCCCGTCTGTGCCCACGTTTCCACGGGGGGGGGGTTCCCCCGTGGGCCCCCCCCCCGTGGGGTGTCCGGCCCCAAAGCGGGTCCCCACCGCTGCCCCCCCCCCCCCCCCGAGTGGGTCCGGGGCCCCGTGCCCCCGAATCGGGTCCAACCCCCCCCCCCCCAATCGGGTCCCTCGTGGGTCCACGTCCCTGCCCCCCCCCCAAATCGGGTCCCGATCCCCACGCCCCCCCCCCCCCCAAACCGGGTCCCCCCAAAGCGTTCCCCATCCCCCCCACTCGTGTCCCTCCTGTCGCCACCCCCAAACCAGTGCGACCCCAACCCCCCCCCCCCCGGTCCCTCCTGGGGGGGGGGTGTCACGGGGGGGGGGGAGTCAAACACAGCCCCCCCCACGCACACCCCCCCCCCCCCCCCGCGTCACACCCGCACACACCCAGGTTTCCACACCCACGCACGTCACCCGCACGCTCGCACACCCGCTCGCCCGGGGTCCCGCACACCCGCCCGCTCCCCCACCCCCACTCGTGACACCCTCACCCACGGAGCCACGGACGCTTCCAGCCCCCCCCCCCCCCGAGTCACACGCTCGGGCACTCACACTCGCTCTCGCACACCCACTCGGGACACCCTCACCCCCCCCCCACGGAGCCACGGACACCCACACCCCCACTCACGGACATTTTCACACCCACACCCCCACTCACGGACATTTTCACGCCCACTCACACTCACCTGTGCCCACTCGCGACCCCCTCCCCCCCTGCCCCGGACCCACGGACACCCACAGACACACTCACCCCCACTCACCGACATTTTCACACCCACTCACCGACACTTTCACACCCGCTCCCAATCACCCACTCCCAGAGACTCACCCCCACTCACGGACATTTTCACACCCGCTCCACTCCCCACGCCCACTAGCGACCCCCTCTCCCCCTTCCCCGGACACTTTCACCCCCACTCACGGACACTTTCACCCCCACTCACGCTCCCCCACGCCCACTCACGACCCCCTCACCCCCTCCCCCGGACCCACGGACACGCTCACCCCCACTCACGGACACTTTCACCCCCACTCACGGACATTTTCACCCCCACTCACGACCCCTCACACTCCGCCCGGACCCACGGACACGCTCACCCCCACTCACGGACACTTTCACCCCCACTCACGGACATTTTCACCCCCACTCACGACCCCTCACACTCCGCCCGGACCCACGGACACGCTCACCCCCACTCAGGGACACTTTCACACCCACTCACGCTCCCCCACGCCCACTCACGACCCCCTCACACTCCCCCCGGACCCACGGACACGCTCACCCCCACTCACGGACATTTTCACCCCCACTCACACTCACCCACGCCCACTCACGACCCCCTCCCCCGGACCCACGGACACGCTCACCCCCACTCAGGGACACTTTCACCCCCACTCACGCTCCTCCACGCCCACTCACGACCCCCTCCCCCCCTCCCCCGGACCCACGGACACGCTCACCCCCACTCGCGGACATTTTCACCCCCACTCACGGACATTTTCACCCCCACTCACGCTCCCCCACGCCCACTCACGACCCCCTCCCCCCCTCCCCCGGACCCACGGACACGCTCACCCCCACTCAGGGACACGCTCACCCCCACTCGCGGACATTTTCACCCCCACTCGCGGACACTTTCACCCCCCCTCACGCTCCCCCACGCCCACTCACGACCCCCTCACGCTCCCCCCGGACCCACGGACACGCTCCCCCCCACTCGCGGCCCCGGCTCCCCGTACCGCGGCGGGCGGGCGGCGGCCAGGCGAAGGGCGGCAGGGCCCCGCAGCGCGGCCCGTACCCCGCCTTGCGCAGGGCGCAGGCCCCGCGGTTCGTCACGTCGTGCAGCCGCCGCGGCCCCGCCAGCGCCTCCAGGCAGTCGTACATGGCGGCGGCGGCGGCGGGGGGCACCGGACCGGACCGGAGCCCCGGCCCCGCGGCCCTGATCCCGGCCCCGGCCCCGGGTGCGGCGCGGCCCGGCCCGGCCCCGCGGCCCCAGCGACCGGCACGGGGCGGGGCCGGGGGGCGGGGCCTTGGGGGGGCGGGGCTTGTATGGGCGGGGCCGGGGGCGGGGCCCGCAGGGTGACACACGCACACACACGGTGTCACACGCACAGCAGGAGGGGGGGGGTCCCGACCCGCCCCCAGCCCCCGTGTCACCCCCCCAGTCTCTCCCAGTCCCTCCCAGTCCTCCCACTTCTCCCAGTCCCCGTGTCCCCTCCCCAGTCCTCCCAGTCCCCGTGGCACCTTCCCCAGTCGCTCCCAGTCCTCCCAGTCCCCATGTCATCCCCCCAGTCCCTCCCAGTCCCCGTGGCACCTTCCCCAGTCCCTCCCACTTCTCCCAGTCCTCCCAGTCCCCTGTCACTTCGTCCCATCCCTCCCAGTCCTCCCAGTCCCCATGGCACCTTCCCCAGTCACTCCCAGTCCTCCCAGTCCCCATGTCATCCCCACAGTCCCTCCCAGTCCCCATGGCACCTTCCCCAGTCCCTCCCAGTCCTTCCAGTCCTCCCAGTCCCCATGTGACCTCCTTCCATCCCTCCCAGTCCTCCCAGTCCCCATGTCATCTCCCCAGTCCTTCCCAGTCCCCATGGCACCTTCCCCAGTCCCTCCCAGTCCCCATGTCATCTCCCCAGTCCCTCCCAGTCCTCCCAGTACTCCCAGTCCCCATGTCACTTCCCCCAGTCCCTTCCAGTCCTCATGTCACCTCCCCCAGTCCCTCCCACTTCTCCCAGTCCCCATGCCACCTTCCCCAGTCCCTCCCACTTCTCCCAGTCCCCCTGTCACTTCCCCCAGTCCCTCCCAGTCCCCTGTCACCTCCTCCCATCCCTCCCAGTCCTCCCAGTCCCTATGGCACCTTCCCCAGTCCCTCCCAGTCCTTCCAATCCTCCCAGTCCCCATGTCACCTCCTCCCATCCCTTTGAGTCCTCCCAGTCCCCATGTCACCTTCCCCAGTCCCTCCCAGTCCTCCCAGTCCCCATGTCATCTCCCCAGTCCCTCCCAGTCCTCCCAGTACTCCCAGTCCCCTCCAGTCCTCATGTCATCTCCCCAGTCCCTCCCACTTCTCCCAGTCCTCCCAGTCCCCCTGTCACTTCCCCCAGTCCCTCCCAGTCCCCTGTCACCTCCTCCCATCCCTCCCAGTCCTCCCAGTCCCTATGGCACCTTCCCCAGTCCCTCCCAGTCCTTCCAATCCTCCCAGTCCCCATGTCACCTCCTCCCATCCCTTTGAGTCCTCCCAGTCCCCATGTCACCTTCCCCAGTCCCTCCCAGTCCTCCCAGTCCCCATGTCATCTCCCCAGTCCCTCCCAGTCCTCCCAGTCCTCCCAGTCCCCTCCAGTCCTCATGTCATCTCCCCAGTCCCTCCCACTTCTCCCAGTCCTCCCAGTCCCCCTGTCACTTCCCCCAGTCCCTCCCAGTTCTCCCAGTCCCCATGTCACCTTCCCCAGTCCCTCCCAGTCCTCTCAGTATTCCCAGTCCCCATGTCACTTCCCCCAGTCCCTTCCAGTCCTTATGTCACCTTCCCCAGTCCCTTCCAGTCCTCCCAGTCCTCCCAGTCCTCCCAGTCCCCATGTCACCTCCCCAGTCCCTCCCAGTCCCCATGGCAGCTTCCCCAGTCCCTCCCAGTCCCTTCCAGTCCTTCCAGTCCCCATGTCACTTCACCCAGTCCCTCCCAGCCCTCATGTCACCTTTCCCAGTCCCCCCCGTCCCCATGTCACCCCCTCCCTTGTCCCCCCAGTGCCATCCCATGTCCCCCCCAGTCCCCCCAGTCCCCATGTCACCCCCTCCCTTGTCCCCCCAGTGCCATCCCATGTCCCCCCAGTCCCCCCAGTCCCCATGTCACCCCCTCCCTTGCCCCCCCAGTCCCCTCGTCCCCTCCCCAGTCCCCATGCCACCCCCCAGCACCCAGCCGTGTCCCCCCACGTCCCCCTGTGCCCCCGTCACCTCCATCTCCCCCCTCCTGCCACCCGTGTCCCCCACCGGTGTCCCCCATGTCCCCCTCCTGCCACCCGTGTCCCCTCTGCGTCCCCCCATGTCCCCCTGTGCCACCCCATGTGTCCCCATGTGTCCCCCGTGTCCCCATGTGTCCCCCATGTCCCCATGCCATCCCCTGTTCCCCCATGTCCCCCTCTACCACCCCATGTCCCCCATGTGTCCCCCCGTGTCCCCCCATGTCCCTCCGTGCCACCCCCTGTTCCCCCATGTCCCTCTGTGCCACCCCATGTCCCCATGTGTGTCCCCCCATGCCACCCCACGTGTCCCTCATGTCCCCATGCCACCCCATGTCCCCCCATGTCCCCCTCTACCACCCCATGTCCCCCCATGTCCCCCATGCCACCCCATGTCCCCCATGTGTCCCCCCATGTCCCTCTGTGCCACCCCATGACCCCCATGTGTCCCCCCCATGCCACCCCACGTGTCCCCCATGTCCCCCTGTACCACCCCATGTCCCCCCATGTGTGTCCTTCGTGTCCCCCTGTGCTCCCCCATGTCCCCCATCTGCCCCCCATGTCCCCATGTCACCCCATGTCCCCCATCTGTGTCCTTTGTGTCCCCCGTGCCACCCCATGTCCCCCCATGTCTCCCTGTGCCACCCTGTGTCCCCCCATGTGTCCCCATGTCCCCCTGGGCCACCTCATGTCCCCCCTGTGTGCCCCCATGTCCCCATGCCACCCCGTGTCCCCCCATGTGTCCCCCATGTCCCCCATGTCCCCCCTGTGTCCCCCCATGTCCCCCTGTGCCACCTCGTGTCCCCCCATGTCCCCCTGTGCCACCCCGTGTCCCCCCATGTGTCCCCCATGTCCCCCATGTCCCCCCTGTGTCCCCCCATGTCCCCCTGTGCCACCCCGTGTCCCCCCATGTGTCCCCCATGTCCCCCTGTGCCACCCCGTGTCCCCCCATGTCCCCCTGTGCCACCCTGTGTCCCCCCATGTGCCCCCCATGTCCCCCTGTGCCACCCCGTGTCCCCCCATGTGCCCCCCATGTCCCCCATGTGCCCCCCCGTGCCCCCCCATGTGTCCCCCATGTGCCCCCCCCGTGTCCCCATGCCACCCCATGTCCCCCCCGTGCCACCCCACCTCCTCTCATTCGTGTCCCCTTGGGCCACCCCGGGCCACCCCCGTGTCCCCGTGCCCCACACGTGCGCCCGTCCCAGGGCCCTCGGGGAGGGGACGCCCTCGTGCCCCCCGGTGCCACGTGGTGGCCCCCGAAAGAGCCCCCCGCACGCCCTTGCACGCCCTCGCACGCCCTCGCACGCCCTTGCATGCCCTCGCACGCCCTTGCACGCCCTCGCACGCCCCTTGCACGCCCCTTGCACGCCCTCGCGCAGGGCCACACCAGAGGGGCCAGGCAGCGGGGAGCCGTGCGAGGGGACACGGGGGCGTGCGGGGGAGGGGTGTCTGTGCAAGGGTTGCACAGGGTGGTGGTGCAAGGCTTGCACGGGGTGTTGGTGCAAGCGTTGCACGGGGAGTTGGTGCAAGGGTTGCACGGGGTGGTGCTGGAAGGGTTGCACAAATGGTTGGTGCAAGGGTTGTGTGGGGGTGGGTGTAAGGGTTGCACGGGAGTTAGCACAGGAGTTGCACGGGGTGGTGGTGCAAGGGTTGCACGGGGTGGTGCTGGAAGGGTTGCACAAATGGTTGGTGCAAGGGTTGCGTGGGGGTGGGTGTAAGGGTTGCACGGGGGTTAGTGCAAGGGTTGCACGGGGTGTTGGTGCAAGGGTTGCATGGGGAGTTGGTGCAAGGGTTGTGTGGGGGTGGGTGTAAGGGTTGCACGGGAGTTAGCACAGGAGTTGCACGGGGTGGTGCTGCAAGCGTTGCATGGGGCGGTGCTGGAAGGGTTGCACAAATGGTTGGTGCAAGGGTTGCGTGGGGGTGGGTGTCAGGGTTGCACAGGGGTTAGCGCAAGAGTTGCATGGGGTGTTGGTGCAAGGGTTGCACGGGGTGTTGGTGCAAGGGTCGCACGGGGGATTAGTGCAAGGGTTGCACAGGGGGTTAGTGCAAGGCTTGCACAAGGGGTTGGTGCCAGGCTTGCACGGCCGGCGTGAGCAGCGCGCTCCCGCCCAGGGCCAGCATCCCCGTGCACGTGCCAACGCTCGTGCGAGGAGCTTGCACACCAGGTGCGTGCGGCGCCCCGCAGGCTCCAGGCTGGGCGGGGGGTGTCACGGGGCCCCTCGCACGCGCGTGTGCGAGGCCCCCGCCGTGGGTCACGCCAACCCGCACCCCGGAGCATCATGGGACGGGGGGGCGTCACGCCAAGGCCCCCGCCGCTCACGGGGCGTCACGGGGCGTCACACCGACACGCGTGTGTCCCGGGGGCACCGGCAGCGTGCGGGGGGCCTCGTGCAGGCAGGGGCGGGCAGGAGCAGGCAGGATGGGCAGGGACCCCCATGGCACAGGCAGGACTGGCAGGGATGGACCTGGCAGGGACAGGCAGGGGAGGGAGGGCAGGCAGGGAGTGACAGGGGACAGGCAGGGGACAGGCAGGGACGGGCAGGGCACAGGCAGGGACGGGCAGGGGCCAAGGCAGGAGGCAGGGAGGGACGGCCATGGCATAGGCGGGGACAGGGCAGGGGCAGGCAGGGGCAGGCAGGGACAGGCAGGGCAGAGCAGGCCTGGCAGGCCAGGCAGGAGCAGGCAGGAGCAGGCAGGGCCTGCGGGCAGGGCTCGTCCCAGATGCCTGGGTCCCTCCCGTGGGGCCGGGGGCACCCGGAGCTCCCCCGGGATGGGGGTAGAGGGTGGGGAGCGTGTGTGAGCGTGCACGAGCGGGTGTGAGCGTGCACAAGTGTCTGCGAGCGTGCACGAGTGTCTGCAGGCATGGAAGAGAGGGCACGAGCGTGCACAAGTGGGTGCAAGCGTGCACAAATGTGTGCGAGCATGCACGAGTGTGTATGGGCAGGTACGAGTGTGCACAAGTGGGTGTGAGCGTGCACGAGTGTGCACGAGCGTGCACAAGTGCGTCGAGGAACGAACCGGGGAGCAAAACCATGCAGGAGCGTGCGTGACCATGCACGACTGCCTGTGCGATCGCACACGCGCGTGCCCGCCCCACCGTGCCCCGCGGCGTGTGGCCGCCGGCGGGTCCCCGCGGGCGTGCGAGGGCGTGCGAGGCCTGTGTCGGCAGCACCCGCCCGGCCGCATTCCTGCCCACCCCCCCAGCTGCACCCACCCATGGGTGCGCCACCCCCACCCACGGCAGCCCCACCCGGGGGTCCCGTGGGCGCAGGACCGGGGGGGGGGGGGGGGGGGCGTGGGGGGGCGGGGTCCCCCGGCAAGGCTCAATCTCAGCCGAGCACTCGGCTGGAAACCTCAGTTAGGGGGTTCCCCGCCTGGGGAGGCACCGCGTTTGCACGGCACGGTGCTGCGCGGCATTGCACGGCCTCGCACGGCATTGCACAGCTTTGCACGGCATTGCACAGCATTGCACGGCATTGCATGGCTTGCTTTGCGTGGCTTTGCATGGCACTGCAGGGCATTACACGGCATTGCACGGCTTTGCATGGCGCTGCACAACATTGCCCGGCTTGCTTTGCATGGCTTTGCATGGCACTGCAGGCCGCTCACAGCATTGCACGGCATTGCACGGCACTGCACGGCATTGCACAGCTTTGCAAAGCCTCGTGTGGTTTTTGTGGCATTGAACGGCTTTGCACAGCTTCACATGGCATTGCACGGCTTCGCCTGGCGTTGTGTTTTATTGCACGGGCTTGCACGGCTTTGCACGGAGTGGTGCAACACTACCCAGCATGCCACAGCATTGCACGGCACTGCACGCTGTGCCACCGTGCTGCACACCACCGTGCAACCACAGCTTTGCACACCTCCGCACAGCTCCGCAGTGCATCGCATGGCACGGTGAGGCATTGCTTCGTGTGCCGTGGCATTGCACAGCTTTGCACGGCCTTGCACGGCCCTGCACAGCATTGCACCGCCTTGCACGCCTTTGCACAGCCTTGCACGGATGGTGAAGCATTACCCAGCGTGCCACGGCTTTGCACTAGTTTTGCACGGCATTTTATGTCTTTGCACAGCTTTGCACTGCCTTGCATGGTGTTCCACGGTTTTGCACTGCCTTGTGCTGCCTTGCACGGCTTTGCACGGATGGTGAAGCATTGCCCAGTGTGCCACGGCTTTGCACGGCTTTGCACGGTGTTTTGTGTTTGTACACGGCTTTGCACGGCCTTGCACGGCTTTGCACGGATGGTGAAGCCTTGCCCAGCGCGCCACGGCTTTGCACAGCTTTGCACTGGTTTTGCACAGCGGTTTATGTCTGTGCACGGCTTTGCACGGCTTTGCACGCCCCCTTCTTCCTTTGCACGCCATTTGCTGCCCTTGCACGCCCTTGCACCCCCCCGCCCGCCCCAGCGGGGAAACTGAGGCACGGGGGGGGAGGGGCGTGGCAGGGGCGGGCCACACCCGCGGGGGGCGGGGCTGCCGCGCGGGGCCCCCGGCCCGAACAAAGCCGCCATTGAGCGGCGGGGGGAGGGATTTTTCCACCCAAAATTTTTTCCATGACCCCATCGGCTGCGGGGGCTCCCCCTCCCCCCGCCTCCGGCCTCCCCCTCCCCCTCCTCCCCCCCTCCCCCCGCCTCCTGGGCTCCGGGGAAACTGAGGCACGGGGGGGGGGGGGGGAGGAGGGGGGAGCCCACGCACACGCTTGCACGCGCGGCCTTGCACGCGCCGGGGCAGGCAGCCGCGCCCCCACGCGTGCCCCCACGCGCGCTCCCGCGCTTGCACGCGTGCTCCCCCGCCACGCGCAGCCCTGCACACGCGTGTGCATGCTCGCCCCCCCACCCACTCAGCAGCCCCCTCCCCCCCCCCCTCGGGGTCCCCCCCCGCTCCCCACCCCCACTCACCTGGCGTGGCCGTGGGCGCGCGCGCGTGCGTGTGCGTGTGCGTGCGCGTGTGCGTGTGCGTGTGCGTGTGCGTGTGCGCCGCCCGGGCCCTGCACGCTCCATCATGTGACGCCACCCTGGAACCCGCCGCATTTTTTCCCAAACCGCAGGACGACGCCGGTGATGACACGGCTCAGCACGGCGAGGACATGGCACGGCACGGCGAGGACATGGCACGGCACGGCGAGGACACGGCTCAGCACGGCGAGGACACGGCTCAGCACGGCAAAGACACGGCTCAGCACGGCGAGGACACGGCTCAGCACGGCAAAGACACGGCACGGCACGGCAAAGACACGGCTCAGCACGGCGAGGACACGGCTCAGCACGGCAAAGACACGGCACGGCACGGCGAGGACACGGCTCAGCACGGCGAGGACACGGCTCAGCACGGCAAAGACACGGCTCAGCACGGCGAGGACACGGCACGGCACGGCGAGGACACGGCTCAGCACGGCAAAGACACGGCTCGGCACGGTGAGGACACGGCTCAGCACGGCAAAGACACGGCACGGCGAGGACACGGCTCGGCATGGCGAGGACACGGCTCAGCACGGCGAGGACACGGCACGGCACGGCGAGGACACGGCTCAGCACGGCAAAGACACGGCTCAGCACGGCAAAGACACGGCTCGGCACGGCGAGGACACGGCTCGGCATGGCGAGGACACGGCTCAGCACGGCGAGGACACGGCACGGCACGGCGAGGACACGGCACGGCACGGCAAAGACACGGCTCAGCACGGCAAAGACACGGCTCGGCACGGCGAGGACACGGCTCGGCACGGTGAGGACACGGCTCAGCACGGCAAAGACACGGCACGGCGAGGACACGGCTCGGCACGGCAAGGACACGGCTCAGCACGGCAAAGACACGGCTCAGCACGGCAAAGACACGGCTCGGCACGGCAAGGACACGGCTCAGCACGGCAAAGACACGGCTCGGACGGCGAGGACACGGCTCGGCACGGTGAGGACACGGCTCGGCACGGCGAGGACATGGCACGGCAAAGACATGGCACAGCACGGCGAGGACACAGCACAGCACGGCGAGGACACGGCTCGGCACGGCGAGGACACGGCACGGCACGGCGAGGACATGGCATGGCACGGCAAAGACACGGCACGGCACGGCGAGGACACGGCTCGGCACGGTGAGGACACGGCTCAGCACGGCAAAGACACGGCACGGCACGGTGAGGACACGGCTCGGCACGGCAAAGACACGGCACGGCACGGCGAGGACACAGCTCGGCACGGTGAGGACATGGCACGGCAAAGACACGGCTCGGCACGGCAAGGACACGGCTCGGCACGGTGAGGACACCGCTCGGCACGGCAAAGACGCGGCACGGCAAGGACATGGCACGGCACGGCGATGACACGGCTCAGCACGGCAAAGACACGGCACGGCGAGGACACGGCTCAGCACGGCGAGGACACAGCTTGGCACGGTGAGGACATGGCTCGGCACGGCAAAGACGCGGCACGGCAAGGACATGGCACGGCACGGCAAAGACACGGCTCAGCACGGCGAGGACACGGCTCGGCACGGCAAAGACACGGCACGGCACGGCGAGGACACGGCTCAGCACGGCGAGGACACAGCTTGGCACGGTGAGGACATGGCTCGTCATGGCAAAGACATGGCTCGGCATGGCAAGGACACGGCTCGGCACGGTGAGGACATGGCATGGCAAAGACATGGCACAGCACGGCGAGGACACAGCACAGCACGGCTCGGACATGGCACGGCACGGTGATGACACGTCTCGGCACAGCAAAGACACGGCACGGCACGGCGAGAACACGGCTCGGCACGGCTCAGCCACCTCCTCGAGGGGACGGGGACACGCGTGGCGGGGATGGGCACGCTGTGTGGGGCGGGGCTGGGATGGTGCCCGTGCGTGGATGTGGCATGTCCTGGGTGACACGCTTGCACACACACGGCATGTCCTGGGTGACACACGCCGACATGGCGTGTCCAAGGTGACACGCTTGCACATGCATGGCGTGTCCTGGGTGACACACGTGGCATGTCCTAGGTGACACGCTTGCACACATGGCGTGTCCTGGGTGACACACGCCGACATGGCGTGTCCAAGGTGACACGCTTGCACATGCATGGTGTGTCCTGGGTGACACGCGTGGCGTGTCCTAGGTGACACGCTTGCACACACACGGCATGTCCTGGGTGACACACGCCGACATGGCGTGTCCAAGGTGACACGCTTGCACATGCATGGCGTGTCCTGGGTGACACACGTGGCATGTCCTAGGTGACACGCTTGCACACATGGCGTGTCCTGGGTGACACACGCCGACATGGCGTGTCCAAGGTGACACGCTTGCACATGCATGGTGTGTCCTGGGTGACACGCGTGGCGTGTCCTAGGTGACACGCTTGCACACACACGGCATGTCCTGGGTGACACACGCCGACATGGCGTGTCCAAGGTGACACGCTTGCACATGCATGGCGTGTCCTGGGTGACACACGTGGCGTGTCCTAGGTGACACGCTTGCACACATGGCATGTCCTGGGTGACACACGCCGACATGGCGTGTCCAAGGTGACACGCTTGCACACATGGTGTGTCCTGGGTGACACGCGTGGCGTGTCCTAGGTGACACGCTTGCACACATGGCATGTCCTGGGTGACACACGCCAACATGGCGTGTCCAAGGTGACACGCTTGCACATGCATGGCGTGTCCTGGGTGACACACGTGGCGTGTCCAAGGTGACACGCTTGCACATGCATGGCGTGTCCTGGGTGACACGCGTGGCGTGTCCTAGGTGACACGCTTGCACACATGGCATGTCCTGGGTGACACACGCCAACATGGCGTGTCCAAGGTGACACGCTTGCACACATGGCGTGTCCTGGGTGACACGCGTGGCGTGTCCTAGGTGACACGCTTGCACACATGGCGTGTCCTGGGTGACACACGCCAACATGGCGTGTCCTAGGTGACACGCTTGCACGCATGGTGTGTCCTGGGTGACACACGCCAACATGGCGTGTCCAAGGTGACACGCTTGCACATGCATGGTGTGTCCTGGGTGACACACGTGGCGTGTCCTAGGTGACACGCTTGCACACATGGCGTGTCCTGGGTGACACACGCCAACATGGCGTGTCCAAGGTGACACGCTTGCACGCATGGTGTGTCCTGGGTGACACACGCCAACATGGCGTGTCCAAGGTGACACGCTTGCACATGCATGGCGTGTCCTGGGTGACACACGTGGCGTGTCCTAGGTGACACGCTTGCACACATGGCGTGTCCTGGGTGACACACGCCGACATGGCGTGTCCAAGGTGACACGCTTGCACGCATGGTGTGTCCTGGGTGACACGCGTGGCGTGTCCTAGGTGACACGCTTGCACACATGGCGTGTCCTGGGTGACACACGCCAACATGGCGTGTCCAAGGTGACACGCTTGCACATGCATGGCGTGTCCTGGGTGACACGCGTGGCGTGTCCTAGGTGACACGCTTGCACACACATGGCGTGTCCTGGGTGACACGCGTGGCGTGTCCTAGGTGACACGCTTGCACACATGGCGTGTCCTGGGTGACACACGCCAACATGGCGTGTCCAAGGTGACACGCTTGCACATGCATGGTGTGTCCTGGGTGACACGCGTGGCGTGTCCAAGGTGACACGCTTGCACACACGTGCCGCGTCCTGGGTGACACGCTGGCACACACACACGCCAGGCCCTGGGTGACACGCTGGCACACCGAGGGTGGCACGTGTCGGCTGGGACGCGCGGGGTGGTGACGCGCTGGCACGTGTGCCGTGCCCGGGGTGACACGCCGGCACACACGTGTAGCAGCTGTGTGTCACACGCACACGCTCTGAAGGGGCGGCAGAGCCCAGTGCCACCCCCGGGGGTGTCCCCCCATGTCCCCCCCATGCCACATCCCTGTGTCCCCCCATGCCACGTCCCTGTGTCCCCCATGTCCCCCGTGTCCCCCCATGTCCCCCCGTGCCCCGCCTGTGCCACATCCCTGTGTCCCCCCGTGTCCCCCCATGCCATGTCCCTGTGTCCCCCGTGTCCCCCCGTGCCCCGCCTGTGCCATGTCCCTGTGTCCCCCCGTGTCCCCCCCGTGCCACGTCCCCGTGTCCCCCATGCCCCACCTGTGCCACGTCCGTGTCCCCCGTGTCCCCCCGTGTCCCCCCGTGCCACATCCCTGTGTCCCCCATGCCCCACCTGTGCCACGTCCCCGTGTCCCCCTGTGTCCCCCTGTGTCCCCCCGTGCCACATCCCTGTGTCCCCTCATGTCCCCCCATGCCCCCCCTGTGCCACGTCCCCGTGTCACCCCACATCCCCCCATATCCCCTCACATCCCCCCCGTGCCACATCCGTGTCCCTCGTGTCCCCCATGTCCCCCCCATGCCATGTCCCTGTGTCCCTCATGTCCCCCCGTGTCCCCCCCGTGCCGCATCCCTGTGTCCCCCCATGTCCCCCCATGTCCCCCCTCTGCCACGTCCCTGTGTCACCCCACATCCCCCCACATCCCCCCCGTGCCACGTCCCTGTGTCCCTCATGTCCCCCATGTCCCCCCATGCCATGTCCCTGTGTCCCCCCATGTCCCCCCTGTGCCACATCCCTGTGTCCCCCCATGCCACCCCGTGCCACGTCCCCGTGTCACCCCACATCCCCCCACGTCCCCCCCGTGCCACATCCCTGTGTCCCCATGTCCCCCCCGTGCCACGTCCCTGTGGCCCCCCGTGGCCCCCCACGTCCCCGTGTCCCTCCCGCGGCGCTGTCTGTCCCCCTGCGTCCCCACAAGACCCCGTGTCCCCTGTGCCCCCCGTCCCTCGTGTCCCCCCATGTCCCCCATGTCCCCCATCCCATGGCCCCCCATGGCCCTCACGGCCCCCGCGTCTCCCATGTCCCCTGTGCTCCCCGTGTCCCCCACATCCCCGTGTCCCCCCGTCTCCCGTGTCCCCTCATGTCCCTCTGCCCGCCGCGTCCCCCGTGTCCCCCCATCTCCTATGTCCCCCTCTGTCCCCCATATTCCCCGTGTCCCCTGTGTCCCCCCGTGTCCCCCATATTCCCCGTGTCCCCCGTGTCCCCCCGTGTCCCCTATACCTGCCGTGTCCCCCGTGTCCCCCCATCTCCCACATCCCCCGTGTCCCCCCCGTCTCCCATCTCCCCTCTGTCCCCCGTGTCCCCCATGTCCCTCCCTGTCTCCCATGTCCCCCGTGTCCCCCCGTGTCTCCTATGCCTGCCGTGTCCCCCGTGTCCCCCCCATCTCCCACGTCCCCCGTGCCCCCATGTCCCCCTGTCTCCCATCTCCCCTGTCCCCCGTGTCCCCCACGTCCCTCCCTGTCCCCCGTGTCCCCCCGTCTCCCATGTCCCCCGTGTCCCCTCTGTCCCCCGTGTCCCTCACGTCCCTCCCTGTCTCCCATGTCCCCTGTGTCCCCCCATGTCCCCTATGCCTGCCATGTCCCCCGTGTCCCCCCCGTCTCCCATGTCTTCCACGTCCCCCATGTCCCCTCTGTCCCCCGTGTCCCCCCGTCTCCCATGTCTTCCACGTCCCCCATGTCCCCTCTGTCCCCCGTGTCCCCCCATGCCCCCCGTGTCCCCTCTGTCCCCCGTGTCCCCCATGTCTCCTATGCCCCTCGTGTCCCCCCGTCTCCCATGTCCCCCGTGTCCCCTCTGTCCCCCGTGTCCCCCATGTCCCTCCCTGTCTCCCATGTCCCCCGTGTCCCCCCGTGTCCCCTATGCCTGCCGTGTCCCCCGTGTCCCCCCGTCTCCCACGTCCCCTGTCTCCCATGTCCCCTGTGTCCCCTCTGTCCCCCGTGTCCCCCATGTCCCCCGTGTCCCCTCATGTCCCTCTATGCCTGCTGTGTCCCCCGTGTCCCCCATGTTCCCTGTGTCCCCCCGCCCCCCCCCCGTGGGCTGTCCCGCGTGGGGCCGGTCACACCGCGGGGGGGGGCAGCAGGGCGGCCCCAGCCCCCGCACCCATGGGTGCTGCCACGTGCGCTGCCCCCCCCTTCCCCCCCCCCGCTCAGCGGCTTTGGGCCGCAAATCCCCGGCCGGGGGGGGGGGGGGGGGGGGCGGCACCGCCATGGGGCTGGGCTGGCCGCGACCCCCGCCCCGCCGCCGCGGGGGGCCCCCCCCTGCCCGTACCCCTGCCTGCTGCGGCCCCCCTGCCTGCCCCCCTGCCTGCCCCCCTGCCTGCTGCTGCCCCCCTGCCTGCCCCCCTGCCCGCTGCTGCCCCCTTGCCCGCACCCCTGCCTGCTGCGGCCCCCCTGCCTGCCCCCCTGCCTGCTGCTGCGCCCCTGCCTGCCCCCTTGCCTGCACCCCAGCCTGCTGCTGCCCCCTTGCCCGCACCCCTGCCTGCTGCAGCCCCCCTGCCTGCCCCCCTGCCTGCTGCTGCACCCCTACCTGCACCCCAGCCTGCCGCCCCCTCTGCTGTCCTCTTGCCTGTCACCCCCCGTGTCACCCCCCACCCCGTCACCCCCCACCCTGCTGTCCCCCCTCTCAGTGCTGCCGTCCCCCTGCCTGCCCCCCTGCCTGCTCCCCTGCCTGCCCCCCTGCCTGCCTGCCTGCCTGCCTCCCTGCCTGCTCCCCTGCCTGCACCCCTGCCCGCCCCCCTGCCTGCTCCCCTGCCTGCTCCCCTGCCTGCACCCCTGCCTGCTCCTCTGCCTGCCCCCCTGCCTGCTCCCCTGCCTGCTCCCCTGCCTGCTCCTCTGCCTGCTCCCCTGCCTGCACCCCTGCCTGCTCCCCTGCCTGCCGCCCCCGACTGAGCACCAAGTGAGGGGGTGCCCCCCCCCCGGCAGGCGCCCAGCGGCTGCAGTGAGTATGGGGAAACTGAGGCACGGGCAGGGCTGGAGCCCCCAGCCCCGGGCTGCACAAGGCTGAGGGGGCGTTCGCACGGGGGCAGGGGATTTGCACGGGGCTGGGGCAATTGCACGGGGCTGGGGTATTTGCACAGAGGTTGGGGTGTTTGCACGGGGGCAGGGGGAATTGCACAGGGGCCGGGGCATTTGCACAGGGGCTGGGGTATTTGCATGGGGGCTGGGGCAATTGCACAAGGACTGGAGCAATTGAGTGGCGGCTGGGGCATTTGCATGGAGGCTGGGGCAATTGCACAGGGGCTGGGGCAATTGCAGGGGGGCTGGGGCAATTGCTTGGGGGAGTATTTGCACAGGGGCTGGGGCATTTGCACAAGGACTGGGGCAATTGCATAAGGACTGGAGCGATTGCACAGGGGCTGGGGCATTTGCACAAGGGCTGGGGCATTTGCACAGGGGTCGGGGCATTTGCACGGGGGTCAGGGCATTTGCACGGAGGCTGGGGCATTTGCACGGGGGCTGGGGCATTTGCACCATGCCTGGGGTATTGGGGGGTATCAGCACAGGAATCGGGGGGTTTGCACAACGGGGGGGGGGATTTGCACAGGACCCTCGGTGCCGCGCTGCAGCAGGGGCTGCCATGGCGCGGGGCTGCACGTGCAGCGGGGCTGTTGCACGGGGCCAGCAGCGTGCACGGGGCCCCACGTGGGTTTGCCCTCAGCCGCTGGCGTGCGAGCGTGTGCCGGGGGGGGGCTGCCCCCCGTGACCCCCCGCTAATCCCCCGCCGCGCTGCGGCTCAGCACCGCCACGGCAGCGCAGCCTCGCGCCAGGCCCACGCGGGAGGGCACCTTGCAGGGCACCGCTGCGTTTGCCGTGCGAGGCCGTGCCAGGGGGTGTGGTGCAGCCGTGCATGGCTGCATAAGCTGTGCTCTGCCATGCAGGGCTGTCCTGGGCTGTGCAATGCAGCTGTGCTACAGCTGGGCTGTGCCGGGCCATGCACGGCTGTGCCAGGGCGTGCAATGCAGCTGTGCAGGGCTGTGCAGGGCTGTGCAATGCAGTCCTGCACGGCTGGGCTGTGCCGGGCCATGCACGGCTGTGCCAGGGCGTGCAATGCCATGCGTGGCTGTGCCAAGCTGTGCCATGCTGTGCACAGCTGTGCCAGGGCATGCAATACAGCCATGCACAGCTCTGCTGGGCCGTGCCCGGCTGTGCCAGGGTGTGCAACGCAGCCGCACACGGCCGGGCTGTGCCAGGCCGTGCTCTGCATGGCCGTGCCGGAGCTTGCAACGCAGCTGTGCATAAGCTGTGCCATGTATGGCTGTGCTGGGCCATGCACGGCTGTGCCAGGGTGTGCAATGCAGCCATGCATGGCTGTGCCAAGCTGCACCATGCTGTGCACGGCTGTGCCAGGGCGTGCAATGCAGCCGTGCATGGCTGTGCTGGGCCGTGCAATGCAGCCATGCAGGGCTGCATAAGCTGTGCCGTGCTATGCCGGGCTGTCCTGGGCCATGCACGGCTGTGCCAGGGCATGCAACGCAGTCATGCATGGCTGTGCTGGGCCGTGCAATGCAGCCGTGCCAGGCTGTGCACGGCCGTGGCGAGCTGCGCCGTGCGCTGCAGCCGGAGGCTGCACGGGGCCGGGCCGGGCCGGGCCGAGCCGCGCTGCACAGCGCTGCACATCCCCGCCCTGCATCGCCGCGGCCGTCACCGCCCTGCCCGGCCCTGCCTTGCCCTGCCCGGCCCTGCCCGGCCCTGCCCGGCCCTGCCTTGCCCTGCAGCCGGGCGCTACGGGGGACCGAGCCGAGCCGAGCCGAGAGGCGCCGAGTCCGATCGGGCGCCACCGAGCGGCGCCGAGCTGAAACGAACGCTGCCGAGCGCTGCCGAGCGGCTCCGAAGGTTGCCGAGCGGCTCCGAAGGTTGCCGAACAGCTCCGAAGGTTGCCGAACAGCTCCGAAGGTTGCCGAGCGGCTCCGAAGGTTGCCGAGCGGCTCCGAAGGTTGCCGAGCGGCTCCGAAGTCTGGGTAAAGAACTGGTGAAGATGGCCGGGCCCAAAGATGGCGGTGAACGGGGTTAAATCCCGCTGGCGGCCCGCACCAGTGGCGTCCCCAGGGCTCCGTACCGGGGTCAAAGGTGATCGAGAGGGGAAAGGTCACCTCCTTTGGTGGAGGTGAAGGGAGAGAGGTGGGGAAGAGTGCGGGGCCCGCGTCACGTGACGCGGGCCAAGATGGCGGCACCCGCGGCGGCAGCGGCCGGGGGCCAGGCGGAAGCGGAAGCGGGTGCGTGGGGGCGCCGGCGCGCGCGGCTGCTGCCCCCGCTGAGGGGCAGGTGGGGCCGGGGGGACTGGGGGGCTGTATGGGGCCTGTAGGGATCGTATGGGGCCGGGGGGGCCTATGGGGGAGCCTATGGGGACCGTATGGGGCCGGGAGGGGCTATGAGGGGCGCGTATGGGGACCGTATGGGGTTGGGGGGGGGCTATGGGGACTGTATGGGGAGCGTGTGGGGCCTGTGGGGAGCGTATGGGGCCGGGGCGGGGTGTGGGGGAGCGTATGGGGCCGACGGAGACAGTGTGGGGCCAGGGAGGGGCTGGGGGGGGGGCGTATGGGGACCGTATGGGGCCGGGGGAGGGGGCTATGGGAACCGTATGGGGCCTACGGAGACCATATGGGGCCAGGGAGGGGCTGGGGGGGGGGCGTATGGGGACCGTATGGGGCCGGGGGAGGGGGCTATGGGAACCGTATGGGCCCTACGGAGACCATATGGGGCCAGGGAGGGGCTGGGGGGGGGCGTATGGGGACCGTATGGGGTTGGGGGGGGCTATGGGGACCGTATGGGCCCTACGGAGACCATATGGGGCCAGGGAGGGGCTGGGGGGGGGCGTATGGGGACTGTATGGGGGGGGGCGGGGGCTATGGGGCCTGTGGGGACTATATGGGGCCGGGGGGGGGGGGCTATGGGGACCGTATGGGGCCTATGGGGACCGTGTGGGGTTGGGGGGGGACTATGGGGCCTATGGGGATTGTATGGGGCCGGGGGGGGGGGGGGGGATATGTGGGCCGTGTGGGGCTATAGGGGCTGTGTGGGGCCTGTGGGGTCCGTATGGGGTCATGGGGAGGCTGTGGGGGTCTGGGGGCATGTGGGGCCGGGGGGCCCGGGGCTGTGGTGCCATATGGGGCAGGGAGGGACTGCGGGGGGGGATGCATATAGGGCAGGGCTGTGGGGGATGTATAGGGGCTGTGGGGGGCCCTGCTCGGTGGGGAGGGGGCTCCCTGGGGCCGGAGGAGGGTGCCGGGGGGCTCAGCGGGGCTGACTAAGCCAGAGGCACCTTTTGGGGTGAGCCGGGGGGGGCTGGTTGGGGGCCACCCTCCCCCATTCCCCCCCCCAGCCCCACTGACCCCCACCCCCCCCTCCCCAGGACCTCCGCAGCCCCCCCAGCGCCCGGCGATGCCGATGCCCTCCCCTCCGCCATGCTCCTCGCCTCCTACTCCGCCTGCGCCCTCCTCCTGGCCGCCTGCCTGGCGCTGGAGCTGGCCGCCTGCCGCTCCCGCCCCGCCGTCGCCCCCCACCACGCCAACCCGGCCTTCCGCCGCTTCCAGCGCGGCTACTACCGCGTCTACTTGCCGGCCCTGGCCGCTGACTGGCTACAAGGACCTTACCTCTACAAACTCTACCAGCACTATCGCTTCCTGGAGGGACAGATCGCCATCCTCTACGTCTGCGGCTTCGCCTCCAGCGTCCTTTTTGGGTTGGTTTCCTCTTCTTTAGTAGATCGATTGGGTCGGAAAAAATCCTGCGTCCTTTTTTCCTTGACCTATTCGGTTTGTTGCTTGGTTAAACTCTCCCGGGATTATTTGGTCCTGGCGGTGGGGAGGGTTTTAGGGGGATTGTCCACGGCGTTGCTCTTCTCCGCCTTCGAGGCGTGGTACGTCCACGAGCACGTGGAGCGGTACGATTTTCCGACCGAGTGGATCGCCGTCACCTTTTCCCGAGCGGCTTTTTGGAACAACGTCATCGCCGTGGGGGCCGGGGCGACGGCCGATTTCTTTGCCGAGTGGTTGGGCTTGGGCCCGGTGGCCCCGTTCATGGTCTCCATCCCCCTCCTGGTGCTGTCGGGAGTCTTCGCCGTCAAAAATTGGGATGAAAACTACGGAAAGAAACGAGCTTTCTCCAAAACCTGCGGCGACGGTTTGAAGTGCCTCCTCTCCGACCGGCGCGTCCTTCTCCTGGGCACCATCCAGGCTCTGTTTGAAAGCGTCATCTACATCTTCATCTTCCTCTGGACCCCCGTCCTGGATCCGCACGGCGCTCCCTTGGGCATCGTCTTCTCCGGCTTCATGGCCGCCAGCATGCTGGGCTCCTCGCTCTACCGCCTGGCCCTCTCCAAGCGCTACCACCTCCAGCCCGTCCACCTCCTCTCCCTCGCCGTCCTCCTCCTCTTCTTCTCCCTCTTCATGCTCACCTTCTCCACCAACCCCGGCCAGGAGAACCCCGCCGAGTCCTTCCTCGCCTTCCTCCTCATCGAACTCTCCTGCGGGCTCTACTTCCCGGCCATGGGTTTCCTCCGACGGAAAGTTGTGCCGGAAAAGGATCGCTTGGGGGTGATGAACTGGTTTCGCCTTCCTTTGAACTTACTGGCCTGTCTGGGTTTACTGGTTCTCCACGACAGCGACCGGCAAACGGGCACCAGGAGCATGTTCGGCGTCTGCGCGGCCGTGGCGCTGCTGGCGCTGCTGGCCGTCGGCCGCCTCTTCGCCCTCAGCCGCCACGACGCCGAGCTCCGCTTGTCCGCGCCGCCGGGACAGACCGACGCCGCCGACGCCGCGCCCGAGCCGTGACGGGGTCCCGCGACGGCCGTCACCCTGCCAAGGGACGACGTGGGGACACCCTGATCTGCTGCTACGGGGTGAGTGGCCGCTCTGGGTGGCTGGTGACCCCCAAAATGTCCTCGTCCCTGCCGCCTCCGTGGTGGCAGGGGGGTCGGAAGCATGCGTGGAGGCGGATTCTCTTTTTTTTTTAAAAAAAAACCAAAATAAAAGGTGTTTCTGCAGATCCCCACATGGTTTTTGGGGGGGAACCTGCTCCGGATCTGCCCCCCTGCCCACCACGGGGGTCTGCGCGCGTGCAAGTTGCACGCTGGAACCGTCTTGTCCCGAGCAGCGGTGCGCGGAGCCGCGCTTGCGCGATTGTTCCTGGTGCGCGGGGGGTTTCTGCGTCCACCGGGGTTTCTGTTGCACCAACACGTGGCCGTCCCGCTCTGTGCAGAGCCGCGTCCCAGCGCCTCGTTGCACGCCGATCCGCAGGCACCCCCTTGCACGCTCCCTGGGCGCCGTCCTGCATCCTCGGGTACCACCCGGCCTCCCTGGGCAGCACGGAATCGTGGAACCGTTTGGGTTGGAAAAGACCTTTGAGATCACGGAGTCCGACTGCTAACCCAGCGCTGCCGAGGCCACGGCTGAGCCCAGTCCTGAGCCCCTCATCCCCCGGCGGTTAAACACCCGGGGTGGGGGCCCAGCCCTGCCCTGCGCAGCCCGCGCCTGCGCTCGTCGCCCCGTTGGGGGAGGAGGTTTTTCCCCGTACCCAACCCAGCCCTGCCCTGGCGCAGCTCCAGGCCGTTCCCCCTCGTCCCAGCGCTTGTTCCTGGGGAGAAGAGCCCGACCCCGCCTGGCTCCAGCCTCCTTTCAGGGGCTGGAGGAGCGATGAGGGCTCCCCTCAGCCTCCTCCTCTCCAGGCTGAGCCCCCCCAGCCGCCCCTCCCCACCCTCGGGCTCCAGCCCCTGCCCCAGCCTCGCTGCCCTGCCCTGGCCACGCTCCGGCCCCTCCGTGTCCTTCTTGTGGCCGGGGGCCAGCACCGAGCGCGGGATTCGAGGGGCGGCCTCCCCAGTGCCCAGCACGGGGGGCGATCCCTGCCCCAGGCCTGCTGGCCACACCGGTCCCGATACAAGCCAGGATGCCGCTGGCCCTCTTGGCCACCCGGGCACCCTGTCGGCTCCCACCCCCCCGCTCTCCACCCCCCCCCGGGGCCGTTTCTGTTTCCCAGCCGCTCTCCCCCGCGCCTGCGGCGCTGCCTGGGGTTGTTGTGCCCCGAGCGCAGGACCCGGCCCTGAGCCTTGTTAAACCCGGGCCCAGCGACCCGGGGCGCCCGGATCCCCTTTATCGTTGGTAACGACATGGAACGGGACTGGTCCCAGTACGGAGCCCTGGGGACGCCACTGGTGCCCGGCCGCCAGCGGGATTTAACCCCATTCACCGCCATCTTTGGGCCTGGCTGTCCAGCCATTTTTTTACCCAGCGAAGCTTTAAGAATAACGATAAAGAAGATGAGCTTTAAGATGACGAGCTTTAAGATGAGCTTTAAGAAGACGAGCTTTAAGAAGACGAGCTTTAAAGGCCCCTTCCGACCCAAACCATTCCGTGATTTTATGAATTGTCGCGTTCCTCCTCGCCTCCGTCCCGCTCCCGTCTGCCGGATTCGGCCACTTCTGCGTCTGCGGCGTGGGTTTTCGCAGACGCTCCGGGCTCCGTCAGCTCCTGCGGCTCCCGCGCCACGAGGCTCGTCGGGGAGAAGGACGCCGTTTGTCGGGCTCCGTTATAACCCCGCCCGTTGCACGAGGGTCCTTGCACGCCCGCCCCTGTTGCACGGGGGTCCCCGCACACCGTGGGAGCCGCGCAGGAACCGGAGGCGGCCTTGAGGCCGCTCGGCGGCAGCCAAAACACCCGGCGGTATCGGACGCGGCTGTTTTGCTCTCAAGGCTGCGGGCGAGGAAAATAATTCTGTTCTGGCCAGAGCGGCACAGCGGGGGCCTGCACGAGCACCCCCGTCGCACGGGGGTCCTGCACAGCCACCACCGTCGTCCGCGGGTCCCACCCCCATCGCACGGGGGTCCTGCACAGCCACCACCGTCGTCCGCGGGTCCCACCCCCGTCGCACGGGGGTCCTGCACAGCCACCACCATCGTCCGAGGGTCCCACCCCCGTCGCACGGGGGTCCTGCGCAGCCACCACCGTCGTCCGAGGGTCCCACCCCCGTCGCACGGGGGTCCTGCGCAGCCACCACCGTCGTCCGCGGGTCCCACCCCCATCGCACGGGGGTCCTGCACAGCCACCACCGTCGTCCGCGGGTCCCACCCCCGTCGCACGGGGGTCCTGCACAGCCACCACCGTCGTCCGAGGGTCCCACCCCCGTCGCACGGGGGTCCTGCGCAGCCACCACCGTCGTCCGAGGGTCCCACCCCCGTCGCACGGGGGTCCTGCGCAGCCACCACCGTCGTCCGAGGGTCCCACCCCCGTCGCACGGGGGTCCTGCGCAGCCACCACCGTCGTCCAAGGGTCCCACCCCCGTCGCACGGGGGTCCTGCGCAGCCACCACCGTCGTCCGAGGGTCCCCGTGCACCTGTGTCTCATTGCACGAGGGTGTCTGCACAATTGCTACCATTGCATGGGGGTCCTTGCACACTGACCCCATTGCACGGGGGTCCCCGCACGCCAGACTGGTTGCACAAGGGTCCTCGTGCACTGGCTCCCCATTGCATGAGGGTCCTTGCACAATCACCACCATTGCACGGGGATCCTTGCACGCTGACCCCATTGCACGGGGGTCCCTGCACGCCAGCCCAATTGCACAACGGTCCTTGTGCACTGGCCCCCCATTGCACGGGGGTCTCCACACACCAACCCCCCATTGCACAAGGGTCTCCGTGCACTCTCCCACCATTGCACGAGGGTCCTTGCACACCAGCTCCCATTGCACAAGTGTCCGTGTGCACCCACCCCTCGCCGTACGGGGGTCCCTGCATAATCACCCCCATTGCACTGGGGTCCTTGCACACTGGCTCCCATTGCACAAGTGTCCCTGTGCACCCTCCCCTCACCACACAAGGGTCCTTGCACAATCACCCCCATTGCACGGGGGTCCCTGTGCACCGCCCCCCCCGTTGCACAGGGGTCCTTGCACAACCACCACCATTGCCCAGGGGTCCTTGCACACCGACCCCATTGCACGGGGGTCCCTGTGCACCGACCCCCCGTTGCACAAGGGTCCTTGCACAATCGCCGCCGTTGCCCGGGGGCCCCTCACAACCGCCCCCGTTGCAGGACGCGCCGTGCGCATGCGCGCCCCCCCCCCCAGCGGGGACTACAACTCCCAGCGTGCCCCGCGCGGGCGGCCGGGCGGAGCCGCACGCTGATTGGCTGCGGAGGGTATTTGAACGGGGCGCGCGGCGGGGCCTGCACTTAACGGCGGCGGCGGCGGAGCAGCAGCGGCAGTGTGAGCCTGAGGGGCCGCGGGCCCGGGGGGCGAGGAGCGGGGCTGGGGGGGCTACTGACCCCCGGCGGGGCTGGGGGGGGGTCTGTGGGGACGGAGGGGGCTGTCAATGGGCCCTGGGGGGCTGGGAGTGGGGCTGGGGGCTGCGGGGGTACCAGGGAGTGGGGCTGGGGGTGATGTGAGCCCCTGGGGGTGCCAGGGCGTGGGGCTGTGGGGGTCTGTGGGCCCTGGGGGGGGCCGAGGAGTGGGGCTGTGGGGGTCTGTGGGGACGGAGGGGGCTGTCAATGGGCCCTGGGGGGGGCTGAGGAGTGGGGCTGGGGCGGGAGGAGACCTGCAGGCCCTGGGGAGGGGGACTGGGGGGGTTCCAGGCTGTGAGTACCTGGGGAGAGGGGCTGGGGGCCCCAGGGATGCCAGGGAGTGGGGCTGGGGGGCTGTGAGCCCCTGGGGGGGGTCACGGAGTGGGGCTGGGGGGGTCGGTGGGGATGCAGGGCACTGTTAATGGGCCCTGGGGGGGCTGAGGAGTGGGGCTGGGGGACCCGGGGGTGCCAGGGCATGGGGCTGGGGGGGCTGTGAGCCCTTGGGGGGCTGAGGAGTGGGGCTGGGGGGGGCTGTGGGTCCTGGGGGGACTGGAGGATGGGACTGGGGGCTCGCAGGGGGCTGTGTGCATCACAGGGGCCTGGGGAGCGGGGCCGGGGGTTGCCTGCAAGCATGGGGGGGCTGGGAGCTGTGGGGGTCCCACACCTTTCCCCGCCCGCCCCAGCCCGGCCTGTCATTGCAGATGAAGCCCCTCAAAGGAGCTGATTTCGCCGCCCGGATGGACAGCGGGGAGGGCATAGACAAGCTGCTTGCCGAGCTAAGGGTGAGCCGGGGTCGGGGGGCTCCGCTGCCGCCGCTGGGGGGGGAACCCCTCCCCCGGAGGGCCCTGGGCTGGGTGCCGGGGGTCTGACCCCCTCCCCTCCCCAGGAACACCTCTTATGCTTCCAGGGAAACACCTCCGACGCCAGCCAGACCTCCCGCCTGCGGAAAAGCCAGATCTGCGACAAAGTCCTACGGATTTGCGTCGAGCGGATGGCCGAGCCCGGGGGCTGCCCGACGCTCGCCACCAGCCTGGTGGCCGTGGCCAAGGAAGCGTGCCAGGGCTACCTGACGACCGTACCGCAGCCCGCTCCCCTCTACCTGGAGAAGATCCTCTACCACCTGCTGAGGAACGCGGCCGGCCGGGGCAGCGGCGATGCCTGCTGGAGGGTGGCCGACCTCCTCCGTGCCCGCCTGCTGAGCTACCGCCCCGGCCAGGCGCCCTCCAAGGACTTCACGGCCATCGCCTACAGCAGCTTCAGCGTCCTCTGGAGAGGGGCGGACACCCTGGCCGAGCCCGACCGGCCGCAGGAGGAGGGCAGAGCCGTCCTCTCGGTCCGTCTGCGAGCCCTGCGCTTCCTCCTGCTGCTGGAGGAGGACGGGGCGGCCTTGCTGCCGCTGCAGCCCCCCTTTTTCACCTCCCAGACGGCGCAGCAGGCAGCTGCCGCTGCTGCCATGTACGAAGCCCAGCGGGCGCCGTCCTCGGCTTTCCTCGGCCGACAGCTCAGGGACTGCTTGCTTGCGGCTCTGCGGAAGGAGGCGGCGGAGCCCCCCACCCTCCAGCAATCCCTCTGCTTCTTTGAGCTCACCCTGGAGCAGTGCCGGCACCTCTGCAAGAGCGGCCGGCACAGGGAGGCCGAGGAGGCGGTAAAGGACGCGAGGGGCTTCCTGGGGACCACCGGCAGCTCCGCAGAATCTTTTGGTGACCCCCTGTCCCTCCTGGAGGCCGGGATCCAGCTGAGCCGGGTGCTGGCCGAGAGCGCTGGCTCCGCAGGGCCGCCCTTATCCCAGGCCGCGGCAGCTCTCGGCGCGGCGGCGGAGGCCTCGGAGCGGTTGCTGAGGGTGCTGGCCGAGAGCTGCCAGTTCATCGTCTGCTCCCTCGGCGACTACGTGAAGAGGAGCAGGCAGCAGCGCTTCGGCCGGGAGGACGTGCTCGGCCTCTGTGCCTTCACCGAGGGGCACTGCCACGTCCTCCAGTGGCTGCTGGAGAGGGTGAGGCTGGGGCCGGGCGTGGGGCGACCACGTAACGTGGTTGAGCAGAGCCTCCGTGAGCAGCTGGAGGGTTTGTAACCCTGCTCCGGGCTCGATGCTCCCCTTAATCCATCGACGGAGTGTCCCTCTCCGGCGTCCCCATCCTGAGCAGCAGCGCCTGGTGCTGCCCGAGCGCCACGAACGCCGCTTTTCTCCTTCCCTCCCCTTCGCAGGTTCCTCCCGACGGCGTCAAACAGAAGCTCATGGTGAAGCAGCTGCTCTACCGCAGCCTCCAGCTCTTTGCCAGTGTGGCCTACGACGCCTTCCAGTGCTCCCAGGTACCCGCAGCGGAGGGGACGGTCCCCGGCGCTGGGGGTGGGCGAGACGCTCGTGGTGTTGGGAGGCTTCTCCCTTCGGAGGTGGCACATTGGTGGGGTTGGAAGGGGCTGCTCAAGCCACCCGGGGGGGATCTGGGGGGGCTGTGGGTCCCTGATGGCCTTTTGCTAGCCACCCTCTCCCTCTCCCCGCAGCCGGCGGGCTGGCCGGGTCTGCAGCGGCTGACGGCGGGCTGCGGGAGGAGCGTGGTGTGGATGCTGGAGGCGCTGGAGGGGCTCCCCGAGAGCGAGCGAGCCAAGTACCTCGACATCACCGGTCAGTGCTGCAGCGGGTGGGACCAAACCCGGCTCCTCGGCCCCGGCTCGGGTCGAACGCGGTCGCAGAGCTCGGTGTCCGTGTAGCCGGGGAGCAGCGAGGGGGTTCTCTGCCACGCAAAGTACGTGGCTGGTGGGGCCGGGGCGGAGGGTGACCGTCCCTGGCTGGACAAGGAGAGAGGGGTCGTTCTCTCTCTATCACATCTTTAATATTTGGGTTTCACTTGCGGCAGTGTTGTGCACGTTCAAGCTGGCCTACATCTTCTACAGCCAGAACCTTCACGAGGAGGCCAGCTCCATCTGCGAGCTCTTCTGCAAGAGCCCGCAGACAGCGGATGCCTACGCGTGTCCAGAGATTCCCCCGGAGAGGGTAAGCGCTTGTCTGACGCTTCTGGCAGAAACGGGGCTGAGCCGAACGGTCTGATCCCGGTGCCAGGGGAGCAAAGGAGAGGATGGGACCAGCTTTTGTTCCTGGAACAACCCCAGTTCCCTGCTCTGAGGTCTTCCCTTCGCCCAGGCGGGGAAGGGGGCTGCGGTACGGGACGCGGGAAGCGGGGAGTTTGCTCCCACGTAGCACCGAAGCCGATTCTCTCTGCTCTCCCCGCAGCTGCACAAATGCTTCAGGCTGCAGGTGGAAAGCTACCGCAAGCTGGGGCAGCTGGAGAGAGCCCTGGCGTGCGTGGTGCAGTGGCTGGCCGCGCTGCGGGGCCGGATCGGGGAGCTGCTGGCAGAGCCCGTCTCCCTCTGGGTCAGAGTCAAAACGGATGCTGCGAAACAGGGAGCCGAGGAGTTACGGTTACGGTAAGACCTGGAAGGCTGCCCGGTGCGTGGGGGGTGGATGTCTTGAGAGCTGCGGTTCCCAAACTGGTAAAATGAGGATGTTTCTCCCTGCAAGACCTGCCTGGATCCGCTGAGCCCCCCTACAGCTCCTGTTTCCCCCAGGACCCTGAAGGAAGGCTTGGAGGGGCACAGCCTGGACACGGAGACCTTGGTGACCGTCCTCTTTGCGGAGCTGAAGGCCTACAAGACTGTCCGAGCCGACACGGGGCAGGAACGTTACAACGTCCTCTGCGACCTGCTGGAGATCTGCTCGGAGGAGAGCGGCCGCCTGCACGAGCGAGCTATCGGCTTGACGGAGCTGGCCCAGGTCTTGTGCTACCACAGCTACGCCCAGCAGACGGACTGGTGGGTGGATGCCAGCGCACTGGGATCACCTCCCTGTGTCCCTGCAAGTCCCCAAGGAGCATTTGAGGGTCCTTAGGGGGAGTTTTAAGGATCTGGAGTGTTATTGCTCCGGCTGTTCGCTCTGTTTGGGGTCCTGGGGTGTATCTGTCCCTCCCCTTAAAAAGCTCCAGGGGTTTTGGAGGCAGAAGGCTGTTTCTAATCCCTCTCTCCGGCAGCTCCTCCCTGGACTCGGTCTGTGAAGCCTTGCGGCTGCTGGAGCTCGTGCCCAGGAGCGCCCAGAACCAGGACCAGCTCCTCGATGACCGGGCGCAGGCTCTGCTCTGGCTCTACATCTGCACCCTGGAGTCCAAGCTGGAGACGGTGGGTGAGGGCGGCGGAGGGGGGCTGTGGGATGCCGAAACGGGTCCCGATCTGGAAGCGCACGCGTTGGGTGCCCTCCTCAGCCTGGCTGGCAACGCTCAGCGCTGCGCCGGGGCCACCAAAAGCCACGCAGACCCCGCTGGAAACCCCGTGGTGTCTCTTAACGTGCGTCACCGCTGCCTTCTCCCCCTCTGCAGAGCATAGAGAGGGACCAGAGAGCCAAAACTCAGGGGCTGAAGAGCCTGGATGACTTTGAGCCCAACGACCTCAACTACGAAGGCCGGCTGCTGGAGGACAGGTTCCTGTACGATGGCATCTCCTTCAACCTGGTGACAGAGACCGGTGAGGACGCTGTGGGGTCTGGGCCCTCGCTGAAGAGGCTCTCCGGGAGCGCCTGGCTTTGGCTCAGGCTGTCTCAGACCCGTGGTGTGCCCTCAGCTCTGTCCAAAAGCCTGGACGACGCCTTCGCCTTGTGGAAGCAGCTCCTGGCGACGCCGGGCGTCCCAGCCGTGCGCAGCCCCGAGCAGACCGTAGCCTCCCTGCACCTCCTGGCAGCTCTCTACAAGCTGATGGGCAAGGTAAGGCTGCTGGGGAGGTGGCCGGCGGGCCAGCAGCCTCCCCAGGCATACCAAGTCCCTCTGGGGTGGTCTCCGAGTTGTAATCGTGGGGCTTTTCCTGCTCCCAGCCCTTGCAAGCCGTGGAGAGCTACCTCCTGGTCAGAGCCCTGTGCGGCGCGCTCGGGGACAGCCTGGGCGCGGCCAGAGCCCTGTGCGAGGTCACCAAGCTGCTCTTCCAGCTGGAATGCCCCAGCTATGCTCAGGTCAGTCTGGCAGGGAGGGAAGGGGCCGCGGGGCGAGCTCGGCCGATCCCCGAGGCCGCAGCCCTCATGCCGGCGCGTTGGTTTCCAGCTTTTCCTGGAGGAGACGGAGTCCTGCCTGCAGAATGCCGACAGCAGTGACGATTCCTACCTGCTGCTGCAGCAAACCTGCCTCCTGCTCCGCAGCCAGCTGTGCTGCGTCAACCACCGGGTAAGGCTCCTAAAAACCCTTTTCTGCCTCAGAAGTAATGTCAGAGGGCAAGAGGAGACTGCAGCAGCTCCGTCTGGCTGTTTCAGTACCTCTCGCTAGGGACTTTGGGCATGGAGACACCCCAGACCACGAACGGTGACTCTTTTTCTCCCTCTGCAGATTGAAGAGGGTCTCACCCTGTTGCTGGGGGTGCTCCAGAACCCGGCTCTGCAAAAAATCACAAAGGTCTGGTACCTGCTGCGAGCCCACGTCCTTCAGCTGGTGGCCGTCTACCTGAGCCTCCCCGCTGCCCGCCTCTCGCCGGAGCTCCAGCAGTGGATCTTCGTGCAAGGTGAGCTCCTGGGGGATGTTTTAAACCCTCCCGGTGAGCATCAGGCTGACAGGGGTTGCGGACAAAGCTCCGTGCAAACATTTGACCTCTGGGTTTCTCCAAACCAGCCCGTTTGGGGCGAGGAGAGGGAATTTGGGGGGAGTTGCTCTTTGCTGGAGCTGGGGAGGGTCTTAGTTGGCACCGATACCCACGACCGCCCTCACGCAGGGTGGAAGACGCCCGAGACGGCTCTCGCCGAAGCCCACAAGCTCTTCCGCAGCATCGTCCTCCTGGTGATGGGCAGCGACCTGCTGGGCTGTCAGACAACAGCGTCCGACTTCCAGTTTGTGGATTACGGTGAGCCGGTTGCTCGTGTGGACCAAAACCCAACCGCTCCTCCGGGAAGAGACGGGCTCTGCCTGCCTCTCCGGGAGGAGCAGCTCCGGTCACCTTCCTGTCCTTCTGGCAGGGGACAACCTGCTGCTGAAGTGGCAAGTGCTGGCTGACATGTTGGCCTGCTCGGAGCACCACGTGGCTCTCCTCAGCAGGCTGGAGGTGGTGTGTAAAGCTAAAGCCTTCTGCTTGGAGGCCGTCAAGCTGGCCATGAAACTGCAAACCATCCGGTGGTGAGTGGAGACGGGGAGGGGACAGCCTGGCCCTGAGCTTGGGGGATGCTCGGTGAGGGGTGAGCTGCCCTGCGGCCACGGTGGCCCTTGGTGGGTGTCGGTGGCTCTTGGCGGCCACGGTGGCCCTTGGCGGCTGGGTTTGGCCCCTTCCTAGCTTGGTCCGGAGCAAGCAGCTGCTCCGGGGTGCGTTACATCCCATGAAATCAGCTTGCCAGGTCGGACGTGAGCTTGTTCCTCGCTGCCCGCCTGCCTCCCTCCCGCGCGGCCCTGGGGATGGAGCGATGGCTGTTGTGGGGGGGCTCTGAGGGCTGTTTCCCCCCCCCCCCCAGGTGTGCTTCCTTCCTGGTGCTGAAGGCCCAGCTGGAGCTGCAGCAGAACGAGCTGGAGCTGAGCCATTTCGACCTCTGTCAGGCTCTCTTCCTCCTGGAGTCGGACACCGGTGAGTCCCCGCTCCGGGCTCGGAGCAGGGGAACGGGGGGACTGAGGTGAGCCCCAAGCCTGGGCAGCGCCAGGGACCGGCTCCTCTTGTACCCACTTTTGGCTGGGGTGGGAGATCCGCCTTGCGCAGACGCTGCTGGAGCAGCCGATCCCCGTGACCCAGGAGGACGCAGAGGTGGGGGGTGACTGAGCCGTGTTTTGGCTCATCGAGCGACTCCTCCAGCCGATAAAGGCGTAGCTGGGGAAAGCAGAAGCGTCGGGTCCGGCTTCCCACGTCCCTCCTTGGGCTGGCTGCGGTGGGAGCTGGGGGAGGGCTGTGCAGCGAGGATGCCGAAATAACCCTCCCCTCCGCCTGCAGAGTTTAAAACCAGCAAGAAGCAAAAAGGCCAGACGAAGATCCTGCCCAGGAAGGGCAAACGCGAGGACAAGAAGCCGCGGGACCCCACCTCTGAGCCCCCCGGGGAAGAGGAGAGTTTCCTGAAGGGTCCCGTGCTGGAGTTTGTGGCCACGGTGAGCACGCTGGAGAAGGCGGATGCTCTCGACACCTCACCGGAGCTGAAGCCTGAGAGGAGGAAGAAACTGGCCTTCCTCACCCACCCGGCAGCCTGCCCGTGCCGCCTCTGCTCCGACCTGGCCCTCTCGGCTCTCTGCCTGCGCTGGCTCCTCTCCTGCGCCCAGGGCAAGCTGGCAGCGGGCAGCGCGGCCGAGGGGCTGGGGCTGATCCGTGCCACGCTGCCGCGCTGCGCCGCCGTGGCTGCCCGCTTTGCCGCTGTGCTGCGAGACAAGCTGTGGGGCGGCTCTGTCGGCCGGGACCTGCCTGCGCTGGAGCTGCTGGATGATCTGGTGGCCACTGGCTATGCCACGTTGGCCCTTCAGAGCCTGGCCAGCCCCCGGCTGGCGGAGGAACTACAGGAGGAGCTGGAGACGGGATTGACCTTCCTGGCGGCCTGCAGACCCCACCTGCCCAGCCTGGAGGTCTCCAGGGCCATCCTGCTGCTCGCCAAAGCCATGGCCGCCGTTTGCCGCCTGGCCTCCAAGCACGGCGACTCCGTGGATGGTGTTTTTGCCGGCTCCTGGACCTTGCAGCTGCCAACGCTGACTCTGGCGGAGCCCGAAGTGGCAGCCGTGCCCCAGACCCTCAAGACGGACAAGGCTCAACCCCAAAGATGCAAAACCAAGACAACGTCGGCCCCCGCCGTGCCCAAGCCCAGAGTGAAGAAGAGCCAGAGAGCGAAGCCCCTGGCTGCGCCGAATGCCGACGACATCTTTGCTCTGGGCGACTCGGACGGTGAGGTGGCCCCCATCGTCATCCGGCCGGTGACGGTGCCGTGCACCCCGTGCCAGAAAACCCGTCCCCCCGCCAAGGCGCAGGCGGCCCCCGGCCCCAGGACTCCCTTCACCATCTTCAGCGAATCCTCCCCGCCGGCCGGCAAGGCCCGGGTCCCGCGAGCGCCCAGAGTCTTGGGGAGAGTCAAGTCTCGCCTAAAGGTGAGCAGGGAGGGAGGCGAGGGGCAGCCCCGTGCACCCGGTGCCAGCCCCAACACCCTCTGTCCCTCTGCTTTAGGTGACATTCAGCGATGACAGTGACGTGGAGGATCCCGAAGCGGGGCGGACCCCCGCAGCTACCCGCAAGACATCCTGCACCCAGAAAGCTCTGCCCCTCAAATCCACGGCGTCCCAGGCGAGCTCGCTGGGCTTCGGTGGCCAGAGCGGCAGTGCCCGGCCCCGGAGAGGGCGGCCGGGCGCCCGCCGAGCCGGGGCTGCGGAGGAGAAGAGGGAGCGGACGACCCGCAGGGCTCCCGGCAAGAGAGCAGAGGAGGAGCGGGAGCTTCTGAGGGCCATTGAAGAAGAGGAGAAGGTGGAGAAAGAGCTTGAGATCAGCTTTGAGGTCTTGCGGGTCTCTGAGGAAGAGGAGGGAGCCCCAGGTGAGGTGGGCTACCCAGACTGGGGGGGGGTCTTGCCTTCATGCACCCCTAAGCAGTTGCGTAGTGTCCCCGCCGCTGCCACCAGTCCCAGGGACCCAGGCGCCTCTGTCCCTCCCCGCAGGCAGGAGGCGGCTGCCTCGGCGCAGGCAGAAGGATGCAGACGGGGAGCACGAGGTCCTGCAGCAAGAGGCCGGCGAGGACGCCCTGGCAGCGCGGTGGCCGGGCAGCGGGGACCCCCTGCGCCCGGAGGGGACCCTCTCCTCCGCCCTGCCCACGGCTGGCGGTGAGCACCCGGCGCGGTGCGGGTGGGGAGGTTCTGGTGCTGGGTGGGGGGAGGAAAGCTAAAGCTGAGCCTGTCGGTGAAGTCGGCGGCACCTCTGCAAAAATATATTTAAAATGGATAAAAACCACTGTATGGGCAGAGGGAAGAGAGCTGAGGAGGAGGAGGAGGGGCTGCTCCCCGGCACTGGGGGAAGGAATTCCAATTTTTGTGTTTCATAGAACACTTTGGGCTGGCAGGGCCCTTTCCAGGCCATCCCGTCCCACCCCCTGCCACGGGCAGGGACATCCACAACCAGAGCAGGTCGCTCACAGCCCCCTCCAGCCTGGCCTTGGGTGTTTCCAGGGATGGGGCATCCCCCACCTCTCCGGGCAACCCCTGCCAGTGTCTCACCACCCTCAGCGTGACAAATTTCTTCCTTACATCCAGTCTGAATCTCCCCTCCTTTAGTTTAAAACCAGCCCCCCTTGTCCTATCGCTACAGGCCCTGCTAAAAAGCCTGTCCCCATCTTTCTCAGCCCCCCTTAAGCACGGCAAGGCCGCAGTGAGGTCTCCCCGCAGCCGCCTCCTCCCCAGGCTGAACCCCCCCAGCTCTCAGCCTGTCCCCCCAGCAGAGCTGGGCCACCCTCAGATCGTCTCCGTGCCCTCCCCTGGCCCCGCTCCCACAGCTCCACGTCCTTCCCGTGCTGAGGACCCCCGAGCTGGACGCGGGGCTCCAGGGGGTCTCCCCAGAGCGGGGCAGAGGGGCAGAATCCCCCCCTCGCCCCGCTGCCCACGCGGCGGGGGATGCAGCCCGGGAGACGCTTGGCTTTCTGGGCTGTGAGCACACGTTGCCGGCTCGTGGCCAGCTTCTCGTCTGTCGGCACCCCCAAGTCCCTCCTCGGGGCTGCTCTCCACCCCTCCATCCCCCAGCCTGTGCTGACACCGCGGGTCGCCCCCACCCAGGTGCAGGACCCTGCCCTTGGCCTTGTTGAACCCCATGAGGTTCACAAGTTAACAGCACTGGTCCCAGTAGGGACCCCTGAGGCGCCCCGCTCGTCACCAGTCTCCATCTGGACATGGAGCTGTTGACCACCACCCTCTGGATGCAACCAGAGAGAGCTGGGGGGGTTCAGCCTGGGGAGGAGGCGGCTGCGGGGAGACCTCACTGCGGCCTTGCCGTGCTTAAGGGGGGCTGAGAAAGATGGGGACAGGCTTTTTAGCAGGGCCTGTAGCGATAGGACAAGGGGGGCTGGTTTTAAACTAAAGGAGGGGAGATTCAGACTGGATGTAAGGAAGAAATTTGTCACGCTGAGGGTGGTGAGACACTGGCAGGGGTTGCCCGGAGAGGTGGGGGATGCCCCGTCCCTGGAAACATCCAAGGCCAGGCTGGAGGGGGCTGTGAGCGACCTGCTCTGGTTGTGGATGTCCCTGCCCGTGGCAGGGGGTGGGACGGGATGGCCTGGAAAGGGCCCTGCCAGCCCAAAGCGTTCTAGGATTCTATAAAATTGGGTTTGTTCTGACTGGGCTGGTAACTGGTGAGCGACCTCCCTGTCTTTGTCTTGACCCATGGGGGTTTTTTTTGTCCTATTTCCTCACCCTTTTGTGTGGAGGGGGAGTGGGTGAGCGGCTGGGTGGGCGTCAGGCTGCTGGCCAAGGGTAACACGGGGCTGCTCTGTGAGCCTCTGGTGTGTGGGATGCTGGTCTTGGCCCGGGAGCTGGCGGCTGTGCTGGGGACGCCACGTCTGTCCCCTCTGCTCCCCGCTCCACCTCCTCTCGCCGCCGCTGGGAGCGTTGCCCGAGGGCTTGGTGCCTGATCCGGCCCCGGGGTCTTGATGCTTTGTCCCTTCCAGATGTCTCCTCGCTGGACTCTGTCCTCAAGCTCCTGAAAGATGCTTTCAACTGCATCAGCCACTGCCCTCCCGGTGCGCTCTACAGCCAGCTCTGCCAGCTCCTGGCTCTGGCCACGGGGAACCAGGACCCCCTCTCCACCGCGTACCTGCTCTCCGAGTCGGTCTCCGTCACCACTCGCCATCAGCTGCTCAGCGTCATCCACAGGAAGATTCAGTGAGTCCCTCGGTCTCCCCTCCCTTCAGAGCATCACGGAGAAGGGGCTCATCCAACACCACCAGAGCCCCAGCAAAGGTGATTTTGGGGTGGTTATCCCCCCCCGACCGCCTTTCCCTCCGCAGGAAAGAGAAGAAAGAGAAGAAGTCAGCGGGGGACGTGGCCGAGCAGCTCCGTGGGCTCTCCTTGCAGGAGAGGAGCGCTGCCCAGTGCAGCCACCACCTCGCCGAGCTCGAGAGGCTCTTCATGTTCCGCTCCACGGGGCTGGGGTCTGAGGTGCGGGACGGCTTCCAAACGCAGCTGCAGCAGATCCCCGGCGGTAAGGGCTGATGCGAGGATGGGGACCAGGCAGCTCATCGCCCAGGAGGGTGCTGAGCGACGGCTGGGGCCCTTGGGGCTGTCCTTAAGGTCCGGGTGTGACTTTCAGGGGTGACGGTGTGCGTGTTGACCCTCACCAGCATCCAGCCCGGCTCCGTAGGGGACACGCTGCTGCTGACGCGGCTGGAGAAGGGCGCAACTCCCGTCACCATCCGCATCCCCACCGCGCTCGACAAGGTGAGGGCAGGGATGGGAGAGGGGCAGCCCAGCTGCGTTTGGGGCTCGGATCACGGCTCCCTTCCTCCTCCAGGCGCTGCTGCGCTCGGTGCTGAGCGACTTTGACGCCATCCAGAAGGAGCAGAAGGAAGCCAACAACTGCACGGACAAGCAAGACTGGTGGCGGCGCCGCTCCGAGCTGGACCGCAGGATGAAGGTGGGGGGAGCACCACCCTGCGCCCCGATGTGGGGGCACATTTTGGAGAGTGTTGGGGAGTCTGGAGCCCCCCAGTGACTCCCTGACCTCTTGCAGAGCCTCATCGAGACCCTGGAGACGCAGGTGCTGGGCTGCTGGAGGGGTGCCCTGATCCCCACCGGCCCCGAGCCCGGTCTGGCAGAGGAAGCCGCCCGCTTGCACCCCCAGCTCTGCCGGTGCGGCTGGAGGCACTCGGATCCTACCCTGCTCCAGGTGCCCGGGCTGGGGCAGGATTTTGGGGAGCTGAACCCCTGCTTTGTCGACGCTCACCCCCTTCTTCCTCGCCGCAGGTGGTGCTGAACGCCGCTCCCCTCCTCGCCCCCGGCGATGTGCAAGCCCTGGCCTTCGGCCTCTGCCCAGGGGAGCCCCGCAAGGCTCAGCTCCTCTTGCAGGAGGCGGTGGAGAAGCGGAGAGCCTGCGCCACGCAGCCCGGCGGCTCCCTCGTCCTGGTGCTGGATAAGGTGAGACCCCTCCTCCTGCTTCACCTCCTTCTGGCTCTGCTGCCTCCCTCCCGCTCACACCTTCCTCCTCCTCCTCTTCCTCCCAGCACCTGCAGAAGCTGCCCTGGGAGAGCATGGCGTGCCTGAAGGCTGTGCCGGTCACCAGGCTCCCTTCCCTGCGCTTCCTGCTCAGCTACTCCCTGGCACAGAAGGTGAGAGGATGGGCGACCCCGCGTACCCCAGCCCCGGGGTTTGGGGGACCCCCCAAAACCTTGCGCTGGGCTGGGACCCACTCGTTTTCCCCCCTCCAGCAGCAGGCGGGGTCTGTGCTGAGCCGTGGCGTGAACCCCAGCAGCACCTTCTACGTCCTCAACCCGCACAGCAACCTCCTGGGCACCGAGGAGCGATTTCGGGGCTGGTTCGAGAGGTGGGTGGAGATCTTGGGGGGAGTTGGGGGGTGGTTTGTGCCCCCCACCCCTTCTCACCAGTTCTCCCACAGCGAGCCCGGCTGGAGGGGGGTGGCCGGAGCCGTCCCGAGCCCGGAGCAGATGCAGGCAGCCCTCCTGGAGCACGACCTCTACATGTGAGCATCTTGGGGCTGCTTGGGGACACCCCGGGGGGGTACGGGCGCAGCCGGGGGCTCACCCGGGGGGGCTTCTCCCCGTAGCTACGCGGGGCACGGAGCGGGCGCCCGCTTGCTGGACGGACAGACCATCTCCCGGCTGGATTGCCGCGCCGTCACTCTGCTCTTCGGCTGCAGCAGCGCCGCGCTCGCCGTCCGCGGCAGCCTGGAGGGCTCCGGCATCGTCCTCAAGTACATCATGGCCGGCTGGTGAGTGACAGGGGGTCTCTTTGAGGGGGGCAGAGGCTTCGCATGTGTGGGGCTGGGGGTTTTTTTGGGGTGACAGCAGGCGTCATGCCCTCCTCCCTTTCCAGCCCCTTGGTCCTGGGGAACCTGTGGGATGTGACGGACCGGGACATCGACCGCTACGCCCAGGCGCTGCTGCAGGGCTGGCTGAGGGGGGGCTCGGGCGCCCCGCTCCTCTCCTACGTCGCCCAGGCTCGCCAAGCCCCCAAACTCAAGTACCTCATCGGGGCGGCCCCCGTTGCCTACGGGCTGCCCGTCTGCCTGCAGTGAGGGCTGGGGGGGTCCCCGGCCCCGCGGGGCGACGGTGGCGACCCTCGGGGCGGGGGTGGGGGGTCTGTGTTTGCAACTGCTTTGGTTGATTTTAACAAAAGTGGTTTTATTGTGTATTCTGTGAAAATAAAGCTGCTGCCTTTGGCCCTGTCCCCCCCTGCTCCCCATCTGTCCCCAAGGCTGGAGCCCCCCTCCCCAGGGAAGGTCCCCGAGGCTCCTGCCCTCCTCCTCTGCTACTGGAGGTGACCCGGAGCCCCCAGCCTTTGCTTCTGCCCCCCCTCGAGTTTGGTTTTTGGGGTGGGGGGGACCCCAGGAGTCCTGGGAATGTGGGGGGGGCTCCTTGCTCAGGGCTCCGTCCCTGTGGTAGCGCTGGCTTTAGCCTCTGCCTCTGGGGAGGGGACCCTTTTCCCTTGGGGGGGTTATTGGGGCCGTGCAAAAGGCCTGCTCCACCCGGTTTTGGGGACTGCTCCCCCCGGTTTTGGGGGGCTGCTCCCCATTTTGGGGGATGCTGCCTTCCCCTCCCCGAGCGCTGCCGGCCGCCGGCCGCCAGGGGGCGCGTTCCGGCGGAGCAGCGAGAGGCGCTGGTCGGTGCCAGAGCGTCGCGGCGGCCCAAGATGGCGCAGACGGTGAATGTGGGGGAGCTGACGCTGCCGCAGCTGGAGCTGCTCAAGGGGCAGCTGGACCAGGTGGGGCCACGCCGGGGGGAGCCGTGTGGGGCCGGGGGGGGGCTCTGTGGGGCCGGGGGGAGCCGTGTGGGGCCGGGGGGGGCTTTGTGGGGCCGGGGGGAGCCGTGTGGGGCCGGGCCCGCCCGCCTGGGGCTGTGTGGGACCGGGCTGGGGGGGGATGTGTGGGCCGAGCCTGGGCCCTGGGGCTGGGGGATGATTTATGGAGCCTGACTGGGCTGGGGGGGGGGTGGTGGTGGTACTGGACCAGAGTGGGCTGGGAGGACTGGGAGGGGGATGTTTGGGGCCAGGCTGGGCTTGGGGGGGTGTACTGGAATAGACTGGGCTGGAGGAGACTGGGAAGGGGATGTACTGGAGCACACTGGGCTTTGGGGGATGTGTGGGGCCGGACTGGGCTGGGGGGGGAGGGATGTACTGGACCAGACTGGGCTGTAGAGGCTGGGAGGGAATGTACTGGGCCAAACTGGGATGGGAGGGATGTACTGGACCAGACTGGGCTGGAGGGACTGGGGGGGGATGTGTGGGGCCAGACTGGACTGGGGGCAGAGGAGGGGTGACTGGACCAGACTGGGCTGAATGGGAGGGGGAGGTACTGGACTGAATTGGTCTGGAGGGAGTGGGATGCATGAGACCAGACTGGGCTGTGGAGGCTGGGAGAGAATGTACTGGGCTAAACTGGGCTGGGGGGGATGTGTAGGGCCAGACTGGGCTGGGAGGGGGGGGTATGTGTGGGGCCAGACTGGGCTGAGGGTGGGGGGTATACTGGGCCAGACTGGGCTGGGGGGACTGGGGGATATGTGTGGGGCCAGACTGCGCTGGGAGGGAGATATACTGGACCAGACTGGACTGGGAGTGACATACTGGACCAGACTGGGCTATGGAGGACTGGGGGGATGTGCGGGGATGTACTGGGCCAGACTGGACTGGGAGTGACATTACTGGACCAGACTGGGCTGGGAGGGGATGTACTGGGCCAGACTGGACTGGGAGTGACATTACTGGACCAGACCGGGCACTGGGTGGCCGAGGCGGGCAGGTGACAAGGCCGGAGGTGCCCCAGCCCCACGTCACCGTCTGTGACCCCGGCCAGGGGCCACCCTGGGCTGCCCCCCCTCCCCCCCGGTGCCGTTCCCAGCCCCCTCCCGCGCCCCCCGGCCCCGGGACCCCCCCTCCCCGCTGACGGGGCCGTGCTCCCTGCCAGGAGGTGGAGTTCCTCTCGTCCTCCATCGCCCAGCTCAAGGTGGTGCAGACCAAGTACGTGGAAGCCAAGGACTGCCTCAACGTCCTCAACAAGAGCAACGAAGGCGAGTGGCGTCCCCCCAATCCCGGCCGGGCCCGGGGGGGCCGTGCCAAGCCCCCAGAGGCTGGTAGCCTTCTCCCGGGCCTTGCCGGCCCTGGCTGCTCCCCCGAATCGCTCCCCCAAGACCGCTCCCTTTCTGCCCCAAGACCGCTCCTTCCTCCTCCCCCAAGACCGCTCCTTCCTCCTCCCCCAAGACCGCTCCTTCCTCCTCCCCCAAATCGCTCCTTCCTCCTCCCACCAAAGATCACTCCCTTCTCCCCCAAAATTGCTCCCTTCTCCCCCAAAAAACACTCTTTCTCCCCCAAATTACTCCCTCCTCCCCCAAAATCGCTCCCTCCTCCCCCAGATCTCTGCCTCCCCCCAGGGGCGAGGTTCCGAGGTACCAACCCCGAGTCCCCATGTCGGCGCTTTCAGCCGGGGCTCTGGCACCCTGTGCCGGGGGGGCTGGTGGGGGGCACCCAGATGTTCCCACGCCCTGCCCAGATGTTGAGGCTCCCCTCACCACTTGCTTTTTTTCCCCCCCCGCAGGGAAGGACCTGCTGGTGCCGCTCACCAGCTCCGTATCCTTTCCTGCCCTCCAAATTTGCTCCCCTCGGGGCCGTTTGTGCCAAACGGGCGCCGGCGGCGTCACGCGGCGCTGCCAGCACCCGGCGCACCCGCGCTCCCTCCCCGGCTTTCCCGCCGGAGCCGCGGAACCCTCCCGCTTCCCCGCTTTCCCTGACACCCCCCTCCCAGATGTACGTCCCCGGGAAGCTCTCGGACGTCGAACGCGTCCTGATCGATGTTGGAACCGGCTACTACGTGGAGAAGGTGAGGGACGCGCGTCGGGGGGGGAGGACGCTGTCGGGTTTGGGGGGGCGGCTCGGGGGCTGCTCCCCGCGTTTGTGCCCCAGAGACCCCCCCTCATCCCCCCCTTCCTTCCCTTCCCTCAGACGGCAGACGACGCCCGAGACTTTTTCAAGCGAAAAATCGATTTCTTGACCAAGCAGATGGAGAAGATCCAGCCGGCGCTGCAGGAGAAACACGCCATGAAGCAGGGTAAGCGCCCGCCTCCCTCCCCGCTTTTGGGGGGCCCCCCCAGCGCCCCCCCCCTCACCTCTCCCCCCCCCTTCTTTCCCCGCAGCCGTGGTGGAAATGATGAGCCAGAAGATCCAGCAGCTCACGGCCCTGGGAGCCGCGCAGGGTGCGACCACCAAGGTGTAGCCTTCGGCCTCGCGCCTCGCCCTCCTCACCATCGCCGCTGGGACGGGAGCAGAGGCCGGAGGGAGCCGTGGGATGCGGCGCTGTCCCCCCCCATCCCAGTTCTCCCCATCCCGGTTTTCCAGTGGCTCTTTCCCTTCCCCGGCGGTGCCCGGCAGCACCAGCCCCCCCCTTTTTGTAGGCAGCACCTCGCTGCCGCAGCATGGAATAAAAAAAGAGACTCCTCGAAGCGGGGTGCTCTGGGGCAGCCTTATCCCGGGAATCCCGCTGCTCCTGGGAATCCCGCTGCTCCCTCCCTCTCCAACACCCAACCCCCCCCGTGGGGTTTTTTACTCCTCCCGAGACAAAAATAATCCACGTTCCCCCAAACAGAACTTTATTCTACGGCCGAGGCCGCGTCCAGCCACGCTCCGCTGCCCCGGCGCGGGGGCTGCCTGGCGGCGCCCCCCGGCTTCTACCCTACGCGTTCCCCCCGCCCCCCGCTATATACATCTATAGGGGACAGCCCCTATGGGGGTCACCGAGGGCCAGCCTGCCTCCGCTGCGGGCCACGCGAAGGGCAGTGGTGTCCGGTGGGGCTTGGTGTCACCCCGTCCCCCTGCCCGCACTGCAGTCCGGGTGTCCCCCGGCGCGGTGTCACCCCGTCCCCCTGCCCGCACTGCAGTCCGGGTGTCCCCCGGCGCGGTGTCACCCCGTCCCCCTGCCCGCACTGCAGTCCGGGTGTCCCCCGGCGCGGTGTCACCCCGTCCCCCTGCCCGCACTGCAGTCCGGGTGTCCCCCGGCGCGGTGTCACCCCGTCCCCCTGCCCGCACTGCAGTCCGGGTGTCCCCCGGCGCGGTGTCACCCCGTCCCCCTGCCCGCACTGCAGTCCGGGTGTCCCCCGGCGCGGTGTCACCCCGTCCCCCTGCCCGCACTGCAGTCCGGGTGTCCCCCGGCGCGGTGTCACCCCGTCCCCCTGCCCGCACTGCAGTCCGGGTGTCCCCCGGCGCGGTGTCACCCCGTCCCCCTGCCCGCACTGCAGTCCGGGTGTCCCCCGGCGCGGTGTCACCCCGTCCCCCTGCCCGCACTGCAGTCCGGGTGTCCCCCGGCGCGGTGTCACCCCGTCCCCCTGCCCGCACTGCAGTCCGGGTGTCCCCCGGCGCGGTGTCACCCCGTCCCCCTGCCCGCACTGCAGTCCGGGTGTCCCCCGGCGCGGTGTCACCCCGTCCCCCTGCCCGCACTGCAGTCCGGGTGTCCCCCGGCGCGGTGTCACCCCGTCCCCCTGCCTGCAGCGCAGTCCGTTTGTCCCCTGGAATGGTGTCACCTCATCCCCCTGCGTGCAGCATGGTCTGTGTGTCCCTTGGCGTGGTGTCACCCTGTCCCCCCCGCCTGCAGCGCAGTCCATGTGTCCCTTGGTGTGGTGTCACCCCGTCCCCCCCGCCTGCAGTGCGGTCCGTGTGTCCCCTGGCGCGGTGTCACCCTGTCCCCGCGCCCGCAGCGCGGTCCGTGTGTCCCCCGGCGTGGTGTCACCTCATCCCCCTGCCCGCAGCACGGTCCGTGTGTCCCCTGGCGCGATGTCACCCTGTCCCCACACCTCCAGCACGGTCCGTGTGTCCCCTGGCGCGGCGTCACCCTGTCCCCGCGCCCGCAGCGCGGTCCGTCCGCGTCCCCCCGGCCTCAGCGGACGAAGAGGGGCTTGTGGACGCGCTTGTGGCGGTTGAGCGTGGCGCTCTTGGCGAAGCTCTCCCCGCACTCCACGCAGATGTAGGGCTCGTGGCCGTGAGCTTGCGCCCGGTGCCGTTCCAGCTCGGCCCCGTCGCGGCAGCTCTGCCCGCACTCCGGGCAGGGCGAGGGTTGACCGCGGGCAGCGTGAACCCGCTGATGTTTCAGCAGATTGGTGCTTTGGGCGAAACCGCGACCGCACTGCCCGCAGCGGTGGGGCCGGGCGCCCGAGTGGGTGCGTTGGTGCTTGATGAGGTTCTTGCTCTGGGTGAAGCTCTTCCCGCACTGCCCGCAGGTGTAGGGTTTCTCCCCGGTGTGGATGCGTTGGTGTTGGATGAGGTTGGAGCTCCAGCTGAAGCTCTTGCCGCAGTCCCCGCAGCGATAGGGCTTCTCCCCGGTGTGCGTCCGACGGTGCTGAACCAGGTGGGAGTTTTGGCTGAAGCTCTTGCCGCACTCCCCGCAGGTGCTGGGCCGCTCCCCGGTGTGAGTCCGCTGATGCCGCAGCAGCTTCGACCAGTGGCTGAAGCTCTTCCCGCACTCGTTGCAGATAAAGGGGCGCTGGCGGCCGCCCCGGTGCCGTCCCCCCACGCCTTCCCCCTCCTCTTCCTCGCCGTAGCCCCCTCCCGTCGAGGTCGCGGCGCCGGAGCTGGCTTGTCCCCCTCGTTTTTTGGTTTTGGGGGCCAGGGGGCTGTGGGGGATGACGGTCTGGATGATCTCGTGGGGCAGGACCTCGTCCTCGCAGTCGCTCACGATGCCGTCGTCGGCTGCGGGGACAGAGAGAGGCTGGGGAGGGGACAGACACCCCCCCCCCGGGGACAGACACCCCCCCCGGGGCCGCGTTCCCCCCTCCCCAGCGCCGCCGTCGCCCCCTCCTCACCGATGTAGACCCTCCGCACCATGTCCCCCTCGTCCGAGTCGTGCAGCTCCACCACGCAGGGCTCCTCCTGCTCCATGGGGGCGGCCGGCGAACCCCGGTGTCCTGCAGGGCAGCGGGGAGCCCTCAGCCCCCCCCCCACCGAACACGGGGACCCCCTCCCAGCTCCCCAACCCCATCCCCCATTCCCCTCACCCCATAACAATTGGCATCTCGGTTCCTGCGCGCTCCGGCCGCACCGCAGCGTGCCGGGAGCCGGGCTCGGAGCCGTGGGGATCGACGGGAGCGGCTGGGGGGGCCAGGTCCCTTTGTGCCCCCCCCCCCCCAAGTCCCTTCCTGCCACCCCAAATCCCCTTGTGCTGCCCCAGAATCCCTCTGTGCCTCCCCAAATCCCTCTGTGCCTCCCCAAATCCCTCTGTGCCACCCCAAAATCCCTCTGTGCCACCCCAAATCCCCTCTCTGCCACCCCAAATCCCCTCTGTGCCACCCCAAAATCCCTCTGTGCCTCCCCAAATCCCCTCTGTGCCACCCCAAATCCTTCTGTGCCTCCCCAAATCCCCTCTCTGCCACCCCAAATCCCCTTGTGCTGCCCCAGAATCCCACTGTGCCTCCCCAAATCCCTCTCTGCCACCCCAAAATCCCTCTGTGCCACCCCAAATCCCCTCTGTGCCACCCCAAATCCCCTCTCTGCCACCCCAAATCCCCTCTGTGCCACCCCAAAATCCCTCTGTGCCTCCCCAAATCCCCTCTGTGCCACCCCAAATCCTTCTGTGCCACCCCAAATCCCCTCTGTGCCGCCCCAAATCCTTCTGTGCCTCCCCAAATCCCCTCTGTGCCACCCCAAATCCCCTCTCTGCCACCCCAAATCCTTCTGTGCCTCCCCAAATCCCTCTCTGCCACCCCAAAATCCCTCTGTGCCGCCCCAAATCCCCTCTCTGCCACCCCAAAATCCCTTTGTGCCACCCCAAATCCTTCTGTGCCTCCCCAAATCCCCTCTGTGCCACCCCAAAATCCCTCTGTGCCACCCCAAAATCCCTCTGTGCCACCCCAAATCCTTCTGTGCCTCCCCAAAATCCCTCTGTGCCACCCCAAATCCCCTCTGTGCCACCCCAAAATCCCTCTGTGCCACCCCAAACCCCTCTCTGCCACCCCAAAATCCCTCTGTGTCGTCCCAGGTCCCTTTATGCTGCCCCAAAATCCCACTGTGCCTCCACAAATCCCCTTGTGCCACCCCAAATCCCCTTGTGCCACCCTAAATCCCCTTGTGCCACCCCAAATCCCCTCTCTGCCACCCTAAATTCCCTCTGTGCCACCCCAAATCCCCTTGTGCCACCCCAGATCCCAGTGTGCCACCCCAAAATCCCTCTGTGTCGCCCTAGGTCCCTTCTTGCTCCCCCCAAATCCCTCTCTGCCACCCCCAAATCCCACTGTGCCACCCTAAAATCCCCGTGTGCCACCCCAAATCCCCGTGTGCCACCCCAGATCCCAGTGTGCCACCCCAAAATCCCTCTGTGTCGCCCCAGGTCCCTTCCTGCAGCCCCCAAATCCCTCTCTGCCACCCCCAAATCCCACTGTGCCACCCTAAAATCCCCTTGTGCCACCCCAAATCCCCGTGTGCCACCCCAGATCCCAGTGTGCCACCCCAGATCCTTCTGTGCCACCCCAAATCCCCTCTCTGCCACCCCAAAATCCCACTGTGCCACCCCAAATCCTTCTGTGCCACCCCCAAATCCCACTGTGCCACCCTAAATCCCTCTCTGCCACCCCAAATCCCCTTGTGCCACCCCAGATCCCAGTGTGCCACCCCAAAATCCCTCTGTGTCGCCCCAGGTCCCTTCCTGCAGCCCCCAAATCCCTCTCTGCCACCCCCAAATCCCACTGTGCCACCCTAAAATCCCCGTGTGCCACCCCAAATCCCCGTGTGCCACCCCAGATCCCAGTGTGCCACCCCAAAATCCCTCTGTGTCGCCCCAGGTCCCTTCCTGCAGCCCCCAAATCCCTCTCTGCCACCCCCAAATCCCACTGTGCCACCCTAAAATCCCCTTGTGCCACCCCAAATCCCCGTGTGCCACCCCAGATCCCAGTGTGCCACCCCAGATCCTTCTGTGCCACCCCAAATCCCCTCTCTGCCACCCCAAAATCCCTCTGTGTCGCCCCAGGTCCCTTCCTGCAGCCCCCAAATCCCTCTCTGCCACCCCCAAATCCCTTTGTGCCACCCTAAAATCCCACTGTGCTGCCTCCAATCCCCTTATGTGACCCCAAAATCCCCTGTGACCCCCAAATCCCCTTGTGCCCCCCCAAATCCCCTTGCGTGACCCCAAAATCCCTCTGTGCTGCCCCAAATCCCCTTGTACCGCCACAAAATCCCTCTGTGCCCCCCCCCCAATTCCCTTGTGCCCCCCCCAAAATCCCTCCATCCCCCCCCAGGTCCCCTTGTGCCCCTCCCCAATCCCCTTGTGCCCCCCCAAAATCCCTCTGTGCGCCCCAAATCCCTCTGTGCCCCCCAATCCCCTTGCGTGACCCCCCAAAATCCCTCCGTGCCCCCCCAAATCCCCTTCTGTCACCCCAAAATCCCTCTGTGCCTCCCAATCCCCTTGCGTGACCCCCCCAAATCCCTCTGTGCCCCCCCCGGCCCCCCCGCGCCCCCGGCCCCCCGCGTTACCTGGGCTCCGGGGGGTCTCGGGGGGTCCCGCTGCTGCTCCGGCCTCGGCCCCACGGCTCTGCCCTGGCGTGGGCCCCCGAGATCTGGGGGGGGGACGCGGACACGGGTGGTTACAGCCCCCAGATGGGGGGGGGGGGGCACTTGAACCCCCCATCTGCCCCTCCCCCCCCAGGACTGGGGGGGCTGCAAACACCCCCCAACCCCTGCGCATCCCCCCCCCCCCCCCATCCCGGGGCGCCCTTTGCTCCCGGCCGAGCCCCCCCCCGGGGGTCCTGCAGCACCGCGGGGGGGGGGGGGTCCGTCCCGGGGGGGGTCCCTGAACCCCTCCCGGCGGGCACCGAGCGGGGGGTCCCGGGGCCGGGCGGCGGCCGGGGCCATCTCGGCCCGGGGAGGGGGGGACCGGGGCGGGGGGGGGGGGGGCGCAGGGGCCCCCCCAGCATCGCCCGGAGCGGGAGCGGCGGCCCCGGCCCCGGCCCCCCCCCGCGCTCACCGCCCCCCCCCCGCGCTCACCGGCCCCGCCGCCTCCGCCGCTTCCGCCGGCGCCCGGCCCGAGGGGGCGGCGGCTCCGCGGGGCCCGGCCCCCGCCGGGGGGAGCTGGGGGCCGGGCTGCCCGCCGCACCCCGGGGGTGCCGGTACCCCCCCGGGGTGTCCGCCGCACCCCAAAAGTACCGGTACCCCCCCCCGGGGTGCCCGCCGCACCCCGAGAGTGCCGGTACCCCCCCCTTGGGGTGCCCGCTGCACCCCGGGGGTGCCGGTACCCCCCCGGGGTGCCCGCCGCACCCCGAGAGTGCCGGTACCCCCCCGGGCTGCCCGCTGCACCCCGGGGGTGCCGGTACCCCCCCGGGGTGCCCGGTGCACCCCGAGACTGCCGGTCCCCCCCCGGGGTGCCCGCCGCACCCCGAGACTGCCGGTACCCCCCCGGGGTGTCCGCTGCACCCCAAAAGTACCGGTACCCCCCCCTTGGGGTGCCCGCTGCACCCCGAGGGTGCCGGTACCCCCCCCCGGGGTGCCCGCTGCACCCCAAAAGTACCGGTACCCCCCCCCGGGGTGCCCGCCGCACCCCGAGGGTGCCGGTACCCCCCCCGGGGTGCCCGCTGCACCCCAAAAGTACCGGTACCCCCCCCCCGGGGTGCCCGCCGCACCCCGAGGGCGCCGGTACCCCCCCCCGGGGTGCCCGGTGCACCCCAAAAGTACCGGTACCCCCCCTCCTGGGGTGCCCGGTGCACCCCAAAAATGCCTGCATCCCCCCCAAGGGTGCCCGCCGCACCCCGAGACTGCCGGTACCCCCCCCGGGGTGCCCGCCGCACCCCAAAAGTACCGGTACCCCCCTCCTGGGGTGCCCGCCGCACCCCAAAAGTGCCCGCATCCCCCCCAAGGGTGCCCGCTGCACCCCGAAAGTGCCTGTACCCCTTTCCTGGGGTGCCCGCCGCACCCCAAAAGTGCCTGCATCCCCCCCAAGGGTGCCCACCGCACCCCGAAAGTGCCGGTACCCCCCCCAAGGGTGCCCGCTGCACCCCAAAAGTGCCCGCAGCCCCCCCCAGGTACACCCTTCAAGTGCCTGTACCCCCCTCCTGGGGTGCCTGGTGCACCCCAAAAAATGCCTATATCCCTCCCTAGGATGGCCGCTGCACCCCGAAGGTGCCGGTACCCCCTTTCCCAGGGTGCTCGGTGCACCCCTAAAGTTCCTGCCTCCCCCCAAGGGTGCCCACTGCACCCCAAAAGTGCCGGTACCCCCCCCCCCCCGGGATGCCTGGTGCCCCAACGGTGCCTGTACCCCCTCCTGGGGTCCCCAGTGCACCCCAAAAGTGCCTGCATCCCCCCCAGGCTGCCCAGTGCACCCCTACGGCGCCCGTACTGCTCTCCCAGTGCACCCCAAAAGTGGCTGCATCCTCCTCCCCAGGGTGACTTGTGCACCCCAAAAATGTATTTACCCCCCCCGGTGCTTACTGCACCCCAGAAGTGCCTGAATCCCCATCCAGGGTTCCTGCTGCACCCCAAATGTGCCTGTACCCCGCTCCTGGAGCACCCAGTGCACCCCAAAAGTGGCTTCATCCCCCCCGGATGCTCACTGCACCCCAAAAGGGCCTGTACCCCCCCCAAAGATGCTCGGTGCACCCCAAAAGAACCCGCACCCCTCCCCAGGATGCCCAGTGCACCCCCAGTGTGCCTGTACTCCCTCCTGGAGTGTCCAGTGCACCCCAAAAATGCCTGCATCCCCTCCAGGTTGCCCACTGCACCCCAAAGATGCCTGTACCCCCCTCCCGGGGTCCCCCATTGGTGCCTGTACCACCCCAAAGATGCTCAGTGCACCCCAAAATTGCCTGCACCCCCCCAGGGTGCCCTGTGCACCCCAAAGTTGCCCACAGCCCCCCCTCGGGGTGCCCTGGAGGTGCCCGCTGCACCCCAAGATGTCTGCACCCCTCCAGGAAGCCTGGTGCACCCCAAAAATGCCTTCACCCCCCCGCCCGGCATGTCCAGTGCACCCCAAAGGTGCCCAGTGCCCCCCCCAAGTTGCCTGGGACTCCCCAAAGGGGCTCAGTGCACCCCCAAATCTGCCCAGTGCCCCCTGTCACGTTGCCCAGTGCACCCCAAAGGTGGCCAGTGCACCCCCAAAGCTGCCCAGTGCCCCCCCAGGTTGCCCAGTGCCCCCCCAGGTTGCCCAGTGCACCCCAAAGGTGCCCAGTGCCCCCCCCAAGTTGCCTGGGACACCCCAAAGGTGCTCAATGCACCCCCAAATCTGCCCAGTGCCCCCTGTCACGTTGCCCAGTGCACCCCAAAGGTGGCCAGTGCACCCCCAAAGCTGCCTAGTGCCCCCCCCCAGGTTGCCCAGTGCCCCCCCAAAGGTGCTTAATGCACCCCCAAAGCTGCCCAGTGCCCCCCCAGGTTGCCCAGTGCACCCCAAAGCTGCCCAGTGCCCCCCCAAGTTGCCTGGCACACCCCAAAGGTGCTCAATGCACCCCCAAAGCTGCTCAGTGCCCCCCCAGATTGCCCAGGCCACCCTAAAGTTGCCCAGTGTCCCCCCAGGTTGCCCAGTGCCCCCCCAGGTTGCCTAGTGCACCCCAAAGCTGCCCAGTGCCCCCCCAGATTGCCCAGTGCACCCCAAAGGTGCCCATGCCCCCCTAAGTTGCCTGGCGCACCCCAAAGGTGCTCAATGCACCCCCAAAACTGCCCGGCGCCCCCCCCCCAAGTTGCCCAGTGCACCCCCTAGGTTGCCTGGGACACCCCAAAGATGCTCAAGACACCCCCAAAGCTGCCCAGTGCCCCCCAAGGTTGCCCAGTGCCCCCCCAGGTTGCCCAGTGCACCCCAAAGCTGCCCAGCGCCCTCCCAGGTTGCCCAGTGCCCCCCCCAGGTTGCCCAGTGCACCCCAAAGCTGCCCAGCGCACCCCAAAGCTGCCCAGCGCCCCCCCAGGTTGCCCAGCGCCCCCCCAGGTTGCCCAGTGCCCCCCCCAGGTTGCCCAGTGCACCCCAAAGCTGCCCAGCGCCCCCCCAGGTTGCCCAGCGCCCCCCCAGGTTGCCCAGTGCCCCCCCCAGGTTGCCCAGTGCACCCCAAAGCTGCCCAGCGCCCCCCCAGGTTGCCCAGTGCCCCCCCCAGGTTGCCCAGTGCACCCCAAAGCTGCCCAGTGCCCCCCTGGGGACCCCGCCTCGCCCCCCCCCGAGCCCAGAAGCCCCCCGGGTGTCGGGGGGTGCCGGCTCCTCTCCCAGCCCCCCCCCCCCCCCGAGACCCCCAGCTCTGCCCGCCAGCACCGGGGCCCTGCTCAGGGATTTGGGGGGGCCCCGTGCCCCTTTTGGGGTCCAAATGGGCTGAAAAAGCCCAATTTCCAGCCCGGTGCCACCCCCTGCGGCGGGGGAAACTGAGGCACGGCCCCCCTGCGTGTCCTTTAACCCCAAAGTGGGCCCCCCCAAACTGGGGGGGGGCAGAAGAAAGAGGGGCCGGAGCCGCTTCCCACACGAGCTCCCCGATGTCGGGGGGCAAATGGGGCCGGGGGGGGCCGAGCCCAGTCCCCCCACCCGCATCTGGGGGGGCGAAGGGGTCTCGCAGCATCGCCCCGGGGGGGCCACGGGCGCCGCGAGGCCGATGCGGCCCCCAGCCCCCTGCCATCGCCCTCCCCACCCCCTCCCCGCTCCCTGCCTCAGTTTCCCCCCCCCCCAACCCCCATTTATTGGGGGGGGGGAGGGGGGGCCGCGGCGCCGGGGCCGCGAGGCACAAAGGAAAACCGAAGCGTTGGGATCCCCCCCCCCCAATCCACCACCAGCGGCTCCCCCCCAGCCCCAACCCAAGATATGGGGGTCACCCATGTTTTTGGGGAGGGGGGTCCCCACTCTCCTGGCCCCCCCTCAAAGCCAACCCCAAGGACAGCGGCTCATCCATGTCCGTCCGTCCGTCCCCCCCCCCCTCCGCCACCGCCACCGCCGCCGGCCTGCGACTCACCTCTCCGAGGCCGAAGGATGGGATGGCGCGATGGGGTCTGGGAGGGGAAGGCCGAGGTTTCGGGGGGTCCCTGGCGAGGGGGTTTGGGGGTGCGAGGGCTGACGTGGGCCCCCCGGGCGCGAGGTTGGCGTTCGGGGGAGGCCGGGAACAGGAAGGTCCCAGCGTCATCCCATTCCCCCGGCCCTGCTGCCGCCTCGCCGCCAGCCGGATGCTTTTTTCCGCTCGGCGACTCAAAAAAAATGGGGTCGAAACCTTGGAAAATGGGGGCCTCCCCCCCCTCCCCCCCAAGCCACGACACCCCCAGCCCAGCGATGGGTCCCGCTGGGGAGGACGGCGGGGGGGGCTTGGTCCCGGCGATGCCGGTGAATCGCGGATTCGGGGGGTTTGGTGGTTTTTTTTTTTTCCCCCTGCTCCGCTTGGAAAACGTTCCCGGGCTGGAGGATTTGGGGGGTTCCACGAGGCTGGGTTTTGGGGGGAACGGGGGGAAAAACGAGCAGCCGGAGCCCCCCCAAACCCTCCCCCCCCCCCCAGCTTTGTGTAACGGCTCCGGCTCCAACCCCGCGCGTTTCCCCCCCCGCCGGCAAAAAAAATGGTTGGAAATTATGCAACGAGGCCGGCGCCTTCGTTAGCGGGATCGCGCCCAGCTCGGCACCGGCCTCAGGCACCGGGGTTTTGGGGTGACTTCGGCGTCGCCCTCTGCACCCCCCCGCCCCCCCGCCGAGCCCCCGCGGCCCCCGGGAGGGTCTGGGGGTGCGAGGGTGGGGAGCGGCGGGTCCCCGTCCCCGTCCCTGCCCCGGGGAGGCTGGGTGACGCGTGCGGGCGCGTGGCGGCGGCCGGCGTGGGAGCCGTCCCCGCGGGGCACCTGGCGCCGCGGCACCCGGCTCCGCTCCAGCCCCGAACCGGGAGGACGGGAAAAACCTTCCCGTGGCGGCGTTGGCGTCACCGGGATGACGCCATCGCTGCCGCCACCGCCGTTGCCACCACCGCTGTTGCCACCACCTCCATTGCCACCACCTCCATTGCCACCACCACCGTTGCCACCACCGCTGTTGCCACCGTCACCATTGCCACCGCCACCATTGCCACCACCTCCATTGCCACCGTCACCATTGCCACTGCCACCATTGCCACCGCCACCGTTGCCACCACCACCACCTCGTCCCCTGGGGGGGATGCCACCGGGGGTGTCCCCAAAACCGCGCGGCGGGACGATGCTCCGCAAGCGCCGCTGCTCGGGGACCTTTTATTGACGGCGTTGGCAGACCGGCGCGCCCAAATCCCGCACCCCGCGCTCCCGCCCTCGCTGCCTTTGGGGGTGCAGACGCCGAACCCCGACTCCGCTTTGGGACCACCCAGCCCCGTTCCCGGCCGCCGCAGCCCCCAGCCCTCGCCGGGGTGATGCCGGTCCCCCTCGGTGAGGCTGCACCCCGAAAGTCATCCGCATCCCCGCATCCGTCCCCATCCCGCCGTCCCCGTCACGCGGCGTGAAGCTTCTGATGCCGCCGGAGCTGGGACTTGTGGCGAAAGCCGTCCCCGCACTCCCCGCAGATGTAGGGCTTCTCGTCGGTGTGGGTGCGGCGGTGGCGGATGAGGTTGGAGCTGACGCTGAAGCGTTTCCCGCACTCGCCGCAGCTGTAGGGTTTCTCGCCGGTGTGCGTCCGCTGGTGCTGGATGAGGGCCGAGCTCTCGCTGAAACGTTTGCCGCAAGCGCCGCAGGCGTAGGGCTTCTCCCCGGTGTGGATACGTTGGTGGGTGACCAGATTGGAGTTTTGGCTGAAACCTTTGCCGCAAGCGCCGCAGGTGTAGGGCTTCTCGCCGGTGTGGGTGATCTGGTGACGCGCCAGGTCCGAGCTGCGGCTGAAACCCTTCCCGCACTCGCTGCAGATGGTGGGGCGCAGGCGACCCCCCCGCAGCCCCAGCAGCTCCTTCAGCGGTCCCAGGCCCCCCGGCCGGCCCGGCGTTTTGCCCGGTCGACGTGCCGGTGCTTTCCGTCGCGGCCTCGCCGGGCGGCCGGGCGGCTCGCTGCCGGAGGCCGGCGGGCTGGGGCGGGCTGCGGGGAGAGGAGAGCTGGGCGCCGGCAGGATGGCGTGGGGACGGCTGGCACCGAGGGCATGGGGACGGGCCCAGGGCCGCGGCCCCCCCGTGCCTTCCCCGTCCCTTTCCCACCTTCCCCATCCCTTTCGCACCTTCTCCATCCCCTTTCCCACCTTCTCCATCCCTTTCCCACCTTCTCCATCCCTTTTCCACCTTCTCCATCCCTTTCCCACCTTCTCCATCCCTTTCCCACCTTCCCCATCCCCTCTGCCCCTTCCCCATCCCCTTTCCCACCTTCTCCATCCCTTTTCCCACCTTCTCCATCCCCTCTGCCCCTTCCCCATCCCTTTTCCCACCTTCTCCATCCCTTTTCCCACCTTCTCCATCCCTTCCCACCTTCTCCATCCCTTTCCCACCTTCCCCATCCCCTCTGCCCCTTCCCCATCCCCTTTCCCACCTTCTCCATCCCTTTTCCCACCTTCTCCATCCCCTCTGCCCCTTCCCCATCCCTTTTCCCACCTTCTCCATCCCTTTTCCACCTTCTCCATCCCCTTTCCCACCTTCCCCATCCCCTCTGCCACTTTCCCATCCCTTTTCCCACCTTCTCCATCCCCATTGTCCCCTCTGTCCCATCCCCGCTGCCCCCTCTCCGTCCCTTTCCACCTTCCCCGGCCCCTCTCCGGCTCGGGGACAGCAGTGGCACCCTGTCCTGCTCCCAAGCCCGGGTTTAGCTCCCGGCTCAGCCCCCGCCCTGTGTCCCCACCATCCCGCCCCGTCCCAGCCTGGGGACAAGAGTCCGGGCTCCGGCTGCGGGAGGAGGGAGGATCCCGCCCGGAGCAGGGGACGGGGACAGCGTGTCCCCGGGCAGGGACGGGCATCGGGGTGGCATCACCGGGGACCCCGGAGCCCAAATTCCCTCTGCAAACCATGGCTGGAGTTGGGGGACCAGGAAACCCCATGGGGCGGGAGCAGGGCACCCCAGGATCGGGGCGCCCCCACATGTGGGATCCGGACATCCCTGCACCCCGGGATCGGGGCGTCCCCGTGCCGTGGGATTGGGACATCCCTGCACCCCAGGATCGGGATGTCCCCACACTGTGGGATCCGGACATCCCTGCACCCCGGGATCGGGGCGTCCCCATGCCGTGGGACTGGGACATCCCTGCACCCCGGGATCAGGGTGTCCCCACACTGTGGGATCCGGACATCCCTGCACCCCGGGATCGGGGCGTCCCCATGCCGTGGGACTGGGACATCCCTGCACCCCGGGATTGGGGCGTCCCCACACTGTGGGATCCGGACATCCCTGCACCCCGGGATCGGGGTGTCCCCGTGCCGTAGGACTGGGACATCCCTGCACCCCGGGATCGGGGCGTCCCCACACTGTGGGATCCGGACATCCCTGCACCCCGGGATTGGGGCGTCCCCACACTGTGGGATCCGGACATCCCTGCACCCCGGGATCGGGGCGTCCCCATGCCGTGGGACTGGGACATCCCTGCGCCCCGGGATCGGGGTGTCCCCGTGCCGTGGGATTGGGACATCCCTGCACCCCGGGATCAGGGTGTCCCCACACTGTGGGATCCGGACATCCCTGCACCCCGGGATCGGGGCGTCCCCATGCCGTGGGACTGGGACATCCCTGCACCCCGGGATCAGGGTGTCCCCACACTGTGGGATCCGGACATCCCTGCACCCCGGGATTGGGGCGTCCCCACACTGTGGGATCCGGACATCCCTGCACCCCGGGATCGGGGTGTCCCTGTGCCGTAGGACTGGGACATCCCTGCGCCCCGGGATTGGGGCGTCCCCACACTGTGGGATCTGGACATCCCTGCACCCCGGGATCGGGGCGTCCCCATGCCGTGGGACTGGGACATCCCTGCACCCCGGGATCAGGGTGTCCCCACACTGTGGGATCCGGACATCCCTGCACCCCAGGATCAGGGCGTCCCCGTACCGTGGGATTGGGACATCCCTGCACCCCGGGATCAGGGTGTCCCCACACTGTGGGATCCGGACATCCCTGCACCCCGGGATTGGGGCATCCCCGTACCGTGGGACTGGGACATCCCTGCACCCCGGGATCGGGGTGTCCCCACACTGTGGGATCCGGACATCCCTGCACCCCGGGATCGGGGCGTCCCCATGCCGTGGGACTGGGACATCCCTGCGCCCCGGGATCGGGGTGTCCCCGTGCCGTGGGATTGGGACATCCCTGCGCCCCGGGATCGGGGCATCCCCGTACCGTGGGATTGGGACATCCCTGCGCCCCGGGATCGGGGTGTCCCCACACTGTGGGATCGGGGCACCCCCGTACCCAGGGATCGGGGCGTCCCTATGCCGGGGAATGGGGTATCCCCGCTCTGAGGGACTGGAGCATCCCCACACCCCGGGATCGGGGTACCCCCGTGCCACGTGACCAGGGCACCTGCACCCCAGGACCAGAGCATCCTCTCCTTGTGGGATCAGGGCACCCCCGTGCCAAGGGATCGGGGTACCCCCATACCCCGGGATCGGGGTACCCTGTGCCATGGGAATGGGACACCCCTACACCCCAGGACTGGGGTACCCCTGCGCTGTGGGATTGGGGCACCCCCATTTCTTGGGATTGGGGTAACCCCATGCCATGGGAACGGGACATCCCTGGATCCCCTAGGACACCCCCAGACCCCAGGACTGGGGTAGCCCGTGCCATGGGAACGGGACATCCCTACACCCCAGGACTGGGGTACCCCCGGGCTGTGGGATCGTGGTACCCCCATACCCCAGGACTGGGGTAACCCGTGCCATGGGAATGGGACATCCCCACATCCCTGGGGCACCCCCGTACCCTGGGATCGGGGTCCCCCCGTACCATGGGACTGGGACACCCACACCCTCCGGGATCGGGGTCCCCCCACCCCCAGGCCTGGGGGATCCCCGTGCTGCGGGGTCGGGGTCTCCCCACATCGCTGGGTCAGGGCAGGTCCACGGGGGACCCCCAAAAAAGGACTCACCACCCCGCTCCCCGCGTGGGGACACCCCGGCCCAGCCGGGCGCCGCTTTGGGGGGGCTCACCTGCGGAGGTCCCCTCCGGCAGCTCGGCGTCCCGGGGGTCCCGGGGGGACGGCTCCCCCTCCGTGTCCATCGCCGCTCTCCCAGCACGCTCAGACGGGGGGACCCTGCGCGGGGGGAGAAGGAGCAGGCAAAGAGACGGGGTGACGCGGGGGGACCCCAAGGGGGGGCCCCGCCTGCACCCCAAGGGGGGTCCTGAACCCCTCTGTGCCTCAGTTTCCTCTCCTGATGCTGGGGGGGGGGGGGGGAACCAAGGCCATGGGTTGGGGCTTGGAGCATCCCCCTCCCCACTCCAACAGCATCCCCCCCCCCCAGACCCCCCGCTCCCTCACGGAGGGGCCCCCCCAAGCCGAGGGGAGGGGGCTGCGCTCCCCCCGACTCTGCCCCGAGCATCGCCGCCATCTCGGGGGGCACCGGGAAGGGGAAAAGGGGGTGGGCGAAGGAGGGGGGGGGGGGCCCTGTCCGCCCTCTTTTTTTTTTTGGGGGGGTCCCTGGCTGTGACTCACCGCTGCGGCCGGGGGGTGCCGGGGGTCCCCGGGGCGGCGGTGGGGAACGGCGGGTGGGCCGAAGCGGGAGCGGGGAGCGGGGAGGCCGCGAGCGGAAGGGCCTCCCCGCATGGCCGCCCTCGGCGCCCGCCGGCTGCCGGATGGCGCAGCTCTATGGTCGGGGGGCTTCGGCCCCCCGCCACCGGCCCCCCGCTGCCCCCCCTCCATCCCGCCGTGGGGAACGGACCCCCCCTCCCCACAGCGGGGTACGGCCGAGGGGTGCGGGAGGGGATGGGGGGCCCCCCGCCATGGCTGGCCTGGGCTGGATGGCGGGGCAGGCCCGGTGGGGGGGTTTTGGGGTGCCCCCCCCCGCCCCGGTGTGTTGGGGGGGTTTGGGGTGTCTGTGTGTCCCCCCTCCCGGTGTGTCCGGCTTTGTGGGGGCACTGGGGGGGACGGGGACTTTTTGGGGGTCCCGCTGGCGCTGGGGGTTTGTTGGGGGGCATTGGGGGGGGTCTTTTGCCCCCCCCCATCCTCCCTGGCACCAGATGTTGGCAGCTGGAGGGGACAAGGGGGGGACACGGCTCCCCACGCCCCCCCAAAACACCCCGCCGGGCGCTCGGGGGGGGGGACGGGGACAGGACAAAAGTGTGGGGGGAACAGGACAAAATGGGGGGGTGTCAGTGCCCCCCCAGCACCCCAATTCAACCAGATGTTGGCAGCTGGGGGGGGCGGGAGGCTGAGAGCGGGGGTCCTCCAGCCCCCCAACCTCTCCCACCAGATGTTTGCAGCTGGATGGAGGCGCTGGGGGGGGGCGTGGGGGGACGATGGGGGCACCCAGTGCCCCCCCCCCTCCGTTTGGGGACCCCCCCCGGGCAGGAGGGACCCCCGGCTCCCGCCCGCTCCCCCTCAGCTCTATGGTTTTAACCCTTCCCACCCCGAGCGAGGGTCCGGCCCGGCGGCTGTTGGCTGGGGGAAGTGGGTGGCCAGACTGGGAGTCACTGGTTTGAACTGGTGGCGACGTGAGCCGGCAGCGATGGTCACTGCGGGGGGTTTGGTGCTACGGCACAGGCGGCTCGGTGCCCCCCCCCCCACCGGGGAACAGGTTTGGGGGTGCAAGCCCCAGTGTCACCTGGCCGGGCTGTGACGGTGTCAGGCTGTTGGGTCACCCCCAGGCTGGGCTGTCACCGTGTTGGGGTGTTGGGTCACCCCCCAAGCCCAGTTGTCACCGTGTCGGGGTGCTGGGTCACCCCCAGGCTGGGCTGTCACCCCGTCATGGTGTTGGGTCACCCCCCAAGCCCAGTTGTCACCGTGTCGGGGTGCTGGGTCACCCCCAGGCTGGGCTGTCACCCCGTCATGGTGTTGGGTCACCCCCCAAGCCCAGTTGTCACCGTGTTGGGGTGCTGGGTCACCCCCAGGCTGGGCTGTCACCCCGTCATGGTGTTGGGTCACCCCCCAAGCCCAGTTGTCACCGTGTTGGGGTGCTGGGTCACCCCCAGGCTGGGCTGTCACCCCGTCATGGTGTTGGGTCACCCCCCAAGCCCAGTTGTCACCGTGTCGGGGTGCTGGGTCACCCCCAGGCTGGGCTGTCACCCTGTCAGGCTGTTAGGTCACCCCCCAAGCCCAGTTGTCACCGTGTCGGGGTGCTGGGTCACCCCCAGGCTGGGCTGTCACCCTGTCATGGTGTTAGGTCACCCCCCAAGCCCAGTTGTCACTGTGTCGGGGTGCTGGGTCACCCCCAGGCTGGGCTGTCACCCTGTCATGGTGTTGGGTCACCCCCCAAGCCCAGTTGTCACTGTGTCGGGGTGCTGGGTCACCCCCAGGCTGGGCTGTCACCCTGTCAGGCTGTTAGGTCACCCCCCAAGCCCAGTTGTCACTGTGTCGGGGTGCTGGGTCACCCCCAGGCTGGGCTGTCACCCTGTCATGGTGTTGGGTCACCCCCAAGCCCAGTTGTGACCGTGTCGGGGTGCTGGGTCACCCCCAGGCTGGGCTGTCACCCCGTCATGGTGTTGGGTCACCCCCCAAGCCCAGTTGTCACCGTGTTGGGGTGCTGGGTCACCCCCAGGCTGGGCTGTCACCCCTCAGGCCGCGGTGACAGCCTGCTCAGGTGTCTGAGGCAGAAGTTGCTGTCACACCCGGCCACAGACCTGTCCCCAGCTCAGCCACTGTCTGACTGTCCCCAACAGTCGGACAAACACCCCATCCCCACAGTGACGCCCCGGTGTGACCCAGTGCAGAGACACCCCAGGGTCACCCTCACAGCAACACCCCAGTGTCACCCAGTGTAGGGACATCCCAGTGTCACCTGCCTAGCGACACCTCAGTGTCACCCTCACAGGGACACCCCATTGTCACCCAGCACAGGGACACCCCGGTGTCACCTGGTGTAGGGACACCCCGGTGTCACCCTCCCAGCGACACCCCGGTGTCACCCAGCACAGGGACACCCTGATGTCACCCTCCTAGCGACACCCCGATGTCACCCGACACAGGGACACCCCAATGTCACCCTCCCAGCGACACCCCGATGTCACCCGATGTAGGGACACCCCAATGTCACCCTCCCAGCGACCCCCTGGTGTCACCCAGCACAGGGACCCCCCGGTGTCCCCCTGGGCGCTCTGGGGGTGCGCTAGGCCCCGTTGCCATGGCGACGCCGGGGCCTGGGGGGGGGGTGTCCCCCCAACGCTTCCAGTTGGGGCCAGCGGAACCCCGCGGGTGCGCGGGGAGAGTGCGGATTGGTGGAGAGCCGGCAGGGGGGCGGGGCTTGCGGACGGGAGCCGCTGGCGATTGGAGGAGAGCAAAGAGCGGGGGGCGGAACCTCGGAAGGTCCGGGAGGAGGCGGAGCCTCGAGGGAGGCCTGGAGCCGGATTGGCGGAGGGGTGGGCGGAGAAGGGGGCGTGGCCTCTCCCTGCGCATGCGCCGCTGCGCTATTCCCGTCACTTCCGGGTGGCTCCGGTTTCCGCCTCCCGCTGGGCCTGGAGCGGCCGCGCCGGGACCCCCCGGACCCCCCGGACCCCCGGGACCCCCCCGGGCTCCCCCCGGCGCGGCCCCAGCGGCTCCTCCCAGCCCCGCCGTAGCGGGGGCCCCTCAGGGCCTGGCACCGGGGGCTCGGCGGGGCCGCCCGGGGTATGCGGAGGCGGCGGCCGGCCGGCCCGCACTATGTGGTACATCATGCAGAGCATCCAGAGCAAGTACTCGCTGTCGGAGCGACTCATCCGGACCATCGCCGCCATCCGTTCCTTCCCGCGGGACAACGTGGAGGATCTCATCGGCAGGGTGAGCCGCCACCGGGGCCCGGCCCGGTTGGTAGGGGAGGGGGCCGGGGCGGGACGCCCCCTCCGTCAGCCCACGGGGCTGCGGGAAGGTTTCCACCCCCGATTCGCGGCTGGAGGGCCGGGCCGGGCTGCGGGCATCGCCCCGCGCCGCTCGCACCCCCGGCGGGGTGCGGGTCTTGCGGCTGGGCCCACCCCGGCCCCCGCGCTTCGCCCCGGCCCGGGCCGCACCCGGGGCACCGGAGAGCCCTGGCCGAACCTGAGCGATGCGGGCGGCTGCTGAGCCGTCCCGGGCGGCGAGGGCGATGGAGGCCTCCTCGGAGACGCCCTCTCAAAGCCAACGAGCCCCCGGGCTCATCCCGGGGCTGCCTCCCGCCAGGGGATGCTGCCAGGGCGGCTTGGGGCTTTTGAACGGCTGCCGGTTTATTTACCGGAGGCCGAGCGCCCTGCTTGCCTTCCCAAACCCCCCGCTGGCCGTTCCTCCCGATCCCGCCGGAGCAGAGAGCCGGTGCGCGGGCAGCGAACCTCTGCGCGGGTTATGCCAGCCCCCTGCGGCAGCCCGGTTTCTTCAGGCATCGTTTAACGACGATGAATTCATTAAAATCAAAGCTGGGAGCAGGGACGCAGACTCGAACGCTTCTGCCCGGCGGGGAGCTCCGCGCAACCGCGGCGCTCGGCCTGAAAACAAACCCCAGGGCGCGCGCGGGAGCGTGGCGCCGGTTATCTATTAATAAACCCTTTCTAACGATGCAAATCAAGGCGCATCGGCTGCCGGCTCGGGGGTGGAAAAGGGCCAAGAACGGGTGGGTTTGGTAATCCCGGCTGCGGTTTCCTGTCTCCTCGCAGGGTGCAGATGTGAACTGCATGCACGGCACCCTGAAACCGCTGCACTGCGCCTGCATGGTGGCTGACGCCGACTGCGTCGAGCTGCTGCTGCAGAAGGGAGCGGAGGTAAAGGCTTTTAAAGAACGAAACCGCGTTAAAAATGCGAAGGTGCCTTTGGAAAGGGGCCGGGAAGTCGGGCGGCGGCGGCGGGTGCTGATAAACAGCTGAGATTTGAGCCGATGGTTTGAGCAGTGCCGGTTTTGTGCCCCTTCTTAGGGCAAAATGGGCCCAGGTGAAGCTTTATCATCCCGATAGGGAGCGAAATGTTTGTGTCCGAGATCTCGGGGGTGCCCGCTCGTCCGGGGAGGGAGGGTGGTTTTGCGGTGGAAGCTTGAAAGAAGAACTAAAACCGATGTATTGCCTGATTTTTGGCACTTCCTTCTGGCCGCCGGCGGGTCCTACCCCCCCGCTCCCTGCCTCATTTTCCCATCTGCTAAATTTGGGGTAAATTTGCCTGGCACCGGTGGAGCTTCCCCTGACGCCGGCAGGAGCTGGGGCACCGCAGCGACCCCCAAATCCTTTCTCCCCGCTCCCCTTCTCCTGCAGGTCAACGCCCTGGATGGCTACAACCGCACGGCCCTTCACTACGCGGCGGAAAAGGACGAAACCTGCGTGGAAATCCTCCTGGAGTACGGGGCCAACCCCAACGCGTTGGACGGCAACAAGGACACCCCGCTCCACTGGGCCGCCTTCAAGAACAACGCCGAGTGCGTGCGGTCGCTGCTGGAGAACGGCGCCTTGGTGAACGCCCGCGATTACAACAACGATACGCCGCTCAGCTGGGCAGCCATGAAGGGTAACCTGGAGAGCGTCAGCATCCTGCTCGACTTCGGGGCGGAGGTCCGGGTGGTTAATTTGAAAGGCCAAACCCCCATCTCGCGGTTGGTGGCGTTGTTGGTTCGGGGATTGGGTACGGAACGCGAGGATTCTTGCTTCGATCTTCTCCATCGAGCTATCGGACATTTTGAGTTGCGAAAAAACGGCAGCATGCCCTGGGAGGTGACCAGGGATCAGCAGCTCTGCGAAAAGCTCACCCTGCTCTGCTCGGCGCCCGGTACCCTACAGACGCTGTCGCGTTACGCCGTGCGCCGCAGCCTGGGCGTGCGGTTCCTGCCGGAGGCGGTGAAGCAGCTGCCCTTGCCCACCTGCCTGAAGGAATACGTGTTGCTCCTTAGCTAAGCGAAAAGACGAGGCGCCGGGGCTTTTCCACGCCGGCGTTCGGCTCCCTTTGTCACCGCTTCCTCGTGGCAGTGCCGGGAATGAGGTTGACCGCTTGGTTTGGGACTCACGAGTGCCAGATTCCCCTCCCCGGTTGCCGTCCCGGTTTTCATCCTGCTCTGCTCTTCCGCCTGAGCCGGCGCGGGGCGGCGGGGATCCACCGGTGCCGTGCGCCGACGGCTCCGTGTTGTCTCTCTGCCCTCGGCGGCTGCTCCCACGCGCTCTCCCCTCGATTTCGGCCTCGTGAGATGAACCATCCCCCTTTAATGGCAAATTATATCCCAGCTGTTGGATTAACATTGGTTTTTTCCCCTTTTTTTTTTGCGTTGGGGCAGACCTTGGGGAAAAGGAAGGCTTTCTAGGTGTGAGGAGAACGGGAAAACCCTCCTTCTTTGAAGGACTTGAGGCAGAATATCAAGAGAAGGTGTTGTCGGACCCGGAGGAGCCCCGTGGGACGCGTCGGCTGGATGTCCGGCGGAAAAGCCCACCCGAAGCGCGCCTAGCGAGCCCGTGCGTGGCGTAACGCTGCGGGCTGGCGCCTTTGCTCGGCGCGAACGCCCGCGCGCAGCCGCGGCCGCCCCAGCGCGACGCCCCGCAGACGGGGCGGAGCTCGCGGCTCTGCGTCCTTTGGGCAGGCGCGAGGCGTCCCTTCGACGCGTGGAAGTATTTTTTTTCCCCTCATATCTATAATTTTTAAGATGAATCAGCGCTGTAGAGGGGAAGAAGGTGGGAGCACCTCAAAACCTAACGCTTCCTCGGGCTGGAATTCCTGCGAGCGGAGGCAATGTTTCCCTCCCTCATCCCGCGGGATGCTCCGTGCCCCGGCGCAGAGGTTTCCCTCCCGCCTGCCACGCCATAACCCACCCGAGCTCTTCCTTAGCTTTAGTTTTGCACCATCCGCTCGCCGTTTTGTTGTTGATTTTTATTGACGTGTGCGTATATACAGATTTTTAGGAGGAGGCGTGAGGACGTGCTGGCAGCGGGGCACCGGGCAGGGCCCCCGCGGGCAGCGCCCGCTCTCGGTTCGGCGCGGCTCACTCCCGGCGGCACCGGCAGCGTGTATTCACGGAAATAAACGGCTCGCCGCGCGCTGGAAGGGGTGTGTGTGTCGCACGCTCGCGGCCGGGGCCAGCAAGGGAGCGCGGGGGGGTCGGCCCCGCTCTTTTGGGGTCCTCCCTGAACGGGGAGGGTGCGTCAGGGTGGGGTTTGGGGGTGCCGCCACCGGTGGCTTCGTTCCCGTGCTTATTTTGGGCGCCGCGTCCTGTCCCCGTCACCTCCGAGAGCCCTGACGTCACCGCGTGGGTTGCGACGCCTTGTTAAACCCCCGCGCTGCTAAGTTCTGCGTGGGTTTTACGCCTGCCCCCTGCGAGCCCCCTCGCTGCTCCCAGCCCCCCCCTCGCACCGCGCCTCCGCCCTCGTCCGGGGGATTTTTGGGATCTTGACGCTGCACGGAGCTGCGCCATCCTCTGCGTGCGCGCTCCTCACCCAGGGAGAGCTGCCCCGTGCTCTCACCGGTGAAGGCAGGCGGATAAACTTTGATAATTGCGTTATGGGAGAAACTTGAGGGAAAAAAATCAGATTATTTATATTTTCTTCCTACCTGTTGTGCTGGGAAATGAAGCCGTCGGGGCCAGGGGTGCGTGCGGGGCTGTGGGAGCCGTGTTCCCCTTCCCCGGGGGGCGAGCGCCGGAGGGTTGGAGCACGATTCGTCTTTGCCACCACAAGTGAGTGCTGAGTTTATTGAAGCATCGTAATTCTGAATTTTTAACACTAAAGTGGTGCCCTAGGGTCTCTACCCGGACCGTTTGCTCAGCTCATCGCAACATCCCGCCCCAACGCTTGGGGAACCGCTTTTCTGTTTAAAAAGCCCATCAAATACCTAAACCAACCCCAAATTTACCCCGAGGAAACCCTCTGCTTCGGGAAAAACCGCTCTTTCGCCGAGGCGGCGGGTGCCCTCGGGGCGCGGAGGTGCTGCCCGGCTTCCCGGGGGGTGCGAGCTACAACGGGGAGCGCTTGTTTCGGAGGTTCCCCGGAGCGACACGCGGACGCGCTCCGGGGCGGGGGAAGCCGCGCCGGCGATCGCCTCTTAGATATTGGACTCGAGCGAGATCCTCTTGCGCGTGATGTGCTCCAGGTGGGCTTTCTCCGAGGTGTCCAGCTCGATGTTGTACTTGGCCAGGATTTTTAGGATGGGGCGAAGCTTCAGCCACCACTGCTCCTTAGGGATGCGGTGCCTGGGTGAGAGAGAGAGGACGGCGTGATGGTTCCGGACGGAAACAACGATGCGTCGCCGCGGGGAAGCGTTCCCAGCCTGTTGTATTTATCCTTCCTGGGGGTGGGGGGAAGAAACGGGGACACCTACTCGAAGTCCGTCTGCTCCTTGAGCTCGGTGATGGGCTGGAAGACGAGGCTGCGCTTGCGCATGCCCAGCAGACAAGCCGAGTCGGCCGTGTTGGCGAAGATCCGACCTGCGAGGGGAGGCGGGGAGCGGGCTCAGCGGTTTTGGACCCTCTGGGAGGGGAGAGCACCCCTCAGCACCCCCAAAAATCTGCAGGGGAGCCCTGAGCCCTTTGCATTGAAATATCGGAGCACGCGTGCGCCTTGGGAAAGAGCCGGGGGGTTGCTTTTAGCGATCCCCACCCCGCAGCTGTGGGAAGGGTAGGGGGCTTCGGAAACAAGGCAGAGACCCCCCCGGTGCGGCACCCACCATGCCGGGAGCACTCCTTGATCTTTCCAGTGATCCAGGCCACCGCCTTGGCACCCATTTTGGTGCCGAAATTCCTGTCGAAGGGGGTCGGGGTGCCGCCCTGCGCCGGAAAATCCGCCGGGTGAATAGAAGCGGGGGTAAAACCCCGGGCAAGGGTCTCTGAATCTGCAGCCCCTTCCCTGGGGGGGGCCGCGTTCCCGCTGCTCCGGGAGAGGGGGGGGGGGGTCCGTACCTGCTGCATGTGCCCCAGGACGTTTTTCCGGCAGTCGAAGATGCCCTTCCCTTCTTCCGAGTAGAGGTTGTAGATGAAGTCGGTGGTGTAGTTCTCGTTGCACCGCTCGTTCCTGCGCCGGGCGAGGGAGGTGGGCTCGCGGGGGGCGGCACGAGCGCGGCAGGTCTCAGCCGCCCCCCTCCCTCCCATCCCGCCCCGGCGACCCTACCTGAGCACCAGCCCCCTCTTCACCGTCGTCTTCATCTTCTCGGTTAAATGCTCCACGTTGACCTACGTGGAGCACGAAACGGGCGTTGGGGGGCGGCTCGGAAATGGGAATAAACGCAGCCCCCGGGGCTGCGGCGATGCGCGGAGCGGGGGGACGCGGGGTGGGGGTCCCCAACCTGCAGGTCGCGGATGTTGAAGTGCTCCTCGTAGATGTAGGCGGCATCGGCGCCGCCCGCCAGCCCCGCCATGGTGGCCAAGTAGCCGCAGAAGCCGCCCATGGTCTCGATGATGAAGACGCGGCGCTTGGTCCCGGCCGCCGACTGCTTGATGCGGTCGCAGGTCTGCGGAGGTGGAAGAATTGGGGTGGGGGGAAGAAGGGATTTAGGTTAATGGGTGGTGCTGGTGTTAAACGGGGAGGGGGCCGGGGAGCGCGGGGCCGCACCGTGGTGATGGTGTTGAGCGCGGTGTCGGCGCCGATGCTGAAGTCGGAGCCGGGGACGTTGTTGGAGACGGTGGCGGGGATGATGCAGAGCGGGATGCAGAGCTCCTCGTACTTGGCTCTCCCCTCCATCAGCTCCAGGCTGCCCGTGAAAGCCTGCGGGACGCGGGGCGTCGGCGCGGGCACGGCGCAGGCAGCTGCCCGCCCCCTGCCGCCACCGCTTCCCGGCTCACCTCGAAGCCGCCGATGATGATCAGCCCGTGGATGCCGAAGGTGCTGATGTTGGCGCTGATTTCCTCAAAATATTTCTTGGGCAAGGTCCTGGGGGGGTGAAACCACCCTGGCTGAGCCTCCCGGGGTGGGGGGCTCGGCCTGGGGACCCCGCCGTGAGATCCCCCCCCCGGGGGGAGCGTTACCTCTTCGTCCCCAGTTTGGATCCTCCCAGCCCGGTCCAGCCGCCGACCCTCTCCCAGCTGATCTCTTCCACCTGGGAGGGGAAAGCAGCAAGTTGCAGGGGGACGGGAGGAGGATTTTGGGGTGCACCGGCCTCCCCGCGACCATATCGGAGCGATATTGGGGTAACCCGCTGCCCCCCAGGCTGGGGGACAACAGCGGGATGAGCCAGGGCAGGGCTGGGATTCGGAAGGGGATCGAGCGTCCCCATCCCGGGGGATCCCTGTCCCTACGGGGCCGTGGCTACCGCTTTTCGGGGCCGTACCCCACCCCGCGCACCCCCTTTTCCCCGGGGCTCCCACCTTCCCGTAGGCGAGCCCTTCGAAGCCGTCGTGCACCGCCAGCATCCGGTGCCCGTGGATGAGGCCGATCCTCACGGTCGACCTGACGGCCGCGTTCATGCCGGCGGCCGGGGCGCCCACGTTGAGCACGGCCAGCGTGTAGCCGCTCTGCGGGGACGAAGGAGCCGGCGTTGGCGGGGTTGGGGGGGTCCGGGGGGGTCCCCGTCGCCCCCTCCCCGCTGCCGTACCTTGGTGGAGGGGGGACGGATGTGTGCCAGCAGCTTGTACACGTTCCAGTTGTTTTGGAAACTCCTGCAAAGGGGGGGGGAAGGCGGGTGTGGGAGCCCCGGGGGCGGCCGGAGCCCGGGGGTCCCCGCCGGGGACGGGGTGCGGACGCTCACCGGCCCCGCAGCTTCAGGGCGTCTTCGAAGCGCCCCTCGTTCATCGCCGTCGTCACGTCCTTGGTCTGCGGGGAGCAAAGAGGGGTTGCAAAGATGGGTGGCTTTGCATCGCGCCGCATGGCTTTGCGTCGCACCCACTGGGTTTGCACCGTGCCGGATGGCTTTGCGTTGCACCGTGTGGCTTTGCATCGCGCCGGCTGGGTTTGCACCATGCTGCATGGCTTTGCATCACACCCACTGGGTTTGCACCGTGCCGCATGGCTTTGCGTTGCACCGCGTGGCTTTGCATCGCGCCGGCTGGGTTTGCACCATGCTGCATGGCTTTGCATCGCACCCACTGGGTTTGCACCGTGCCGCATGGCTTTGCGTTGCACCGCATGGCTTTGCATCGCGCCGGCTGGGTTTGCACCATGCTGCATGGCTTTGCATCGCACCCGCTGGGTTTGCACCGTGCCGGATGGCTTTGCGTTGCACCGCATGGCTTTGCATTGCGCCGGCTGGGTTTGCACCATGCCGCATGGCTTTGCATCACACCCACTGGGTTTGCACCGTGCCGGATGGCTTTGCATTGCACCGCATGGCTTTGCATCGCGCCGGCTGGGTTTGCACCGCGCCGGCTGGGTTTGCCTTGCATTCGACGGGTTTGCATCGCACCCATCGCGTTTGCACCGTGCCGGATGGCTTTGCATTGCACCGCATGGCTTTGCATCACGCCGGCTGGGTTTGCACCGCGCCGGCTGGGTTTGCCTTGCGTTGGATGGGTTTGCATCGCACCCATCGCGTTGGCACCTTGCCGGCTGAGTTTGCATCGTGCCCGCTGGGTTTGCACCGCGCCGGCTGGGTTTGCCTTGCATTGGACGGGTTTGCATCGCACCCATCGCGTTTGCACCACGCCATCCGAGTTTGCATTGTGCTGGCTGGGTTTGCATCACATTGGACGGGTTTGCATTGCACCGTATGGCTTTGCATTGCGCCCGCCAGGTTTGCACCGCGCCGGCTGGGTTTGCATCACATTGGACAGGTTTGCATTGCACCATATGGCTTTGCATTGCTCCCGCTGGGTTTGCACTGCGCCGGCTGGGTTTGCATTGCATTGGACAGGTTTGCACTGCACCGGCTGGGTTTGCATCGCATTGGACGGGTTTGCATCGCACCGCGTGGCTTTGCATGGCACCTGCCGGGTTTGCAACTGCACCGGCTGGGTTTGCATCACACCCGCTGGATTTGCGCCGTGCCGGCTGGGTTTGCATCGCATTGGACGGGTTTGCGTCGCACCGTATGGCTTTGCATTGCACCCGCCAGGTTTGCAGCCGCGCCGGCCAGCTTTGCACGGCACCGCATGGGTTTGCAGCATGCTGGTCTGGTTTGCACCGCACCCAGCTTGGGTTTGCATCGCACTGCGTGTGTTTGCGCCACGCCGGCTGGGTTTGCACCGCATTGGATGGGTTTGCGCTGCACCGGCTGGGCTCGCATCACGCCGTACAGGTTTGCATCGCACCCGGTTGGGCTTGCATCGCGCCGGATGGGTTTGCATCACACCCGGCCGGGCTTGCGTCACGCCACGTGACTTTGCATCACGCCGGATGGGTTTGCATTGCACCAGCTGGCTTTGCTTTACGTCGGATGCGCTTGCATCGCGCCGCGTGGCTTTGCATGGCACCGGCCCCGCTTGCATCGCCCCGGGGGTGCTCCTGGGGGTCCCGTCCCCCCCTACTCACCACCTGGACGCACTCCATAAGGGGCAGGCGCACGGCTTGGTTGCCCGAGAGGCTGACGACGCAGGCGGGGGTGTCGGGGGTCCCCTCCAGCAGAGCCATGACGGCTTCAACACCCATCCGGCTGCCCTGCGGGGACAGGACGGAGGGACGGGGACGTTACCCCCCGCGGACCCCCTCTCCCGGGGGCCGGGGTGGGAGGGAGCTGCCTACCAGGATACGGTCGAAGGCGGAGGGCGTCCCGCCGCGCTGGACGTGACCCAGGATGGTGACGCGGGTGTCGTATCCCAAACGCTTCACCACCAGCTGCAAGACAGGGATGCGCCTGGATCCGGCCCCGCAACGGAGCCGGGAAAGGGCTGGAAAAACACCAAACGGGGAAAAAAAAAAGGAGCTTTTCCCCCCCTTTCCCCGCTCACGCTTTTGATGTCGTCGGAGGTGATGGCCTTGCCCTGCTTGTTGATGGCCCCCTCGGCCACGATGATGATGTTCAGCCTGGAGCCGCCCAGGCGGGTCTGGGGGGGGAAGATGGGGGTGACGATGGGGACGGGGGTGACGATGGGGCCGGGGCCGGGGCCGAGGCGCCCGCCGGAGCCCATCCTACCTCCGTCAGCCTCCGGCACAAGTGGTCTTCCCAGTCGTCCTCAGGGGGGGACTCGGGGATGAAGACCCAGTCGGCGCCGCAGGCCAGGGCGGTGATGAGCGCCAGGTAGCTGGAATTGGGTAAAAAAGAGGCTGTTTAGGGTTTTTTTTCCCCCCTCCCCCCCCACGCTTTCTTTATCGGGAGCCGGATCCGGGTGGCAGCGCGGTGACGTACCCGCAGTGGCGCCCCATCACTTCCAGCACGAAGGTCCGCTGGTGGCTGCGGGAGACAGGAGTTTCACCCCACGACAGGCCCGAGCGGGGTGCGGACACCTGGGTGTCCCCCACCCCCGGCGTGGGGGACACGGGGGGGGTCCCCGTCACCTCTGGGCCGTGGTGGTGATGGCGTCCACGATCTCCATGATACGGTGTAGCGCCGAGTCGGTGCCGATGGTCATGTCGGTGCCGCAAAAGTCGTTGTCGATGGAGCCCACCATGCCCACGATGTTCAGGTAACTCGATTTCTTCGCCTCCTCCGCCGTGATCCCCCCTGCCGCAGGGTGGGACACCCCCTTTTCCCTCTGCGTCCCCCCCAAAACATCCCCACGGGGCCAAACACCGGCACAAACCTCCGGCGCGGGGGGGGGAAAAAGCCCCTTTTTGGTGTACAACCCCCCCCGATTTTGGTGCAGACCCCCCGATTTTGGTACAAAATCCCCTTTTTCTTTTCATCCCGCAGATGAAATTTGGGGGGGACGCACCCCCGCACGTACCCACTTTCACCAGCTCGGCCAAGAGGCTGCTCCATTCGGCCCGGAAGGTGTCGGCGCCGGTGAGGCTGCCGTCACCGCCGATGACGCAGAGATTGGTGATGCCGCGTTTCACCAAGTTGCGGGCGGCTTTCAGGCGTCCCTCGCGCGTCCGAAAATCCTGACAGCGGGCGCTGCCGATGACCGTGCCCCCCTGCGGGACCCCTGCGTGGGTGCTGGGTCATCCCCAGCACCCCCGTGTCCGTCTGTCCGTCCCTCCCCCCCCCCTTCCATCCCGGCTCTGGTTTCGGGTTATTTTCAGGCTTGACCCCGGCGCCGCGGCGTAGGGTTACACCGTACCCCCCCCCCCCACCCCGGTGCCCTGCCATCGGTGCACCGAGCTGGCCGGGCTCTGCCACCGCTCACCAACTGCAGCATCATGGAGACGCTCTCCCACGTGGCCTCCTTGATGTTGTCCCCGCCGTCCACCAGCCCCTGGTAGCCCTGGGGACAGACGGACACAACCTGGTGTTGAAACAACCCCCCGCCAAGATTTGGGGGTGCTGGGGGTGTTTTTTGGGGCGGGCGGGGGGGGGGGGATCAGCACCCACCTCATGCACAAAGTAGACCTTGGCGCCGGTGTAGATGCCCACCCGCACCACGGCGCGGACGGCCGCGTTCATGCCTGGGGGAGGAGGACGGCGTCACCCCGGGGACCCCCCCGGGGACCCGCCAAAGCCATCATCCCCCCCCCCCCCCCCAGCCGCACACAGCGCCGGGCTCGGCCCCCCCAGGCCCCCCCGGCGCGGATCCGGCCCCGCAGCTGCCCGGGTTATTTTTGCCCCGTTGACATTTAGCGGCGCCGCGTCCCGCCGCGTGACACTGGGTGACGAGCGCGGCGGTGGCGACGGTGGGGGGGGGGGGACCCCAGCAGGGACCCCCGCGGGCTGGATGAGCCCCCCCCAACTCGGGTACCCCCCATCCCTGGGGCAGAGGACAAGCTTTGGGCTGAATCCCTGCGGTTTTGGGCAACCCAGCGCTTCGCCGGCGTTGGCTTCGTGTCGGAGCGCTGCCGCTGTCCCTTTAAGCCCCCCCAAATTTTGGCACGGGGTACGTGCACCCAGACCCCCCCCCCGCACCCCAAAACTCCCCTTAACTCTGCCCCACGGCGTCCTCCCCCCCCCAAGGTCACCCCCAAAAAGCAACAACCCGGAGTAAAACCACTCGGGCAACTCCACCGCAGGATCCGGCCACCAAAATCCCCTTTTCACCTCATTTCACCCCAAAACGGGGCTCACTCCTCACGCCAGCACCGCTTTCGGGGGCACCGGGGTGTCCCTTACCCTGGGCGTCCCCCCCGGAGGTGAGGACGGCGATGGCTTTGCCGGCGCCCAGGCTCTCGGTGCGCCCGCATCCCAGGGGCGTCTGCGCCATCTTCTTGGCTGGAAAAAGAGGGAAATTGGGCAAAACGCAAAACGGCGGCGAGGTGCCCCCGTCCCGCTGGCACCCGCGCACTGGCGCCCGCCCCCGCCGGCTCCTAAATGGGGCCCGGGGGAGGGACGGCCCCGCCGGAGGGGGTGTCCCCTCCCCGGCACGGGGGGGCACCGGCCTGCGGGTGCCGGGCTGCCCGCCGTACTGGTGCCAGGCTGCCCGCCGTACTGGTGCCAGGCTGCCCTCCGTACTGGTGCCGGGCTGCCCGCCGTACTGGTGCCGGGCTGCCCTCCTTACTGGTCCCAGGCTGTTCTCCTTACTGGTCCCAGTCTGCCCTCTGTACTGGTGCCGGGCTGCCCGCTGTACTGGTGCCAGGCTGCCCTCCATACTGGTGCCAGTCTGTTCTCCTTACTGGTCCCAGTCTGCCCTCTGTACTAGTGCCGGGCTGCCCGCCGTACTGGTGCCAGTCTGCCCTCCGTACTGGTGCCAGTCTGCCCTCCTTACTGGTGCCGGTCTGTTCTTACTGGTGCCAGTCTGCCCTCCTTACTGGTGCCAGTCTGCCCTCCATACTGGTGCTGGGCTGCCCTCCTTACTGGTCCCAGTCTGTTCTCCTTACTAGTCCCAGTCTGCCCTCCTTACTGGTGCCGGGCTGCCCTCCTTACTGGTGCTGGGCTGCCCTCCGTACTGGTGCCAGGCTGCCCTCCGTACTGGTGCCGGGCTGCCCTCCGTACTGGTGCCAGTCTGCCCTCCATACTGGTGCCAGGCTGCCCTCCATACTGGTGCCAGTCTGCCTGCCGTACTGGTGCCGGGCTGCCCTCCTTACTGGTCCCAGTCTGCCCTCCATACTGGTGCCGGTCTGTTCTCTCTCCTGGTGCTGGTCTGCCCTCCTTACTGGTGCCAGTCTGTTCTCCCTACTGGTCCCGGTCAGCCCTCCTTACTGGTGCCGGTCTGTTCTCCTTACTGGTGCCGGGCTGCCCTCCTTACTGGTTCCAGTCTGTATTCCCTGCAGGTACCGGTCTGCCTTCCTTACTGGTTCCAGTCTGCCCTCTTACTGGCACCAGTCTTTCCTCCTTACTGGTTCCATTCCCCTGCTGGTACCAGTCTGCCCTCCTTACTGGTTCCAGTCTGTATTCCCTGCAGGTACCGGTCTGCCTTCCTTACTGGTTCCAGTCTGCCCTCTTACTGGCACCAGTCTTTCCTCCTTACTGGTTCCATTCCCCTGCTGGTACCAGTCTGCCCTCCTTACTGGTTCCAGTCTGTATTCCCTGCAGGTACCAGTCTGCCCTCCTTACTGGTTCCAGTCTGTATTCCCTGCAGGTACTAGTCTGTCCTCTTTACTGGTGCCAGTCTGTGTTCCCTGCCAGTACCAGTCTGCCCTCCTCACTGGCACCAGTCTGCCCTCCTTACTGGTTCCAGTCTGCCCTCCCTGCTGGTACCGGCGGGCACTGACCTGGCGGCTGCCCCCTCCGCGGGGCGGGGGGGAGGAAGGTGAGGAAGAGGAGGACGGCGGCGAGGGAGAGCGCGGCCGAGAGCAGGAGCCGGGAGGCCTCAGGGGAGAGCTCGGGGACGGCCACCATCGCCCGCCCCGCGCCGTCACCCGACCGCCTGTAACCGGATCGCCTGTAACGGGATCGCCTGTAACGGGATCGCCTGTAACGGGATCGCCTGTAACGGGATTGCCTGTAGGATCGGGTGTAGGGATCGCCTGTAACGGGATTGCCTGTAACGGGATTGCCTGTAGGATCGGGTGTAGGGATCGGCTGTAACGGGATCGCCTGTAACCGGATCACCTGTAACAGGATCGCCTGTAACAGGATCGCCTGTAACAGGATCGCCTGTAACCGGATCGGCTGTAACGGGATCGCCTGTAACGGGATCGCCTGTAACGGGATTGCCTGTAGGGATCGGGTGTAGGGATCGGCTGTAACGGGATCACCTGTAACGGGATCGCCTGTAACAGGATCGGCTGTAGGGATTGGCTGTAACGGGATCGCCTGTAACCGGATCACCTGTAACGGGATTGCCTGTAACAGGATCGGCTGCAATGGGATCGCCTGTAACGGGATCGCCTGTAACGGGATCGGCTGCAATGGGATCAGCTGCAACAGGATCGGCTGTAACGGGATCGGCTGTAACAGGATCGGCTGTAACGGGATCGGCTGTAGGGATCGGCTGCAGTGGGATCGGCTGTAACAGGATCAGCTGTGGGGATCGGCTGTAAAGGGATCGGCTGTAACAGGATCGGCTGCAATGGGATCGGCTGTAACAGGATCGCCTGTAGGGATCGGCTGCAATGGGATCGGCTGTAACGGGATCGGCTGTGGAGATCAGCTGTAACGAGATCGGCTGTAACGGGGTCAGCTGTAACAGGATCAGCTGTAGGGATTGGCTGTAATGGGATCGGCTGCAACGGGATCAGCTGTAGGGATCGGCTGTAACGGGATTGGCTGTAACAGGATCGGCTGTGGGGATCGGCTGTAATGGGGTCGGCTGTAGGGATCGGCTGCAATGGGATCAGCTGCAACATGATCGGCTGTAGGGATTCACTGTAATGGGATCGGCTGTAACAAGATCGGCTGTAGGGATTGGCTGTAATGGGATCGGCTGTAACGGGATCAGCTGTAACAGGATCAGCTGTAGGGATCGGCTGTAATGGGATCGGCTGTAACAGGATCGGCTGTGGGGATCGGCTGTAATGGGATCAGCTGTAACAGGATCGGCTGTGGGGATCGGCTGTAATGGGATCGACTGTAACGAGTGCTCACAGGGACCAGTTGTAACGGCTGATTGAAACAACCAGTTGAAACCAGTTTCAACGACCAGTTGAAACTGGATCAGCTGTAGCGGGAGCTGTAAGGCGATCGGCTGTGCTGCAACTGGCTGTAACAGGATCGGGCTCGCAAAGAGCATCAGTGCTGGGAGCAGCTGTACTGGGATCGGCTGTGCTGGGAGCGGCTGTACTGGGATCGGCTGTACTGGGATCGGCTGTACTGGGATCAGCTGTACCGGGAGCAGCTGTACTGGGATCGGCTGTACTGGGAGCGGCTGTACCGGGATCGGCTGTACCGGGAGCGGCTGTACTGGGATCGGCTGTACTGGGAGCGGCTGTACTGGGAGCGGCTGTAGGGATCGGCTGTACCGGGAGCGGCTGTACCGGGAGCGGCTGTAACGGGATCGGCTGTGCCGGGAGCGGCTGTACTGGGATCGGCTGTAGGGAGCGGCTGTACCGGGAGCGGCTGTAGGGATCGGCTGTACTGGGATCGGCTGTACTGGGATCAGCTGTACTGGGATCGGCTGTACTGGGAGCGGCTGTACCGGGAGCGGCTGTAGGGAGCGGCTGTACCGGGAGCGGCTGTAGGGATCGGCTGTCCCATGGGGAGACCCTGCTGCGTAGGGAACACCACGTGCAGTGACACGGCCCCACAGTGTGAGCCCCCCCATAGGGTGATACCCCCCCCGTAGGGTGTCCCCCCCATGGGGTGACACTCTGTAGGGTGACAGTGCCCCACAGCATCACCCCCATAGGGTGACACCCACTATAGGGTGACACAGTCCCCGTAGGGGGACACCCTACAGGGTGACAGCCCCCCATAGGGTGACACCCCCCCCATAGGGTGATCCCCTTCCCATAGGGTGACACTCTATAGGGTGACAGTGCCCCAGTGTCACCCCCCATAGGGTGACACCCACTATAGGGTGACATGCTCCCATAGGGTGATCCACCCCCCATAGGGGGATCCCCTCCCCATAGGGGGACACCCTATAGGGCGACACCCCCAATAGGGCGACACCCCCCATAGGGGGATTCCCCCCCCCATAGGGTGACGCTGCCACTCCCGGGGCCTCCGCGCCGCCAGGGGGCTCCCTCCTCTCCCTTCCAAACCCCACAGCGCATGCGCGTCTCCCGCCCTCCGGCGTCACTTCCGGCGGCGCCGCTCTCAGCGTCCAGTTCCGCTTCCGTCCGCCTCGTTGCCGGCAGCCGCCACCGAGTCCGGGAAAAGCGCGCGCGCCCTCGGGACGTTTCCGCTTCCGGTACGGCGGCCGGGCCGGGCCGGGGGGGCGGCGGGAGCGGTGGCGGCGGGCCTGGGCCTGGGCCTGCCCCGCCCGGCGGCTCCGGGGCGGCGAACCGGTCCCCCACCGGCCGCGGCGTGTGCGGGGCGGCGGTACCGCCTCGGGGGTGCGGGCCGGGAGGCCTCGGCCGGTCCCGGCAGCCGCTCCCCCTGCCCGGCGAGACCCCCGGGGCTGCCGCCAGCCCGCCCCGGGCGCTGACCGGCGGGGCCCTGCCTTTCCCTGACGTTTTTCTCGTTATTTTCGTTTTTAGAAGGAAAACCGGAGCCTCCCGCTGCTCTCCGAGCCGGCCCGGCTCCTCGGGACGGAGCCCGCTCCGCCGCTTCTCCTCTGCCGCCTCCGGAGGGGGCTGACGGGGGCTCTTCTTCCCCAGATGCGGCCGCGGAGCCCATGAGGATGGAGGCCCGGGACGCGGCGCGGGCCAACCACGGCTCCGTCTTCAAGGCCTTTCCCCTGCCCGCCCGAGCCGGCCCGCGGGATCCGCTCTCCCAGCCCGACGGCAAGGTGCGGCGGCCGGCCGATCCGCCCTCCCCGGGTCGCTGCGGCGGCCGAGCTTCCCCCCCGCTCGCCGTCGCGGTGGACGGACGTGGGTTTCGGGGCTTCTCCTGCTGCCTTTTCCCCTTCCCGTGGCTCCCCGCGGGGCGGAGGCGCCCGTGGGCAGGGTCTCTCCCCCCAGCACCCCCCGAGCCTTGAGTTAAAACCCGCCGGGGGGGGGTTTGACAGCCCCGTCTCGCTCACGCCCGACGCTTCCGCATTGCGAGGGCCCCGTTTGCGCCGTTAGGTCCCGGCGTAAAACCGAAACCACGCGTGGAATCTGCCCGCGGATGGTAAACCCCCGCCTGGGCCTGCTCGGCTCGCGGCCTCGGCAAGCGCCCGCGCGTATCCTGACGCCGCGGTCGCGTCCCAAGGAGTCGGCAGCGGGGCTGATGTTTTGCCCTGTGACGAGATGAAAACGGCGGTCGGTTATTTTTTTTTTCATTAAAACTGCCATCGCGCCGGCAGAGCGGGTTTTAGGAGGGGACGGGAGAGCGAGTGACGCCTCGGCTGCGTCGTCACGCCACCGCTGGCGTGTTTTTACCCTGCATCCGTGATTACTAATTGATAACGATGTGTTTGGGGAGGAGCTGTAACTTTTCACACCCGCCCCCCCCCCGTGCTTTTATCACACCGGGGGTTTAAGATCGAGCTCGGCTTTCTTCTAATAAAAAGCTGCGATCTTTCCGCACAGTTTTTACCCAACAAGATCAGCGGTTTCGCTTGCCCCGCTGGAAACGCATCCTGCGCTCTCAATTACAGCCCAGGTAAGACATCGTTTTCCGCCCTGGAGCGTCAGTTTGTTGGCCGTTCCCTTCCCCCAGCAGCGGGGGGAGGAAGATTTGGCTCTTTACTGACCGCTGCCGTGTTTCTCCCCTGCAGAAATCCCCTGCCCCGAGAGCTACCGGGCAGCGGGGGAGCCCCGAGCCTTTGGCTCCAGCGCCAACGGGCAGTGGCGGGGCTTGGTTCCCCCTCTGAGCTCCGCGCCGCAGAAGCCGAGGGTGAGCCGAGGCTCTTACCTCGAAGCTCGCAAAAACCCCAGGTGCGTACGGCTCCCCTCCGCGTTTAACCTTCCCCGCAGAGCCCTGCGGGAGCTTCGCGTGGGGATTAGACCCGCAGAAACCATCGATACAGAGCGAATTCAGGGTGGAAACAGCGGCGTGGGTCGAGGTTGGCCGGGTCCGTAGGTGCCTTTCGGTGTTTATAAACCTCCCTGTGGCAAAGATGCTTCGTAAAGGGCGCGAGCGCTGGTTTTGAGAGGGTACAGCGTGGCGTAACCTGCCTCTCGCGGAAGGTAGCGGGGTAACGGGTCGGTTTTGAGCGTACGGGGAGCGCTGGGAGGAGAGCGGGAGCGTCGTTACGCCGCTGGGAAATTGGGGGAGGAATAGCAACCGTCGTTTTGTGATGAAAATGTGCTGGGTAGCGCACGCGGTGCTGGGCGCAGGAGCTGGTTTTGCAGCTGGTATAAACTCGTGCTGCTCCAGTGCTTTCCAGACCAGGTCAAGTCTTTATGGCTCCTGAAAATCCCCGCGGTGGCCAACGTTTGTTTGCAAATAGGGAAAACTTAATTTCAAGGGGAGAAATGCTAAATCGCCCCGCGTATTTTCTTCCTGGGCTCTTGGGCGAGCCCGAGTGAGGGAGAAGCGAGGCGAGGGAGGGCATCTGCTGGTATCGATAAATAAAAACGCGGCGAGCGGTGTCTCCAGGCGAGGTTCAGCCATTTTGTGGTGCCTGGATGGAAGCGGGAGCGGGTGGATCTGGCGGGAAGGTCTGGCCGGGTGTTGCCGGGCTGTGGCTCCTCGGCCTCGCAGTGCCACCTGGTGGCATCTGTTTGGCCGCACAGGCCTCGGGAATGGTTTCGGATCAAGCTGATGGAGAGCGCCAGCCTTCGGCGTTGAGATGGTTCCTAAAACGCACGTAAAATAACCAATTTCTGATGGCGGTTGGGTAGCCTGGCTGTCGGCTGGGGTTTGGGGATGAGGGAGAAGGAGGTTGGGGATTAAAACAAGCAGAAAGTCAAATAAAAGCGTTTCTTTCTCTCCTCGCAGCGGGACGTCCAACAGTTTTGTAGGGAAATCAAACCACCATTGCCATGCGTCAGCTTTTCCGATCAAACCCGCTCAGAGCCCTTCCTGGAGCGGTCCCTGTCGCCGCAGCCTGCTTAGCCCCAAGAAAACTCCCCGGCGGTTCATCAGCACGGCGGAAGAGGTAAAGAAAAGGTTGGGAGACGGTGGAGTGGGTGGGTGTTTCTGAGGAGATCTCTTTTGGGCGCCGTGAAGTGCTCGAGGCGGCTCTAACCGACTGTTTTGTGCTGGATTCGCTCCTTCTGCCGGGCAGAAGCTGGCTTCGGCTCTGCTCGCGTTCAGCCTTCAGCCACGGTTGGTCTGATCAAGGCTGATGGTTGAACTTTTCGAGACCCCTGGATGTGCTTTCCCCAATAAAATTCCACTTCCGCGTGTTTCTGCTCGCTGTTCACAGTGTCTTTGTTGAAATCCTGTTGACTAGACATATCTGGTTGTTTCCCGGCAGACTGTTCGAGAGGAAGAGCGAGAGATCTACAGGCAGTTGCTTCAGATGGTCACAGGAAAACAATTTTCCACGTCCAAACCCTCTTCGCTATTCCCCTTCCACCTGTGAGTATGTAAAATGCTCTTCCCCAGCCGACAGCGCCACATGTATTCACTGGGAACTTACTTTCTGTTCTTCCTAGGTCCAGGTGTTCAAATTCCAGCAAAACCGTAGTAAAAGAAACCCCCAGCAAGAACTCAAAGCTGTTTGAAGCTCACAGCGTTGCACCAGCCAGTTCGGCAACCAGCGTCCTCGCAGCGCAGGAGCAGCCGTCCCACAAACCGTCGCTCTACTCCACCCCCAGCTACCCCTCCAATATCTTTGAGTCCGGTAACTCCACAGCCCAGCATCAGCAAGAAAATCTACCAGCATCTAACACGCAGTCTGAAGGTAAAAAAAACCCACAAAACCCAACCAAACAAAAAACAACCCCAAAACAACCCCCCAAAACCTGGCAATCGACTTAAACGTATGTGGCAAACCCACTTTTTCCCTCCCGCTCTGTATTTGGGCTCCTGCAGCCGTTGTGGAATGGGGTAGTAATCGTGAGGTTAACAACGTTCCATAAACTTTATGCTCTTTAGGATCAGACTCTGTCATTTTGCTGAAAGTAAAGGATTCCAGAACCCCAGCACCGAGGTAAGAGGCTGTAAAACGGTATCTGGAGGGAGGGGTGGGTTACATGAGCTTCTTTTAATTCCACGGAGAGGTGAGAATGCAGAGTAGAAGGTGACCGGTGGCTTTCTGAATGTCTCGTGAAGAGAGCGAGGTTTGCTGTAGATACAGGAACTTGAGTGGGATGCATCAAACCTCTTTCTCGAGACCTGGCTGCAAATCGCTGGCAGATCTGTCCGTAGCCCTTACTATCGCTCTAGCAGTAAGGATGTCCTCAGATAATACTTACAAATCGCTTTTCAGGCAATTACTTACTCGCAAAGTGAAGGAGACCACTTACACCTCTCCTTTCTCCCCCTTTCTAGCCTCCCGTTCTTCCAGGCAGAACTGTGGATCAAAGAACTGTAAGTACATGGCTTTTTTCCTCTTTTTTTCGTGTCGTGAGCGTTCATGTGTAGAAATAAACACTGATTTGTTCACCTAAACCGCGCTTTTCAGAACCAGCGTCTACGATTCACGAGCTCGGGAGAGGTGGCGGCAAATCGAAGAGCAGAAAGCGCTGGCCTTACAGCTGCAAAGCCAGGTAACGGAGAGCGGTTACGGAAAGAACGGTCTGTGCAAGTCCGAATGTTAAACCACAGAATAGGAAGCAAACTGGAAATGGAAAAATGACAAAAATGGACTCCTTTGGGGGCTGGTGTCTTCGTTGCTTCCCCTTCCCGTGGCAGGGCTCTGGGTAGCGTCGTGGCCAGGGTAAACGCTCCCCCTCCGTGCCCCTTTCCGCATCTCCTGGAACAATTGGCCCCACGTAGCTCCCTCGCAGCTCCGCAGAGGCGGCTCCCTCGGACGCCAGCTAACCCGAAGGTCTCTCCTTCAGCGGTTGCAGGAACAGGAACACTCCGTGCAGGATCTGGTGGATTTAAATCTTCGAGTTCCCCTTGAGAAGGAGATCCCTGTCACGGTGGTCCCCGAAGAGAAGGAGGATGCTAAGTCAGCAGACGGCGAAGAGGAGTTCCCCGAAATCACCGAGGTAAGTCTGCTTGGAGCTGGTGTACGCAAGCAGACGCTTATATCCATAAAAGATCTAAATATTAAGGTGAGTTCCTGAAACCCAGGCACAGAGACAGATAGCTGTTCCCTTTTGCCATGGACATTTTGTAGCGAGTTTCTCCTTCGAGGAGCAAAGACTCAAGCTGGGTTTGAATCCAGCCTTTGTGACAGGAGTAGCAGGAACTCTCCCTTCCAACGCCGTCTCTGTCCTCCCCGTAGGAAATGGAAAAGGAAATAAAGAACGTATTCCGAGGTGGGAACCAGGACGAGGTCCTCAGTGAAGCTTTTCGCTTAACGATCACTCGGAAAGACATTCAGACCCTCAATAATCTCAACTGGCTCAACGATGAGGTGAGGAGTCTGCCTTGGGCCGTTCAGACGTTTTTCTTCATCAATTTGAAGTAGGTTGAAGCAAAGAAAGGTGTCTGCCTTCTCCGAGCCGACAGAAATCGGAGTGAATAGTAGGTGCGGGCTGCGCTTCACGCTCTGGAGCAGTTACTCTGCGGAGAAAGCCCTGTGTAGACCAGGCACTTGAAGAAATCATAATATTGGGAGGAGGGGGAGTGACTGTGGACACGATCGGGGGGCAAAAAAAGTGAATCTTAACTATAGAAGACTGCATTCCTAAATCTTTCTGGATTTTTGAAGGTTTTAAGGCTGTTGAGCTATTTTAAACCCCCCCAGGGACAGGGCTTCAGAGCAACAGGTGGAGGCAAAACCAGTTTCTCACCTAATTTTGCACAGGGGCAGAGCACCTTATGCGGAAGTGTCAACACTCTAACATGCCCTGAATGCTTTGTCTTTCCCAGATAATTAATTTCTACATGAATTTGCTGATGGAGCGGAGCAAAGAGAAGGGTTTGCCGGCGGTTCATGCATTCAATACTTTCTTTTTTACCAAATTAAAAACGGCGGGGTACCAAGCCGTGAAACGGTGGACTAAAAAAGTGGATGTCTTCTCTGTGGATCTCCTCTTGGTGCCTATTCATCTGGGAGTGCATTGGTGCCTAGCAGTGAGTGCTTTAGTTATTCACCGTAGAGCGGAGCTGGAGCAGGTCCTCCTATTTATTTTAGCCTGTGACCGAGGCTAAAATTTCACAGCTCTTGAGCGATGCGGTTTGTGCGTGGGGCGGGGAGTTTGTGCCTGTGGCTAAAATCAAAGTCTAGAGCGAGTAAAAAGATCGCTGCGACTTTTTGGTGGGTTTCTAGTCTTTAAAGAAAAAATAGAGAGCTGTGAAGGTCACGTTAGGCTAGCTTATTCTCCGGAGAAAGATCTCGTTTCCACGTTCCCACAAACTCGCCTTTAGAGACGTTGCCACGGGGTTGTTTCAGAGAGATTTAGATGACAGATACCGCACAGCTTTCCCTGCCTCCTGCCCCTGATTTGTTCCCTCCCTTCTCTCGGCCGCTGGCACCCGTGCGGTAACGGATCGCGCGTGGCTTTTCAGCCTGTGTCAACCTCCTTCGGTCAAACCTCCTCGGAGGGTTTTTAAGGTGCCCGGAAAGGCGACGCTCACGCGGGTGGACCGTGGTGTGGAAATGGGGCGTGGGGCCCCCAAAAAAACCCCGCTGGGGGGGACTTGGGTGCGTACTGAGCGATCCAGGACGCATCAGGTGGAGCAGAACCTCTGTAAACCTGTCTGTCTGCAGCTCTAACAATGAGGATAACAGAGCGCTCTTGTGTTTTACCGAGGAGAGCCTGATTTCGAGATTCAAGTGCTTAAATAACACAGCAGCAAGGGGGGATTTTGGGGGAGGGCTGTACCAAGGGTGTTAAAAGTCCTCCGAAATCCTTCTCTGCTGTGAAATGGTCTAAACACGCTTCTTCCTAGCGGCAGAGCGTGTGTCCTGGCAAAGAGATGAGCTCCTTGTGTTGCACGTTATTAACGAATCTCTCTTTGTGTAGGTTGTAGACTTCAGGAAAAAAACCATCACCTATTATGACTCCATGGGTGGAATAAACAGCGAAGCCTGCAGGATACTGTTGTGAGTAACATTTATTTGAGTTGTGCCCGTTTAAAAATCGGAGAGCTTCTGATCTCGCTCTGGAAGCGACAGCCCTTCCGCAGGGACGGTCCCTTTCCGGGTCCTGAACGGAAGACTCGGAGGAACGTCCTGGTTTTCACGCTTCGTGTTTCACTACGCGTCGCTGACGCGGCCCGCGGTTACAAAGCTGGTCTGCGAGAGGGTCCTGTGCCGATTCCCTGTCTTCACCTCTTCCCGGATGATCTGTCAGCGAGGCTGGTGGTACCGTCGTGGGTGTAGACAGGTTTCAGACCCGTTCCGTTAAGGACATCAGGCTTTACCAGTCTTAGAGAGTCTTGGGCATCATCTTTAGGAGGAAAACAGCTCCTCGGACCCTGAGGGATAGGGATCCTTCCCTTGTCCTGCAGCTGCTTGAAGAAACGGCCTCTCCTGGCCCCTTCCTCCAGGTGGGAGCTTTTCCCGCCTGTGGCAAAGATCAGCTCAGTAGCTCGGCCCTCGGTTTCAAGAAGGAGATTCTGGAGAGCGCGATGGTACGCGCAGGGCGCGGGAGCTTCCCTTGCATCAGGCCGCGGATAAAGGTTCGCACGGGTCTCTTCTGTGCTGAGTTCCAGCGGGGCGTTACGCGCCGTGCCGTGCCTCCGAACCAGCGCTGGCTGAAAGTCGTTCTTCCTGGGTTCAAACTGCAGAGCAACTCTTGCTTTTCCCACCCCGAGCGATGCTCCAGGAGGGAGCGGAGCTGGCTGCCTACTCTCCGAGCTCTTCTACAAGAGAGATGCTTCCATGTCAAATCCAGAACTGTTTTCCCATATTTGGAAGCCGCTCCTGAATGGAGCGCGATTAAAAATGAGCTCATTTCTGGGCAGGGGTGAAAAACCCCCTCTTTTCGAAGGTCCCTGGTCACGTAGGGCCGTCAGGCTTGATACAAATCAGATTGCAAAGGGATTTGCGAAACGCAGTCGCCAGCTCCTCCGTCGCTGACCCGGGGTCGGCCGTCGGTTCTGTTTCTCGTCTCGGCTTCGCTCCGACGCTGATTCCCGAGTCTTCTGGCGTGAGGTTGAGTGTGGCAGCGGAGGCGTCGCTCGTTCAGTCAAGGCATGTGAATAACGATAAAGACGGACAGCAGACAAATGCCGTTTCCAGTCCGTTTAGCACCTTTGTTTTCCAGTTCAGGTGCTTTGCGGTCTGCGTGCAATGGGTTTATTGAAATAACTGTAAAAAGAGCCGTTGCCCTTTTCCACGCTGTTCTGTGATGTTGGCCTAAAGGAAAAGTATAAAATCTTTGGAAATGGCTCAGGGCAGCGTCTCTTCGTTTCGCTGTGTGGTTTGTGCCTCGGCGTTCGAGAACGGTGCAAGCAGAGCCGGCCTGCCTTGGGGCAGGGATGGTCTGGGTGAAATCGGTTCCTTTCAGCCTGAATTTCTTTGATTCCGAGGAAAAAAGGCGTGGACGTCTGGTGAAATAAAACACCTGGGAGGTGAGAGGGGGGCTCGGGAGTCCTGCCCGTGCTTCCTTTAGGGGTCTGGGATGAGGAAGCAGGCCCCCAAACTGGTAGTAGAGAGTACCAGAGGATACAAGGTGTTTCGGCCGCGCAGGGTGAGTGGTAGAGAGCCGGGATTTCAGGTCGCTGTTGCCCTGGACGTAATTGTTTTCCCTCTGTTTCCTTTTAGGAGGCTTTTATTGGTTGAATGCAGTGGGAGGATCACACCGGGAAGAAGGGACGGAGGTCCTATTCATGGTTAGTGACCCTTTCATGCTTTCAATCTTTAGAGCTTCCTAAAGGTGGTGAGTGTCGTGCCGTTAGCCAGGCTTTACAGAGGAGGGAAACTGAGGTGCAGGGAAGGTAACTGATTAAATACGAGGGCCGCTGGCCGGGCTAGGAGTGAGGAGAGACCACAGACATTGATGGTTCGGTGGCTGCCGTGCTTTGTTTCAGCATCTGGGCTCTCGCACAACTCGGGTGTGAGACCTGGAGAGGGTTTGAAGAAAGCTGCCTCTGTTTTTATGGGGTTTCTCCTCGGGAACACGGTGCTCGGTACCTCAGCTCGGCTGGACGGGTCTGTGTTTTGGAGCAGACATAACCCAACCTGTTAAAATTAGTTAAAAACTTGATTCTAGTGTACCAAGGCTGGAGGAAAGCTTAGGGGGTAGAGTGCACGAAGCGACTCATGCCTGCGAAATCTTCTTATCTCCTGCTAGCAGCAGCGCTTGAAACGCTCACCTTTACACGCCCTTTCCTTCGAGGCTTTCAGATATTTAGCAGTATGCTGTGGAGTTGATTTCAACAATTCCCTGAGGCACCTGGTCAGGTTTTTGTGTGTGTGCGTAAGCCCCGTAGAAGGCAAAAATCCATTTTCAGATTTAGGAAAAGGAGATTAAAAGCCTGCTGTATGTGACGGGGCATCTCGGGCATGTTGAGTTCTGATTCGGCGTGTAATTCCGCTTAAAAATTCCCCGTCAAGCTTTTTCTCCTTCAGGTCCTGACAAAGTTCATCAATTAAGTTCTGCCTCCCGAAGTTGTCTCGCGATTTGAAGTCAAGGCATTTCAGGTGGTTCAGGCTGTTACCCAGGCAGGACCGGTGCCGTATTTCTTACACGACGTGTCTGACGTTCGCCGATCTCCGGGTGCAGGCTAGATTGCCGGAGGCTGCTTTTAGGAAACCACACAGGTGATGGTCACAGTTAACGTGAACTGCGCGTAGCGAGTTATTTCCTAGCTCTTCTAGAAAACAACTCCAAAATTTCTTGGCCGCCGCGCACGTGTCAGCGTTGCAGCTGCGGCTCGTGGTAGCTGGAGATAAAACTGGATGTGCAGAAGCCACCCGATGGCTTTATCTGCTGAAGCTCCGGCACCATTTAAACTTCACCCGTTTCTTCCCCGTCTGCCAGACGAGTCTCGCGCTCGGATCCTCTCTCCGCCCCCGCTCCGTATGTGCAGACCCGGGCCGTGCGGAGACGTTGCTTGGAGGCTGGTCCCGGTTCCTCGTGCGATGCATCCTTTTATTTATCTGCACAGCTTCGCTCTCCGTCTCCAACGTGCAGAACAGAGTGGGCCGTGTGCTGCTGCTCTTTTTTTAGCTGAGGATTCACGTGGGTTCTGTAGTAGGCAGTAATTGCCAGGATTTTTTTTTTTTTTTAATTGCAATTGAAATGAGGCCGTTTAATTAACGTTTTCGCCGTGTTTGTATTGTGGTGCAGACAGTCTGCTCCTTTCCTCCAGCCACTGCGCTGGAGGCTCAGCTCACCCTGATTTTGAACGCGTTGCAAGGAGTTTCTCCTCCCTCCATTAGGTTTTTATTTGGAGGTGGGATACGGAGACTTCTCGTGCTCGGCGAAAGGGTTTTTCTGAGATTTACCCCCTGCTGATCTTGTCTTGTCCAAACCGCAGCCGAGTCAAAGCAGCCAAGCAGGGAGCTTCCCAAGAGCAATTACAGCAGTCGCTGGCAGCCAGCAGACCCTGTGCCGGGGAACCGGGCTGGGAGCGTGCGGCCAGCTAATGAAGGCTGATAGAAAGCGCCTGTCTGGACCTGATCTCGTCTCGGGGGGCTGCCAGGAGGGAGACTCCCCTCCTTGACACTCTTACATCCAGCCAAACCTATTTCTGGCGATTTTCTAGAGGCACTGGGGCTGTATCTGCGTTCAGAGGTTGCTGGGTGGTTCCGCTGCCGCTTCGAGTGCTTGGTTCAGCGGCCCCTGGGTGTTTCAGGGACTCTTCAGCCCAGGAGAGTTTTCTTTGCACAGTTCTTTAAAATTACAACAGAGAAAAGTTCCCTGAGTGGCACCGGGGCAGCAAGTTCGACCCCACATCTTTTGGGCTCATCTGCAGGTCGCATCGCCCCCTTCTCCCATCGCATCTCAGCGTTTACTAACAGCAAGATGCGATTTAGCCAAGTCTTTGCGGATCAGATTTCCGAAAGATGGCACATCTCCCCGCGTTGGCGGCCAAACCCGCCTCCCTCTCCGCGCCAGCTGCTCTCTTGACCCCTCCGTTCGAGCCAGCAGCATCTAATCCCTTGCTTTTCCTTTCCAAACTTTCTGATCACAGCCGCGACGGTGAGAAGGCTCCTCGGGCTTTGAGAAGGTGCCAAATGGGAAGGAGATGCTTTCTGTAGATCTTCCTGGTCCTTTTGATAACCAAGATGAGCAGAGGGTGTCTGCACAGCTGAATGTCACTTAATGACGCCAGCAGCCGACAGAGAGCAGCTTCTTTAGGGCCACTGAGAGTGTCTCGGGCCCATCGGCTCGTCTCCTCGGGCTCCCTCTTCTCCACCTTTATGTCTGTGTCCTTCCTGAGCTCCCCTTTCCGTCCTTCCCAGTGAAGGGAATGGTTTAAGGTGTTCACATCCGCAAAGGAAAACGTGTGGCAGTTGCTTGGGCGTGCTTATGCGTGGTCTTGGTAGAGTTTCTAAAGTTTTTCAAGGAGGCATGAAAAAAAAACCCCACTTTTCTGTTCTTCCAGTGCTATAATTTAGGCCAAACTGGTGGAAGCCTCTTTGGGCAGAGGAGATGGGCCAGTACCCGCGAGCTTTCCTTGATCTCCAGTTCTAGGAACTGGAATGGGACTGGCTCTGCAGCTCTTCTCCCTCCGCTGAAGGTATTTGACATTGCACACCGGCCGCGGCTGCCGCCTCCTCCCGCTTGCGCTCCCCGCTTGACTCAATCCCTGTAAGAGCATCTCGGAGAGGACGGTGGTCTGGCTTTTCCCAGGGCTGCCTCCCCTCCAGCCCCAACTCTTGGGCCTTATTTGGGAAAATCAGGGTCATCTTTCCTAGTTTGCCTCTCCCTGAAAGCACTTGCCATCTGCGGTAAGAAGAAATCAGATCAAGAGGGGAAGGGAAACCTGGGAGAAGAGCTCCAGCAGAACCTCTGCCAGCGAGCTGAACCCACCACCAGCCTGGCGAGGAGCTTTGTGGTGGGTTTTTTTGATGCTTTACGCACAGGGCGATTGCTCCAAAGCTGCTGGGATGCTGTTAAGGTTGTGACAAATTTGCTCCCCTCTACCTTTATCCGAAGTAAGAGCCTCAAAAGACAAGAGGCACCGGTTCACAGCACGCCGTCGGTTCAGCTCTCCAGTCTCCCCTCGACTGTAACGCTCGGCTCACAGGAGCCTGTTGGGGCGGCCCCGTGGCTGCTGAGCTTTTCTCTGCCGTGAGTCACTCTCCGATGAATTAGATGTGTTCTCGCTGGTTTATTTGTGGTTTTGACTCTCTGCTTGGCAGGTACTTTTTTTGGATGAGTTTTTCAGTTCTGCTTGGTCCTTCTTTTGACTGCCTCAAAGCCCGGGTCTATAGAGCCCTTTTGAAAATGGCCAATACTGAGACGAAAATATTGGACTTCCATTTTGCATTAATTCTGCAAACACGGCAGAGGACATCTTAGGTAAACTGACATATGGTGTACTGGCTGGTTTCCCCCGCTCCTCTAAGTAAGCTTTCTTTGTTCTTTTATTCCTACAGGCAATACTTAAAACAGGAAAGTCTGGACAAGAAAAGGAAAGAGTTCGACACTAATGGCTGGTCGTTGCTGAGTAAGAAGAGTCAGGTAGGTTTGTGCAGGGAGTGGTTTGGAGAAGGGGTCTCTCTCGCTCCTTGCTTTTGGTCTTGGCCCTGATGCGCCTTTCCTGGCTGGTTTTCCCAATGGATGCATTCTCGTGGTGACTCCAGGGGTGAACAAATCCAGTGGCGGGCTGCTTTGCTGCAGATTTGCCACCTAGACCTACGTGGAAGTAGGGAGGTTTTCCTGAGCCAGGGGTGCCCCAGTGCCCCCTTAATTCCTGCCGCCCACCCTCCCGTCCTCATCTCCCCTTACTCGGCGCTGGCATTCGCCCATCCGTGCAGACCTGGACCTGAGAGAGGTCCTTCGCTTGGAGCTCTTCATCCTTAGAAGCTGGAAAAGCGAGGATTGGCTCCTCTGGAAAGGACGTTTGGGTTTGTCTCCTTTCGTTACAGGAGATCCCGCAGCAGATGAACGGCAGCGACTGCGGGATGTTTGCCTGCAAATACGCCGACTGCATTACCAAAGACAAGCCCATCAACTTCACGCAGGTAAACCCCGCCCTGCCGTGCCCCTCGTGCTCGGGGAGAGACGGGCACGTCCCACTCGGTTGTGCGTATTCTGATTTTTTCCAAACGCCCTTCGCCTCCTTCTCTGTGGGTTCAAAGTGCCCCCAGCCCGCGTGGGGATCGTACTGCTGCTCCTTGGTTGACAGCCGCCTGAACACGAGCCAGCAGTGTGCTCAGGTGGCCAAGAGGGCCAATGGCATCCTGGCTTGCATCAGGCACAGTGTGGCCAGCAGGAGCAGGGAGGTGATGGTGCCCCCGTGCTGGGCACTGGGGAGGCCGCCCCTCGAATCCCGCGCTCGGTGCTGGCCCCCGGCCACAAGAAGGACACGGAGGGGCCGGAGCGTGGCCAGGGCAGGGCAGCGAGGCTGGGGCAGGGGCTGGAGCCCGAGGGTGGGGAGGGGCGGCTGGGGGAGCTGGGGGGGCTCAGCCTGGAGAGGAGGAGGCTGAGGGGAGCCCTCATCGCTCCCCCAACCCCCGAAAGGAGGCTGGAGCCGGGGGGGTCGGGCTCTTCTCCCCAGGAACAAGCGCTGGGATGAGGGGGAACGGCCTGGAGCTGCGCCAGGGCAGGGTCGGGTTGGGTATTGGGAAAAAGTTCTTCACCGAAAGGGCTGTCAGGCCCTGGCCCAGGCTGCCCAGGGCAGGGGCTGAGTCTCCATCCCTGGAGGTATTTAAAGAACGGATAGACGTGGTGCTCGAGGACACGTATAGATGGACTTGGCGGTGCTGGGTTAACGGCTGGACTCGAGGATCTTAAGGGTCTTTTCCAACCTTGACGATTCTGTGATTCTGATTCCTTGGGTAGAGCTGACGCAAGGCGCTGCAGCAGTTCTTTACGCCACGCGATAATCGGTCCTCTAAAGCCGTCCTCGGGTCTTCTGCGGTGCTCAAACCCACGGAGCACCTCGCCCGTGCAGCCGGGGAAAGCTCACAAACCCGTAAGGGGACGCGGTTATAACGGTAATGGAAGTGGGGCGTTGCAGCCCGAATCCCGGGGAATTTCAGTGTTACTTAACGTTGTCAGCCTCCATGGAATATCCCACGCGTGAATATTTTACTTCTAATTATTAGAGAATATCACCAGAGCTACGTTATTACCTAGATCTCATCCGCTGTCCTGTTTTCAATCATCAGAAAGTAAATTTTCCTCTAAGGAAGGCACCGCTTCTTAGCCGCACCCAGGAGAGCGGCCGCTCGATAAATGGTCCGGCAGCAAAAGACACGCTGACGTACGTTTTCTTTCTCTTCTCTCTCCTTTTCCCCTCACCCAAAGCAACACATGCCCTATTTCCGAAAGCGAATGGCCTGGGAGATCCTTCACCGCAAGCTGTTATGATGCCGTTGTGCCGAAAGCCGCTTCCTTGCGAGATTGTATCAGAAGTGCCCAGATTTGCCCTGCTCAGCAGCCTGAGCCGCGGCAGGCGCGGACCTGCCCGGGGCTTCAGTCAAAGACAGCGCAAACGAACTCTGCATCATCCTTTTGATAAAACACCCTTCACGGACCAAGGCGCAATAGAAATATTCAGAAGCACACTTGCCTTTTATTTTTTTTCCTCCTTTTTTTTTTTTTTTGTATTTCAAGATCTATTTTTACAAGCAATTTCAGGTGCTGAGACTTGAGGGGGCAGCTTCCGACGTCCGAGGAACTTGTATTTCTCTGCTTTTTGCAGCTCTTGCTGCCGGTTTTGCCGAGCTGCTGGCGCGACTTTGGGGGGGGAAAGCTGGATTTCAGAGGAGGGGAAGGCACTTAATGGCTCTGGCTGCTTTGCGCACTGGGAGAGCTCGAAGGCGGGTGGGCAAAAACCTCTTTGGGGGTGGATGTAGGGAAGGTTTTCGTGGAGAGGAACGTTTTTGATGGGTCCTCCACTCCTGTATTATCTCCCCTCGGACCTCAAAGCCAGCGTTTTCTCTCCCGTCGCAGACTCTGCCCGTTATCACCTAGCCTAAGATGATAAGCTGGGCTTGGGAGAGCCGGGCAGGGGGCTGGAGGCAGGTCGGGCATCCCTCGAGGAGCTGAGGGATCTCGGAAAGTAACTTTTTTTTGGTTTTTTTTGTCATTTTTCTGCCCGAGGAATTGGTCTCCCAGTTCTTTAGCATCAACTGTTTACGGAAATTCAGGTACAAAACTCTAGAGCAGAGCCGATGCACCGTCAAATTGTTTTGTATATATTTCCAAACGTTTTTTTCCGGAGCGGCAAAGAACAAAGTCTGCGTGCGCGTTGGCTTTTTGTTGGGTTTTTCTTTTTATCCCCCTCCCCCTTGCCCTGCCTTTGCCTCCTCGCAGGAGCCGAGGCCGCGGCTTCTTGCCACCTCTGTCCCTGCGCTCGGCCCCGGCCGAGCGGAATGAATCGCTCCTCTCTCCCCGTGATATTTTGCACATGTTTTGCCTGGGGACGGAGGCCGACGCGAGGTCAGAGGTTGCGTCGAAGGCAAGGCACCGTCATCGAGAAGTGCTTCCAAAGGTATCTCCGAGTACGTTCAGCGCCGCGCGGCTCCCGGGAGCCTCGAGGACGAGCCGCGTCCCCATCCGTCACGGGGCGGGGGGAAGAAGTAAAATATTCAGAAGCGCTTAAACCCTTCCAAAAACGGGATTTTTGGGGATGCCCCCATGCTTCTGAACGTTTTACCCCCAGCGCCTCGCCCCTCCGGGCTCCCCGAACGCTCTCGGATGGGGCCGTGCCCGCGCTTTCACCCGGTTTAATTTATTCTCGAGCGCGACGTGGGAGGAAGCGGCGAGCGTTGGACGAGCTTCCCGAGCCGCTGACCCTGCTCCTTTTCTCTCCTGTACATAACCTTTTTAAGGATAAGTAAAGAATGAAATAACGTCCACTTTTTGTATTTTTGTCTCCGGATAGGGAGGGATATTTTATACATTTTTTTCTCTACCTGTAAGCAGTAGTTTTGTACAAAATTTCCCCCTTTCGCCCCTTGCTCCCGCCAGGTCGTGTTCTTTGTAGGCTGGTTTGTACCCCTTCCCTCTCCCCTCTGTGTGTTTTATACCGAGTTCATTTACTACCTTTTTCTATCTTTTACCGCAAGTAAAGATCTGAGGAAAAAAAAAAAAAAGAAAGAAGAAGAATCATGGATCTTTTCTCTTTTTATGCGTCTGTCGCGATTCGTGCTTCGATACAAGTAGGTGCGAGCCCTATCCCTGCAGCAGGAGCCGCCGCCTCGCCCTTCGTGAGCGGCCCTTGCTCGGGGCAAGGCTATTTTCCGTAATTCACCTTTTAGTTAAAATAAATCGCTCTCGGCAGGCTCGGCCGCTGACGATACGGAGGTCTTTTAGCCCAATTTGATGGAGGAAGGAGCCAGAGCTGCTGCGAGCTGGAGTTAGAAGGCCTTTACCGTCGCGCGCCGGGTGTTATCGCCTTTGGTTTTGCTGCTTGCTGGAGGTGGTGAGTTGGGAACGGGGATCCTGTCCCAGTAACCTGCTTTAGGGCTTCGTCCCTTCCCACCCCGGGGAAGGAGCTTCCAGCCGCCCCGCTCTCACCAGCAGTTCTGGGCTGAAAGAGCCCCTTACGCTGTCCCGGGAACAAAATCAACGCGTCCCTTGTTTTCCTTGGCTCCCTGCTCCCAAAAAAGCCAGGGAGAAAATGGCCCCGTCAAAGGCGGCTTGTGCCTCGCCCGCGCCGGTGCCCCGAAGAGGCTCGCACCCCCTCCCCGGCCGCGCGGCTCCCAGCCCTCTGCGGCCACCAAAAATGCATTCAGCATTTATTCCTACCCTTCTTTCTGGCTTATTAATAGAATAAATCATATTGCCCAGCCTGCCTGGCCGGCCCAGTCTGGGGATTTTCAGGTCATATTGACTTTTTCCTCCTTCCTGTATCCTTATTCCTAGACATGAGCGAGATTTTTGCCCGATATTTCCAAAGAGCCAGTTATTAGCGTCTCTGACATTCCTCACAAACACACACGTGGCTTCTGTAAATACTCACGTCGCTGTCTCCCACCCCGGGGCTCAATGCTCCATTCATCTGCTCCCAAAGCTTGTGCCTAGAAGTCGGGAATTACCTGCCCCGCTCCGCGCTAACAAGCTTTTATAGCTCCCATGCCTCCAGAAGCCCTTACGGCGTGATTTGCCTCTCCCCAGGCCTCCGTCTCCCCCTGAGATGGCGTTTGCCGGGGGCTTCTTTGCAAAACCTCGCGGGTGTCGGGGCGGACACGAGGAGCGGCGCTGCGGGACGGAGAGCCGGTGCTTCTCCGCCTGCTGCTGCTCGCCGCCGGGGAGTTTGGGAGCGATGCTCCCCGATCCCCTTCCGTGCGAGAGCGCAGCGTGCCTCTGCAAACGCAGCGGCCCCAAAACGGCACAGGTTATTGCGGAAAAGAACGGGGTTTGTTCCTCTCCTGCAGGCGAGGTGGTCCCTTCGTGCCCCGGGGACCCTTCATCCTTCCCTCCCCCTCTAGGCATCCTTCGGGGTTCCCAAAAAGAGGAAAACAGGAGTTGTATCTGCTGAAAATTCACAGTTGTCCCTTTTTCCCGGCTGCCCTCTGCCGCGGGGCTTGGCGGGACGTCCCCGCACCCCGCTGGTTTCCGCAGCGGGTTCCAGCCTCGCCTCCGGCCGCCGCCGAGCCGCTCCAATATTGACCTGGACCAGGCGGATTCAAACGGGGAGCGAGCCCCTTGCCAAGAGACCGTCGGGATCACCTCGATACGGTGCCTCGACGGAGAACTTCTGGCTCCCCGCTCGGTTTAGCGGGTAAACAGATGATCGCCGGCTCTCGGTGTAGAGCGAGGATGGGCCAGGGGCTTCTCTTGGGCCACTGGGCCACCTCGCTCTGGGCTTCCTAGCCTCATCCTTGCCTTTCTGGGTGGAGGAGCTTCTCTCTGTGGAAGATGGGGCCCCAAGCCGTGGGGTTCCTCCCAGTACCTCCAACCGCTGCTGCTGCTGGATCCGGTCCCTTTTCTGTTGGGTTTTCACCACGGGTGAAGCATCCAGCCCAAAACCGAGCTCTGGCTGCAGCCGTTTCGGGGGCTGCTGACCCCAGGTCCCTCGCGGGGACGGTTGGGTGACGTTAGCGGTCCAAAGGCCATGCCTGGAGTAGCTCGGTGTCCACATGGATCGTGAGGGACCGGGGAGGAGGAATCTTGACGCCCAAGCCCGGGTGCCGTGCATCCCGTCCCCAGGAGATCCTCACCGAGCCACCCCAGGCATCCCATCGCCCCAAATCCCACCGGCAAAGCGCGTCCCCCCCCTCCCCGAGCCCAACCGGGCGCGGAAGGTGACACGGTGACAAGCATCGGTCCATCTCCCACCCCCTCGACGCTGAATCCATCACGGCTGCTAGGAAAAAAAACCCAAAAAACAAAAAAGAAGGGAAAAAAAAAAAAGCTGTTTGGGGACAAAAATGCCCTTTGTGGGCTGCAGCGAGCGGCCGCGTGTTGCGATTGGCATCCGCATTGTTGGGTAAACTTTGTCCAGCCTCGCTGCCGGCGCTCCGGCGAAATAATTAGGCGAGTTCCTATAAAGCCGAGGCCCAGATTTACGGCGTGTGCGGACACAGACGCCCTTGTGCCGGGCTGGATGTGGGGAGGGGGCACCCCTCTGCCGCGGCCCCCCTCGTACCCCGAAACGGGGGGCAGGTGCCCCAAAACCCCGGGGCAGACGCCCTGGGGGTGCGTCGGACCGTGAGCCCCCAAAGTGGCTGGGGAGGAGTTTCCATCCAAGCTCTGGGTGGTTTTGGGGTCCCCCCACGCCGATGTGGGGGTGCTCAAGGCTTTGGCGGGGGGGGGGGGGCTCAACTTTGGGTCCAATTCTTGGCATTTAGGGGACCCGGCGGGGGATTAATCCTGCTCTTCCCCTTCTCCCCCCAGCTTTTAGTTCCTGGGGCGCTGGGTTCGCTTCGGGGGAAGATTTGGGGCACCCCCTCCCCATCCCCAGCAGCCTGGGACCCCCAAATCCCCCCCATAGCTCAGAGCCGGGCGGGATGCAGGATTCGGCCCGGGCGGCGATGCCGGGAGGACCCCGGCCCCGCTGCGGGACGGGGCCAGGCGTGACTCAGTTTCCCCTCTTACCCCCCCACAGCTGGGGGCAGGAGGACGGTCCCTCTAAGATGCCACTGTCCCCCCCCCCCAAAATGCCACCGCCGTGTAATTTTTTGGTCCCCAAACTGGACAAATCGGGGCGGGGGGGCTGCACACTCCACGACACTCCTGATCGTAATTTCTCCTAACGACGGGCCCTGCGCAGCCCCGGCCCCCCGCCGCCCGGCCAGGGTACCCCCACACCCCCCCACCCCGCTGATCCCTCCGCCGCCTCATTAGGCCTCGCGACCCCGCTGCTTTTTTTCCGTTCCCTTTCCAAATTAAATAATAATTAAAAAAAAACCCAAAAAACCCAACCCCAAACCCCCCCAAAACCCCCCCTGCGGCCCCGTCCTGCCCCGAGCCCGGTCTCCGTTCAAGCCGCGGGACCCTCGAGCCGGCCCCCGTAAGAAACGTCGCTTTTAGGATTTCTTTTTTTTTTTTTTTATATTCCTGATTTATTTAATTTTTTTTTTTTTTCCACTTTCCTATTTTTTTTTTTTTTTTCCGGCATCCTCCGGCCGGGGACACAGAGGGCGGCTTTGTGCGGCTGGAGGACGCCGCGGGGCAGCGCTTGGGGCCCTGGCTCCTTGCCACCCCAAATAGGTGGCCTTTGCCGGGGGGCGGGGGGGGTATGGGGGACCCCGGCATCAAAGGGTGCTGAATCCCCCCCCGATTCCCCCCGCTTTGCTCCGGCGGGGGGGAAAAAGGGGGTGAAACCCCCTCCTGCGCCTTGGGTGAGGAGCTGGAGGGGTTTTGGGGGGGTCCCTGATCCTGGAGCTGGGGGCTGTACCCCGACAGTGCTCAGCCCTGCCTGGATTTGGGGTCAACTTTGGGGTTTGGGGGTCACCTTTGGGGTTTGGGGGTCACCTTTGGGGTTGGGGGTGGATGTCTTGGGGTTTGGGGTGGATCTTTTTGGGTTTGGGGTGGATATTTTGGGGTTTGGGGTCACCTTTGGGGTTTGGGGTCACCTTTGGGGTTTGGGGGTCACCTTTGGGGTTGGGGGTGGATGTCTTGGGGTTTGGGGTGGATCTTTGGGGTTTGGGGTGGATCTTTTTGGGTTTGGGGTGGATATTTTGGGGTTTGGGGTCACCTTTGGGGTTTGGGGTCACCTTTGGGGTTTGGGGGTCACCTTTGGGGTTGGGGGTGGATGTCTTGGGGTTTGGGGTGGATATTTGGGGTTTGGGGTGGATCTTTTTGGGTTTGAGGTGGATGTTTTGGGGTTTGGGGTGGCTATTTTGGGGTTTGGGATGGATAAAGGGGGGGGATGAGCTTTGGGGTGCTCTGAGCAGCCGAGGGGTCCCCAGGAGATGGAGGTTGGGGATGTGTGTGTGTGTCCCCAGCAACCGGTGACCCCATATCCCAGCCAGCCCCCCCCAAACCAGCCCCTTCACCCCGTCGGGATACAGCAGCAAGCACCCACCCGGGGGGTTCAGGTGGGCGATTTGGGGGGGCGGCGAGAGGCTCGGAGCCCCGGGGCCGGCGGCACGGGCGATAACCGGGGCCGGATTCGGGGTTTCTATTTCTGGCGGTTTATTTAACCTCAAGCGGGCGGCGGCGGCGGCCGGGAGGTATTTATAGCTCCCGAAACGCCCGCCGTTCCCCTCCGGGGACGGATCCTGCCCCCACGGCCGCCGCCGCTGTTGGGTTCTGCCTTTGGGGACCCTGAACCCCTAAAATTTGGGGGTTTGCCTTTATTCGGCCTTTTTTAGGGCGCTTGGCCCCGGGGTCGGCAGCCAGGGATGGGGAGAAGTGGGAACGGCGGTGGCAGAGCATCCCCAGCACGGGGTGACGGGGCAGCCGGTGTTACCCCCCCCCCCAAAAAACACCCCCCGCTTTCGATTTGCACCCCAATAACGGAGCATCGAGGCCACGTCCATCATTAGACTAATAAAACCCAGCGCTTTTTGCATCACCTGTCCCAAACTTACGGGCTTTGGCCCCAAAGCCGAGGGCCAGCGGCCATTCCCGCCCCGCGATGGTTTTATCCGGCCCCGCCGACCCCCCGCGACACCTCGAAACCTCCCCCCCCCCCCCCCCGACCCCGCAAACGTCGCCGGCCTCTTTCCAACCCTCATTAATTTGGGATAATCACGGCTCTCATTAGCGGGGGCGCGCGTCTGCCAGTGCCCCCCGTCCCCCCGCCCCGGCGCCCGCAGCTTTGTTCCCTCTCTTTTTTTTGGGGGGGGGGGGCCCAGGAAGGGTTTCGGGGGGTCTTGGTACCCCAATACCGGGGGTTTTCCGAGCCCCGAAGCTGGTTTTGCTCCGGGGATTCTCCGATGGCTTGTACGAGGGTTGTGCCTGGGGAGGGGGGGGGGTCGCTTCACTCCTTTTTTTAAGGCTCCTCCAAATATTTTGGGGAGCTGATGTTCGCGAAAAGGGGGGGGGGGGGGGTGAATGGTTGCGATTTGAGGCGCTGCTCCCAAACCCCTACGTTTGGGGCAAAACTCCCCCATTTAGAGGGTGCGGAACACGCCGGACCCCAGCCTTAACGCTGCCCCCCCCCTAAAAAAAACCCCAAATCACCACGATCGCCCTCAAAACCCCCCCTGCGAGGCGGCTCCGAGCCGGAGGCTCAAAGGGGCTCTTTGTGCGGCTCTACCTTCCCCAAAGAGTCGCCTTTTCATCCCAACCTCCGCGAGGAGGAGGAGGAGGAGGAGGAGGAAGAGGCCGGGTTCGGGGGGCCTGAACGAGGGCGAATTATTTGACATCATCTCACAAAAATGCCGGCGTCTCCCCCCCCCCAGGGCCCCCTGCCCACCTTTCCGTCAGGGGCCGGGGGCAGAAGAGCCCCTTTTGGGGGGGGGGTGTCAGTGGACAAAGGGGCTGTGTGTGAGAAACCCCCCCAAAAATGGGGGGAAAAAGGGCTTTTTTGGAGCTTCGGGTGAATCCGGATCAGCTGGGAAAGGAGCTGGGGGTGGATTCCCAGGCGGAGAAGGGGAAAAGGGGTGAATTGGGGATCGCGGAGGGGTTTTTTTGGGGGTGCGGGGGGGGTTCTGGGGGTTTATTGAGCCTAAAGGTGGCTGGGAGGTTGTGGGGTCGCCGTCTGCGGCCTGGGTGTCCCCAAACCACCTTTTTTGGGGCAAATTCCCCCAAAATAGGGCCGCTGAGGGGATGCTGGGTGTCCCCCCCACCGACACCAACCCCATTTGGGGAGGAACTGAGCATCCCCCCCCCCTCCTGCACCCACCCTGATATTAAAAATATAAAATGAAAGAGCGACAAGTGAGAAGGGAAAAAAAAGAAAATGTCCTTTTTCTGGCCATGCCGGGGGGACAAAGCTCCTTTCTGCTCCCCGTTCCCATGCCGGCCAGGGGAAATATTTGGGGGAAGGTCTGAGGTTAATGGGAGGTGCCAGCATCGAAAAATGGCGTTTTTTAATTTTTTTTTTCCTCTCCCTTTTACTGAAAAACGCTCTTTTTAAAGAAAAAAAAAAAATAAGGGGGGGATCATCGCTGCCTGCTGCGTAAAGCAAACAGCCGAGCGGGTGTCGGGGCCGGCGGGCGAGGAAGTCCCTCTGTTTTGAGGCTATTTTTACAGGATCGAGGGTATTTTGGGAGATCTCCCAAAAATGGGGAGAAATGGAGCTGAAATGGGGCCAAAATGGGCCAAAATGGGGCCAAAATGGGGCAAAAATGGGGCCAAATGGGGCCAAAATGGGGCAAAATGGGGCCAAAATGGGGCAAAATGAGGCTGAAATGGGGCAAAATGGAGCCCGGCGGCTGAATTTCCCCGTCGCCTCCCTGGGTGGTTTTGAGCCCCAAGTTCTTGTTTGAAAATTAAAAGGAAAATTGGGGTTTTTTTGGGGGGGAAGGGGCTGTTTGGGGGGGTCTGGGGGTGGGGGGCTGGGGGTGGGGGGGGGTTGGGTAAAAGGCTCCGCGTGGGGCGGGGGAAGGGAGGCCGAGGCTCCGTTCGCCTGGAGTTTGGTCCCGAATCCAAGCGACGCCGGTGGGACGGGGAGGGACGATGCTGCTGGGTGGTGGCATCAGGGTGGGGACATTTGCCCTGGAGGCCATCGGGTTGGGGCCACTCGCCCAGGCTGGTGGCATCAGGTTGGGGACGGTCCCCGTGGCTGGTGGCATCGTGGTGGGGGACACTTGCCCGAGGTGCTGCCATCGCGTTGGGGACACTCACCTGGCTGGTGGCATCAAGGTGGGGACAGTCCCCATGGCTGGTGGCATCAGGGTAGGGATGGTCACCCTGGTTGGTGGCATCAAGGTGGGGATAATCCCCTTGGATAGGGAGAGTGGATGGGGACAGCGTCCTGGCTTGGTGGCATCAAGGTGGGGACAGCGTCCTGGCTTGGTGGCATCAGGGTCGGGACAATCTCCTGGCTGGTGGCATCAGGGTAGGGACAGTCCCCCCTGTTGGCTGGTGGCATCAAGGCAGGGTGGTGGCATCGGGCTGGGAAGAACGTCCTGGCTGGTGGCATCGGGGTGGTGACAGTGTCCCCAGCACCCGTCACCAAGGTGGGGACATTCACCCAAGTGGGTGGCATCAGGTTGGGGACAAAACCCCCCAGGGTGGGGAAAAAACCCCCCAGGATAGGGACAAAACCCCCAGGGTGGGGACAAACCCCCAGGGTGGGGCCATCCCTTTTGGGTAGCAGCATCAGGGCAGGGATGTCCCCACCTGACGGCATCCTGGGCCTTGCGGTGGCCATGCCGGTGGCCATGCCGGTGGCCATGCCGGTGACGAGGGTGCCGGTGACGAGGGTGCCGGTGGCGGCAGAGCCCCCGGGGCGGGCAGAGTTAAGGCCGGGCGCTCTCATTCCTTCCACTCCCTCCACGGCGAATTCCTGAGCTGACTTGGATGCTTCCCTGCCATTCCCTGATCGCCTTTCCAGAGCCCGAAACCGGGGAAAAGCGGGAGAGCGCCCGGGGACGGGATTGGGAAAAGGGGGGACAAAAAGCAAAGGATGAGGTTTTGGGGTTGGGTTTTTTTTTTGAGGAGGGGTCAAGGTTTGGGTTAAAAAATCCCAATTTTGGGCCACCTGCCTCAGCCAGGCGATGCCTCGACGCCCGCCTGTGCCGGGATCCGGCGGCTGCCGGTGACGGTGGGAACGGCGCGGAGCCCCGGCCCCTTTGGGTGCTTTTCGGGGGGGGGGGGGGGGGGAAGAGACCCAGAGGAATGCGTCCCCCCCGTGCCCCTCACCCCGAGTCGGGGCGCGGGGGGATGCTCCATCCCTCGCCCTCCTCCGCCGGGCTCTGCCGCGCCGGGGAGGTGCCGGTGCTGGCGGTGGCCCCCCAAAAACCGGGGAGGGGGGCCGGGGGGGGGAGCAGCCATCGCGTTGTTATTTACTCCCAGCCCCGTTTTCCAGTGGAAAGCGGCAGCCGGAGCCAGGTCCTGGCCCCGCTCCCGGGTGGGATCCCCAGCCAGAGCCGGCCGCCGCCAAGGGCCGAGCACGGGCTCCTCCACCTGCTCGGGGCTGGGACCCCCCCAGACCCCCCCAAAATGCAGCAGCGAACGGGCTTTGCTCCCCTTTACCAGCTGGGGAAACTGAGGCACGGGGGGGACGCATGGAGCAGAGCAGGAGTGCGCCCCGCAAATAACAGGAGGGGTCACCCATCACCTGCCGAGCATTTTGGGGGTGCAGAGGTGGAAGAGGGGTGCAAAGCAGATTTGGGGGGGGTGGTTAGCTCATTTTTGGGGGGGCCAGGTTCAGCCGGAGCCGCCGCCGTCCCAGCGACAGCCCGGGGAGTTATTTTTGGCCGAGTTTGCCGGTGCCCCGCGGCAGCGCCGGTAACACACGGGCTTTGTCCGCGGCGGCCTCCCGGGAGGCTCCGGGGCAGCGGGGAGGCTGGGGGGGCTCGGGGGGGGGGAACGGGGAGGATTTGGGGGGGCGGCTGCAGCAGAGGTGCCCGCGGCTGCGGAGCGGGGGCCTGGCTCACCCACGGCCGCGTGCCGACCCTCCAGCACCAGCCGGCCCCAGCTCCATCCCGCCCTGTCTTCCATCCATCCATCCATCCGTCCGTCCGTCCATCCGTCCATCTATCCGTCCGTCCGTCCGTCCGTCCGTCCGGCTCTGTCCCTCCCCAGCTCCCTCCTTCCCTGGTCCCATCCTTCCCAGCCTCCATCCCTCCCTGGTCCCATCCTTCCCTGGTCCTGTCCTTCTCCAGCTCCATCCGTCCCCATCCCACCCCATCCCAACCCGGAGACCAGGGGCAGGATGGAGCCCCCCCCCCCCAGGCATTGACCCCCCCAAATCTCTGAACCCCAACATCAAGCCCCCCCCCAAGGCCCCCCCATTTATTTCCACGGGGTATTCGTGAGCGGCGGGTGGAAGGGAGGTGCTTGGGGACACCCCCCCCTTTTTGGGGACCCCCATGTTGGGGACCCCCGTGTTGGGGACCCCCTTTGGGCTGCAGGGTGGGGGGCACGGGGGGGTCCGCAGGGCCTGGGCTCGGCAGCCTGGGGCTGCTGGGGGGAGCCCCAAAGCCCTTTTAAACGCCGGGGCAGGCCCCCACCATCACCTGACGGCACCCAGCACCCTCCCCAACGGGGGGTGGCCCCGGGGTGGGATGTCCCCCCCCCCCATTTGCTCTGGACCCCCCCCAGATGTCGCCCAGCCGCGGGGGCCAGGCAGAGCCGGGGTGCGCACGTGGCGGGGGGGCCGAGCCCCCCGCTTTGGAGCTTGGCCCTGGGCTGGGAAATGCGTGTGCCCCCCCCCCAACCCCACTGCAAAGCCCCCACTGTGCCCCCCCCCCGCTGTCTTGGGGTGCAGGGACCCCCCCCCAACCTCCTGAACCCCTCCCTAGGGTGGGGGGAAGCCTGGGGGGGGGGAAGGGGGCTTGGAAGGGGTCAGGCTGGTTCCCCCCCCCCCCGCACCCCCTTTTTTTGGGGGGGTGATGGTCCTGGGCCCAGTTCCAGGCAGAGGAATGATGGGGGGGTTACACTGAGCTGGGGGGGGGTCCTGTGTCTCCCCCTTGAACCCCCTCTTTCTGCTATGAATCAAGCGGAAATGGGGGGGAAAAAGGATTTGGGGGGGCCCGGGGCAGAGATGGGGGGGCTGCGGGGGGGGGGCAGGAGCTGGAGCAGGGACTGGGGGGGGGCGGGATGGGGAGGGGGATCTGGGGCAGGGACTGGGGGGGGGGCCCAGGTCCCCCCAGGGGCTTGGCACCCCTGTGTCTGGGGGAGGGGGTTCGGCCTCTGCAGGACCCCCGGGGTAGGATGGGGGGGCTCAGTCTCCCCTGGGACCCCCGGGATGTGAAGGATTGGGGGGGGGTCTCAGCCCCCGGGACCCCCGGAATGGGATGAGATGAGGGGGTCCCAGTCTCCTTGGGACGCCGGGGATGGAGGGGGGGGGTCTCAGCCCCCGGGACCCCCGGAATGGGATGGGGGGGGGGTCCCCAGTCTTCCCGGGCCCCCCGGGATGGAGGGGGGGGGGGGTCTCAGCCCCCCGGGAGCCCCCGGTTGTGAAGGAATGGGGGGGTCTCAGCCCCCTGGGACCCCCAGAATGGGATGGGGGGGGTCTCAGCCCCCGGGACCCCCGGAATGGGATGAGATGAGGGGGTCCCAGTCTTCTCGGGATGGAGGGGGGGGGTCTCAGCCCCCCGAGAGCCCCCGGTTGTGAAGGAATGGGGGGGTCTCAGCCCCCTGGGACCCCCGGAATGGGATGGGGAGGGGGTCCCAGTCTTCCCAGGACCCCCAGAATGGGATGGGGGGTCTCAGCCCCCTGGGACCCCCGGAATGGGATGGGGGGGGGAATCCCAGTCTTCCCGGGACACCCAGGATGGAGGGGGGGGGGTCTCAGCCCCCCGGGAGCCCCCGGTTGTGAAGGAATGGGGGGGTCTCAGCCCCCGGGAGCCCCGGAATGGGATGAGATGGGGGGGTCCCAGTCTTCCCGGGCCCCCCGGCATTGATGATGGGGGGAGGTCTCACCCCCCGCTCGCACCCCGACCTTCGCAGCCGGGCCGGGGGCCGTCCCGGGGCGGGGGGGGTGGGGGGGTCCCCCCGTCCCTCCCCTCCCTCCCTGCCTGGCCGCCGGTGCCGTCCCGGAGGAGGGCCGGGGGGGCCGGCCCGGCTCGGGTTACAGGGCCCGGGGGGCCGCGCCGGGACATATACGCGGCGGCGGGGCGGTGCGGGCACTGCTCGGCCCGACGCACGGTGAGGGGCGCCGCCACCTCGCCATGCCCGGCCGCCGCCCGCTCCGCCTCGCCGCCGCCCTCGCCATCCTCTGCCTCGCCTCCGTCGCCGCGCAGGACCGGGACCTCCGTGAGTACCGGTGCCCCCCCCCCGCCCCCGGCCCGACCCGCGACCCCACTCGAGAGGAGCTCCGGGAGCGGGGGGAGGTGGGGAATGGGGGAGCGGGGGTGGAGGGAGGCACGGGGGACAGCGTGGGACACGGGGGGACAGCGTGGGATACTGGGGGACAGTGTGGGATACTGGGGGACAGTGTGGGACACGGGGGGACAGCGTGGGATACTGGGGGGGACAGCGTGGGACACGGAGGGACAGCGTGGGACACGGGGGGGACAGCGTGGGATACTGGGGGACAGTGTGGGATACGGGGGGATAGAGTGGGACACGGGGGGGGACAGCGTGGGACACGGGGGGACAGCGTGGGATACCAGGGGACAGTGTGGGATACTGGGGGACAGCGTGGGATACTGGGGGACAGAGTGGGACACGGGAGGACAGCGTGGGACACAGAGGGGACAGCGTGGGACACAGGGAGACAGAGTGGGATACTGGGGGACAGTGTAGGATACTGCGGGGGGGCAGTGTGGGTCACGGGGGGACAGTGTGGGATACTGGGGGACAGTGTAGGATACTGGGGGACAGAGTGGGATGGATGGGGAAAGTTTAAGTGGGGGGACAGCGTGGGATGGAGGGGGACAGTGTGGGACACTGGGGAACAGCACAAGGAGAGTGGGGGACAGCGAGGGGACACTGGGGGACAGCGTGGGACAGGGGGGGCAAGTTAAAGGATAATGGGGGGGACAGCCTGGAATGGAGGGGGGACACTGGGGGACAGCGTGGGACAGGGAGGGACAGCGTGGGACACTGGGGGAGAGCACAAGGAGAGTGGGGGACAGTGTGGGGACAGAGGGGGACAGCGTGGGATGGGGGGGAACAGTGTGGGGTGGATGGGGAGAGTTTCAGGGTAGTGGGGGGGACAGCCTGGGATTGGGGGGGGACACTGGGGACAGCCTGGGACATTGGGGGACAGCCTGGGATTGGGGGGGGGCACTGGGGACAGCCTGGGACATTGGGGGACAGCCTGGGACAGAGGGGGACAGCCTGAGATGGAGAGGGGACACTGGAGACAGCCTGGGACATTGGGGGACAGCCTGGGATGGGCAGGGGGGACACTGGGGACAGCCTGGGACATTGGGGGACAGCCTGGGACAGAGGGGGACAGCCTGGGATGGGCAGGGGGGACACTGGGGACAGCCTGGGATGCGGGGGACACTGGGGACAGCCTGGGACATTGGGGGACAGCCTGGGACAGAGGAGGACAGCGTTAGGACCACGGGGTACAGATGGGACAGCGGGGTGCAGCTTGGGGACAGCAGGTCACAGTGTGGGGACAGCCTGGGGTGCAGGAGATGGGCTGGGCAGGGGCGGGCATGGCAGGGACACTGGGGGTACTGCTGGGGGACAGCGGGGGACGTGGGGTACACCCTGGGACAGCGGGGAACAGCCCAGGGACACGGAGGGCGGCCTGGGGACAGCAGGGTCCAGCCTGAGACACGGGGTCCGGCTGGGGACACAGGGTGCAGCTGGGGACAGGGGGGACACCGAGGTCCAGCCCTGGGGTACGTCTCGGGGGTGCTGGGGCACATCCTGGGGACCCTGGGACTGGCCTGGGGACACGGGAACGACGTGGGGACCCTGGGGACACCAGGGACCATCCCAGGGACCCTGGGGACACCAGGACACCTCCTGGGGACACTGGGACACCTCCTGGGGCCACTGCAGCACATCCCAAGGTCCCTGGGGACACCAGGGCCACCGGGCCACCTCCTGGGGACCCTGGGACACCTCCGGGGGACCAGGGTGCAGCCTGGGGACACCTGGGCACTGCTGGGGACCCTGGGGACACCTCCTGGGGCCACTGCAGCACGTCCCTGGGGACACCAGGGCCACTGGGCCACCTCCTGGGGACGCTGGGGCACCTCCTGGGGACACCAGGACACATCCCAGGGACCCTGGGGCACCTCTGGAGCCCCTGGGGTGCAGCCTGGGGACACCGGGACACCTCCTAGGGACACTGGGGTGCAGCCTGGGGACACCTGGGCACTGCTGGGGACCCTGGGGCACCTCCTGGGGACCCTGGGGCACCTCTGGGGGACGCAGGGGTGCAGCCTGGGGACACCAGGCCCCCCCCCCCCCCCGAGACCCTGGGGACACTGGAGGCAGGGGGGAACACCGAGGGCCATCGGGGTCCCGGGGAGGAGGGGACCCCCCCTGCTTCAGGCTGGAAACCCCTCGCTGAGCCACCACCCCGCTGCTCCGGGACCCCCGCGGGGCCCTCGCTCCTCCTCCGCCCCCCCCCCAAACTGGTTTGGTGGGGGGGTCACCCCATCATCGATGGGGTGGCAGTGCCACCACCTCCATCACGGGTGCCCGCGGTCCCCCGCCGTGTCCCCCCCCTGCCACCCCCGACCCCGGGGGGTGACACCGTCCCCGTCTCCCCGCCATCTCTCCCCCCCCCCGCCACCCCCTTCCACCTTCTCCGCAGCGCAGCCGAAGCAGGCAGCTGCCTGCAGGACGGGCAGAGCTATAGCGATAAGGACGTATGGAAGCCGGAGCCGTGCCGTATCTGCGTGTGCGACACGGGGACCGTCCTCTGCGACGAGATCATCTGCGAGGAGCTGCGGGATTGTCCCAGTCCCGAAATCCCCTTCGGAGAGTGCTGCCCCATATGTCCCACTGACCAACCCAGCGGTTGTAATTTATTTATTCCCTCCTTTCATTAATAAATAAATTACCCGGCCATGGATGGGCTTAAAAGGGGGGAACATCCATGGGGAACCCCAGGGAAAAGGCAACTTGGCCCCCCCAGGGGGTAAAAAAACCCATCCCAGGGTGGAAAAATCCTTTTTTTTTACCCCAAATGGCAGCTGGCTTCAAAGCCTGAAGGGTTTTGGGGTGTTTTTTTTATGAACATCCATTGAAAGGGGATGGGTTTGGGGTGCTGGGGGGGGGGGACCGTGGCCATGGACCCCCCCCCTCAGGCATCGCAGCAAAAGGGACGTTCAAATGGGGCTTCCGTCCCCAAAACTGTGATAATTCACCCGGAATGATGGAAAAACGCCCCCCCTCCCCGGGAAGGGCCGTGACCCCAATTCCCCAAACCCCCCAAACCCCCCAAAGTTGCCTTTTTTAACCCTTCCCTGCCCCCTCTGGGGAGGGGGGGGGGGAAAGGATTGAACCCCCCCCAAACCCGCGCGGCCCCGCTCTCGCATGCTGAACCCCGCTTCGCCCCCCGCCGCCCCGCTTCAGGGGGAGCCCCCGCGCTCCTGTGCCCCCCGCTTTGGCCCCACAGCCCCCCAGGACCATCACCACCCCCGGGCTGGGGACGGAGGCGCCCCGTGTCCCCCCCAGCCTCTCCCCCCCCCCCTAATTTCTCTTTATTTCTTTGTTTTTCCAACAGGGCAACCTGGCCCCAAGGTGAGGCTGGCGTCTGCGTCCCCCCGCCGCGGTCCCAATTTCCTGGGGTTTTCCCCCAAAATGGGGGGGGGGGGGGGGGTGTCAAAGCAGGACCCTTGGGAACCCGCATGGGGCAAGCGGCTCTGGGGGTGTCACCTCCCGGGGGGGGTTGTCACCTCCTGGGGGGGGGTTGTGACCTCTTGGAGGGGGCTGTGTCACCTGGGGAGGGGGGAGAAACTTGGGGGGGGGTCTGGGGGCTCAGCTGGGGGTCTGGGGGTTCAGCAGGGGGTCTGGGGGCTCAGCTGGGGGTCTGGGGGTTCAGCAGGGGGTCTGGGGGCTCAGCAGGGGGTCTGGGGGTTCAGCTGGGGGTCTGGGGGCTCAGCTGGAGGTCTGGGGGCTCAGCAGGGGGTCTGGGGGTTCAGCAGGGGGTCTGGGGGCTCAGCGGGGGTCTGGGGGTTCAGCTGGGGGTCTGGGGGCTCAGCGGGGGGTCTGGGGGCTCACCCCGTGCTTTGCCTTGCAGGGACAGAAGGGCGAACCCGGTGACATTAAAGATGTGAGTGCTCCGGCAGGGGGGTGCAGCTGGGGGACCCCCAAAATGGGGGGGCCCTGCCGTTGCAGGGCTGATCCGGGGGGGGGGGGTCCCCAGCTGCACCCCTCTCACCCCACCCTTGTGTTCCCACCCCCCCGCAGGTCGTAGGACCCCGAGGGCCTCCGGGACCGCAGGTGGGAGCGCGTTTCTCCGGGCGCATTGCTGGGATGCTTGTGGGAGGGGGGGTGGGGGAAATGGGGGGGGGGCGGGGGAAGAGCTGACCCCCCCCTCCTCTCGCAGGGCCCGGCAGGCGAGCAGGGACAACGAGGGGACCGCGGCGAGAAGGGGGAGAAGGTGAGAGCGTACCCCCCCCACCCCAGCAACCCCCCCCCCCCGGTGCTGGTGGGGTGCTGCAGAGAACCGTCACGCTCGCCGCATGGATGACCCCCCTTTTTCTCCCCGCCGCAGGGTGCTCCCGGCCCCCGGGGCAGGGATGGAGAACCCGGCACCCCTGGGAATCCCGGCCCCCCCCGGCCCCCCCGGCCCTCCCGGCCCCCCCGGCCTCGGCGGGGTGAGTAGCAGGGGGGTTTTGGGGTGAAGCGAGGGGCTTTGGGGGGGCCGGCGTGCTCAGCCCCCTTCCCCTTGCAGAACTTTGCGGCTCAGATGGCGGGCGGCTTCGACGAGAAGGCTGGAGGCGCGCAGATGGGCGTCATGCAGGGACCCATGGTAAGAGGGGCCCCCCCCCGGGACCAGGGACCCCCAAGCCCCCCCCCGGGGACGTGGCGGCGGGTCCCGTCCTGGGACACGGGGGACCCTGCGTCACTGACGATGGGGACCGTCCCCAGTTTGGGGGGACCCCCCTGGTTTGGTGGCCACCTCGCCCCCCCCGTGACACTGCTCTCTCTCCCCCCAGGGCCCCATGGGACCCCGCGGCCCCCCCGGACCCTCCGGCGCTCCCGTAAGTACCCCCCCCCCCAGGACTGGGGGTCTCTGGGTGGGCCCCCCGCCACCCCGCTGATGCCACCGCCTCCCTTCCAGGGTCCCCAAGGATTTCAAGGCAACCCCGGCGAGCCCGGCGAGCCCGGCGCTGCTGTGAGTGTCCCCCCCGTCCCCTCGTAACCCCCCCTCGGCTCGGGGACGTGCCACCCACCAGCTCCCGCTCACCCGCTGCCTCTCTGTCCCCTTTAGGGTCCGATGGGTCCCCGGGGACCGCCGGGACCTCCTGGGAAACCCGGTGATGACGTGAGTCCTGCGCTGCTCCGGCTGGCAAACCCCGGCTGAGAACGAGCAGCTCGTTGCAGCAATGGCCCCAGCCAGAAGCCAAAGGGTGATTTGATTTCCCCCCCCCCCCCAATCTCATTTCCCCGCAGGGCGAGACCGGCAAACCCGGCAAATCCGGCGAGCGCGGCCCCCCCGGCCCCCAGGTAAGGCAGCGCCGGGCTGGATGCGGCCCCCCGGGACGCAGCCCCCCCCCGTCCCTCCTTCGCCCCCAACCAGCTTTCTCTCCGCTGGCTCACAGGGTGCTCGTGGCTTCCCCGGGACGCCCGGTCTCCCCGGAGTGAAAGGCCACCGGGTAAGTGTGTCCCCGCCTCGCGCCCCCGGTGTCCCCGTCGCCCAGCGGCACCGAGGGTGACAGCCCATCTCTCTGTCCCCAGGGCTACCCCGGCTTGGACGGTGCCAAGGGAGAGGCAGGAGCTCCTGGAGCCAAGGTAAGCGTTGGGCGACCATCCCAGGGCGCTGGGGCTGGCAGGGCGACCATCCCCATGGCACTGGGGCTGGCAGGGCGACCATCCCAGGGTGCTGGGGCTGGCAGGGCGACCATCCCCATGGCATCGGGGCTGGCAGGGCGACCATCCCAGGGCGCTGGGGCTGGCAGGGCGACCATCCCCACGGCATTGGGGCTGGCAGGGCGACCATCCCATGGCACTGGGGCTGGCAGGGCGACCATCCCCACGGCATTGGGGCTGGCAGGGCGACCATCCCAGGGCGCTGGGGCTGGCAGGGCGACCATCCCCATGGCATCAGGGCTGGCAGGGCGACCATCCCATGGCACTGGGGCTGGCAGGGTGACCATCCCCATGGAATCAGGGCTGGCAGGGCGACCATCCCATGGCACTGGGGCTGGCAGGGCGACCATCCCCATGGTGTCGGGGCTGGCAGGGCGACCATCCCCGTGGCGTCGGGGCTGGTAGGGCGACCATCCCATGGCATCAGGGCTGGCAGGGCGACCATCCCCGTGGCATCAGGGCTGGTAGGGCGACCATCCCCGTGGCGTCGGGGCTGGCAGGGTGCCGCCCGCCGGGGCTCACCCTCTCTGCCCTTCCCCGCAGGGCGAATCCGGCTCCCCTGGCGAGAACGGCTCCCCCGGCCCCATGGTGAGTCTTCGGGCTGGGGAAGGGGGAAACTGAGGCACGGGGGGGGGGGGTGTTGCCCACCCCCCAGCCCTGGGCTGGGCACCGCAGAGCCCGACCCGCCGCCCTGTCCCCCCAGGGTCCCCGCGGGCTGCCCGGCGAGAGAGGACGTCCCGGCCCCTCCGGCGCTGCGGTGAGTGCGACGCTGCCTGGGTCCCCGCTGGCACCCCGCTGGCGGGGGGCTGCCGGTGGGAGGGGGTCCCCCGTCCCCCCGCGGGGCCCCCCGTCACTCCCACCGCCCTCTCTCCCCAGGGTGCTCGTGGCAACGATGGTCTCCCCGGCCCCGCTGGACCCCCTGTGAGTAAAGGGCTGCTTGGCCCCTTCCTGGGCTGCCGGGCCCCCGTGTCACCCTGCGGGGGACAGCGGGGTCCCCTGGGACCCCCCAAAACCTGGGCAGACCCTCACGCTCTTCTCGCCCCCAGGGACCTGTCGGCCCGGCCGGAGCCCCCGGCTTCCCCGGCGCCCCCGGCTCAAAGGTAAGGGGGAAGGGGCTGATCCCAGTGGGGGAAACTGAGGCACGGTGCCGGCTGCCCCCCCTCACCCCGTCTTTCCCCTCCAGGGTGAAGCTGGTCCCACCGGCGCACGCGGTCCCGAGGGTGCCCAGGGTCCCCGCGGTGAATCCGGCACCCCCGGCTCTCCTGGCCCCGCCGGCGCCCCCGTAAGTGCTGTCACTTGCTGTGTCCCCCCCCCACGATGGCGTGTCCCCGCATGTCCCCTGGCCTGGGAGCCACGGGGACGGGGCTGATCCTGCGAGCAGGGGGGAAGGGGTCGTCCTCCGCTTGGCGGTGGGGAAACTGAGGCACGGGGGGGCAGAGCCAGGCTCAGCGGTGTCTCCTTTTAGGGTAACCCAGGGACTGACGGCATCCCCGGCGCGAAAGGCTCGGCGGTGAGTATGGCTGGGGACGGGGACGGGGTGTCCTGAGCCCCGGGGGGGGACGGGGACGGGGTGTCCTGAGCCCCAGGGGGGGACGGGGCTCGGGAGGGGTCTGGTCCTGGGTGGGAAGGGGCTGCCGAGGGCTGAGCTGGGATGTGGGGACGCCTGGGGACCCTGGGGGTCATGGGGGACACGGGGATGCGGGAGGATGCTGGGGGACCAGAGGATGCGGGATGCTGGGGGACATGGGATGCTGGGAGATACTGGGGGATGCTGGGGGACATGGGGACGCTGGGGGACGTGGGGACATGGGGATGCGGAGGGATGCGAGGGTGCTGGGGGACACGGGGGATGCTGGGGGTTGCATGTGGGACATGGGGCGCTGAGGGTTGTGGGGCTGCTGGGGGACACTGGGGCTGCCGGGGGATGTGGGATGCTGGGGGATGTGGGATGCTGAGGGACACTGGGGGGCCACTGGGGGACATGGGGCCACTGGGGGCCGTGGGGCCGCTGTGGGATGCGAGATGCTGGGGGAGGTGAGGGTGCTGGGGGATGCAGGGGACAGCGGGGACGCTGGGGGAGGCGGGAGGACGGGGGGGATGTGGGGACGTGGGGGACACGGGGCCGTGCCGTGCCCCCCTGACGGCGGCCGCCTGCCCGCAGGGCGCCCCGGGCATCGCCGGCGCCCCAGGCTTCCCCGGCCCCCGCGGCCCGCCCGGCCCCCAGGGTGCCACCGGCCCGCTGGGACCCAAGGGACAGACGGTAAGAGCCCCCCGAGACCCCCGAGAGGGGACCGCGGCCCTGGCCCCGCCCACTGCCACCTGGCCCCGCCCACTACCGACATACCCCGCCCACTTCTAGTTGGTCCCACCCAGTCTGTAACATGCCCCGCCCATTCTGCCACAGGCCACGCCCCCGTTCCCAACACCCTTGTGGGTCCCCTCCTCAGTCGCCCTTGGGTCACGCCCAGGCCAAAGGGGCCACCGGGAATGGGGACGGGATGGGGACGGGATGGGGATGGGGACGGGATGGGGACGGGGACGGGGACAGGGACGGGGACAGGGACAGGGATGGGATGGGTTGGGGACAGCGTGGGGACGGGATGGGGACAGGATGGGGATGGGGACAGGATGGGGATGGGGATGGGATGGGATGGGGACAGGGATGGGATGGGGACGAGGACAGGACCCGGACAAGGATGGGATGGGGACAAGGATGGGACGGGGAACGAGGACGGGATGGGGATGGGGATGGAGACAGGATGAGATGGGGACAGGATGGGGATGGGGACAGGGATGGGATGGGGACGGCTTGGGGACAGGATGGGATGGGGACAGGGATGGGACGGGGACGGGATGGGATGGGGACAAGGATGGGATGGGGATGGGGATGGGGACAGGATGGGGACAAGGACAGGATGGGGATGGGTTGGGGACAGGGATGGAGATGAGGATGAGGAAAGGGCTGGGGACAAGGATGACGATGGGGACAGGCATGGGGACAAGGACAGGGCTGAGGCTGGGATCAGGAATGGGGACAGGAGAGGGGGAGAGGAAAGGGGATGGGGACAGGGATGGGGATGAAGATGGGGACTGGGATGGGTTGGGGACAGCGATGGGGATGGGGACAGGAGTGGGGACAGGGATGAGGATGGGCACAGGAAAGGAGACAGGGATGGGGACAGATATGGGGTGGGGACAAAGATGGGGTGGGCTTGGGGACAAGGATGGGAGCAGGAATAGGATGGGAGTGAAGATGGGGACAGGAGAGGGGATGGGGACAGGAATGGGGACGGGATGGGGACGGGGATGGGGATGGGATGGGGATAGGGATGGGGATGGGGACAGGGATGGGGACGGAATGGGGACGGGGATGGGGACGGGGATGGGGACAGGGATGGGGACGGAATGGGGACAGGGATGGGGATGGGGACAGGATGGGGACAGGGATGGGGTTGGGGACAGGGATGGGGACAGGAATGGGGACGGAATGGGGACAGGGATGGGGATGGGGACAGGGATGGGGACAGGGATGGGGACGGGATGGGGACGGGGATGGGGATAGGGATAGGGATGGGGACAGGGATGGGGACGGGATGGGGACGGGGACGGGATGGGGACGGGGATGGGGATGGGGATGGGGACGGAATGGGGATGGGATGGGGACAGGGATGGGGACGGGGACGGGATGGGGACAGGGATGGGGATGGGGACGGGGACAGGGATGCAGAGGGGAGTGAAGGTGAGGATAAGACTGGGATGGGGACAGGGATGGGGACAGGGATGGGGCCAAGCAAGAAGATGGACGCAGGGATGGGGCCGTGGCCTGGAGAAGGGACCGGGGACAGGGCCAGCCGTGGGGACGCTGTGGCCCTGTCCCCCACCGCCCGCTCGCCCCCCAGGGAGAACCCGGCATCGCAGGCTTCAAAGGCGAACAAGGACCGAAGGGCGAGACGGTGAGTCCGGGGCGGGGGCCGCATCCAGCACCCCCCCCCTCGCCTGGGGGTCCGTCCCGCGGCCCCTCGCTCCCCGGCCGGGGCCGGAGCGTCTCGGCGGCGTCTAACGAACCTCTTCCCCTAACGAGGCCCCTCGAGGGGCAGCGTCCCCCCTCCCACGGGGGAACAATAGCCGCTGTGTTTGCCCCCCCCCAGCCGGGGACATTCCCCCCTCGCTTCATTAACCAGCCTCAATGCGCGGGGCCAGATCCCCGCCGCGGTGGCCGCCGAGCCCCGGCGCCGGCGGGACACGTGGCACGGCGAGGGGCTCCTGTCCGGCACCCCTGGGGTCTGCGATTGATTTGGGGGGGGGGGGGGGGGGGGATGGAGGCAGGGCCCCCCCAGCGCGCCGTGGGGGAGGAAGGCTCCTCGTGACCCCTTTTCCTCCTCTTCCTCAGGGACCCGCAGGACCCCAAGGTGCCCCCGGGCCGGCTGGCGAAGAAGGCAAGAGAGGAGCCCGCGGTGAACCCGGTGCTGCTGGCCCCGTGGGACCACCTGGAGAGAGGGTGCGTGGCCCCCCCCGCCCCCCCCAGCAAGGTGCTGCCCCCCAAAACCTCCCCCCGACTTCACTCCTCCTCCTCTTCCTCCATAGGGTGCTCCCGGCAATCGTGGCTTCCCAGGGCAGGATGGGCTGGCTGGACCCAAGGTGGGACGTCGGGGTGATGGGTGGGTGGGGGGTCGGGGGGGGTGACCACCCCCTGAACCCCCAAACTCACCCCTTCTCCCCCCTCCCACCCCGCACAGGGTGCCCCGGGCGAGCGTGGCCCCGCCGGCCTCGCGGGTCCCAAGGGAGCCACCGGCGACCCCGGGCGCCCCGGAGAGCCCGGGCTGCCCGGAGCCAGGGTAAGAGCCGGGGGTCGGATCCTGCACGCCCGCAGGGGGCAGAGCCGGGGTGCGGGTCTGCCTGGATGGGGGCTCCCCGCTGCGCCGGGGTCCTCAGCCGGGGCAGGACCATGTGGGGACAGCGGTGACGCTGGCGGGAGCTGCTGGGGTCAGCAAGGAGGCTCTTGGGGGTTGGTTAGGTGCTTTTGGGGTCGATAAGGTGCTTTTGGGGTCGATGAAGGTGTTTTTGGGGTAAATAAGGTGCTTTTGGGGTCGATAAGGTGCCTTTGGGGTCAATAAGGTGCTTTTGGGGTCAATAAGGTGCTTTTGGGGTCGATGAAGGTGTTTTTGGGGTCAATAAGGAGCCTTTGGGGTTGGTGAAGGTGCCTTTGGGGTCAATAAGGTGCTTTTGGGGTTGGTAAGGTGCCTTTGGGGTTGGTGAAAGTGCTTTTGGGGTCACTAAGGTGCTTTTGGGGTTGATAAGGTGCCTTTGGGGTCAATAAGGTGCCTTTGGGGTTGGTGAAGGTGCTTTTGGGGTCGGTAAGGTGCTTTTGGGGTCGGTAAGGTGCTTTTGGGGTCGGTAAGCTGCTTTTGGGGTTAGCCAAGATGCTCTTTGGCATGAAGATGCTCTTTGGGGTTGGTTCAGTTGCTCTTGGGAGCTAATTAAGATCTTTGGGGTTATCAAAGCTGCATTTGGGGTTAGTGAAGACGCAATTTGGGGTTAGCAAAGATGCTCCTTGGTGAGTAAGATGCTTTTTGGGGTTAGATAAAGTGCATTTGGGGTTAGCAAAGATGCATCTGGGGTTAGCAAAGGTGCTCTTGGGGGTTAAGATTCTTTCTGGGGTTAGCGAAGATGCTCTTTGGGGTTAACAAAGATGCTCCTTGGTGCCAATTAAGATGCTCCTTGGTGCTAATTAAGATGCTTCCTGGTGCTAATTAAGATGCTCTTTGGGGTTAATTAAGATGCATTTGGGGTTAAGATGCTCTTTGGGGTTAGTTAAGATGCGTTTGGGGTTAGCAAAGATGTTCTTTGGGGGAGTGAAGATGCTCTCTGGGGTCAGCCACCATGCTCCTGGGGTCAGGCAGACCCCTGTGCCCCCTGCGTGAGCTCCAGGCCCAGAGCAGCGGCCGGGAGCCGGGCAGGATGGGGTGCCCGGCGTCCGCAGCCCCCCCAATTCCTCCCCTCCGCCGCAGGGTCTCACCGGCCGCCCAGGCGACGCTGGTCCTCAAGGCAAAGTCGGCCCAACGGTAAGCGATGCTCCGCAGGGGGCGGGCGCGGGGCGGGGGTCCGGGCTCCGGCGCGGTTCCCTGCTGACGTCCCCCTCCCCGCAGGGCGCTCCCGGCGAGGACGGCCGCCCCGGCCCCCCCGGCCCGCAGGGTGCTCGTGGTCAGCCCGGCGTGATGGGTTTCCCCGGTCCCAAAGGTGCTAACGTGAGTATCGACCGATTTCTACCCAAACCGGGGCCGCGGCCCGGGCGGGGAGCCCATCACCGTCGCACCTCTCCTCCCTCTAGGGCGAACCTGGAAAAGCCGGTGAGAAAGGACTCCCCGGTGCCCCGGGGCTGCGGGTGAGTTGTTTTCGCTCCCTTGCCACCCCCAAAACCACATCTTGGGGTTGCTCCATCATCGCAGTTTCCCCCTGAGGCATCTGCAGTCTCCAAGTGGGGAAACTGAGGCACAGGGGCCTGCAGCATCGTGCCTGGAGCTCAGCACCGGGTGGTTTTTCTCCTCCGCAGGGTCTCCCTGGCAAGGACGGTGAGACGGGAGCTGCCGGCCCCCCGGGACCTGCCGTGAGTGTCGCAGCCGCGTTCGCCCGGGGCCAAAACCTGCTTGAAATGGGGGGGAGTCGGGGGTTGGAGCCCCCCCAGATCTGGGCAAAGAACCACCCCGGGGCTGCCTCTGCGCTCCCCGGCCCTCGTGGTGTTGGGGCGTGGGGATTTTGGGATCCCCCCATGATTCTGTCTCTGCCCAAAGTCCTGGGGTGGGTGAAGCCCCAACCCCGGGGAGGTTTCGGGGTCCTTCACCGCCGTCCTTCCCGCAGGGTCCCGCGGGCGAGAGGGGAGAGCAAGGAGCCCCTGGTCCCTCCGGCTTCCAGGTAAGCACATGGAAAGGGGGGGTTTGGGGTGCCGGGGTCAGGGTGATGCTCGTGGGTGACCCCGAGCCCCCGTCCCCGGGGGTCTCACTGCCGCCACGCTAATGCCACTGCTGTCCCCTCCCAGGGCCTGCCCGGGCCACCAGGTCCCCCCGGAGAGAGCGGCAAACCCGGAGATCAGGTGAGGCCCCGTTTTTCCCTCTTCCCAGCCCTCCCCCAGCTGCAAAGGGGGGGTCAGGACCCCTGGCAGCCCCCGGGACTGACCCCTGACTCTCTTTCCCCCCGCCGCAGGGTGTTCCCGGAGAAGCCGGTGCCCCCGGTCTCGTCGGTCCCAGAGTAAGTATCACCCTCCTCCCGGCTGCGGGGATGGGACACCTCTCCCTGTCCCTTGGGGGATTTTGGGGGGCTCAAGGGGGTCGGCAGAGCCTGGCCACCCCCATCCAGGGCCATCGGCTCCCCCACACCCAGCGGCTCAGCCTCTGCCGCAGCCCATCCTCTCCTCCCAGTACATCCCAGTCCCTTCGGGGCAGTGCAGGATGGCTGCTCTGCCCTCCGTCCCTGGGGACATCCGTGCAAAGGGCACCGTGACCCTCACCGTGGCCCCGTGGCCTCTTCCTAACGCTGCCCCCCCCACGCCAGGGCGAACGCGGTTTCCCCGGTGAACGCGGCTCTCCCGGCGCACAAGGGCTGCAAGGTCCCCGTGGGCTCCCCGGCACACCGGGCACCGACGGACCCAAGGTGGGTGACAAGGGGGGACAGGGCTCGGTGGCTCGGTGCCACCGGCGGAGCCGTGAGGCTGGGGGTCTGCACACGGGGGGGGTTGGCACCCCAATAACTGCACCTTCGCTCTGCTTTAGGGTGCAACCGGACCGGCTGGCCCCAACGGCGCCCAGGGTCCCCCAGGGCTGCAGGGAATGCCCGGCGAGAGAGGAGCAGCCGGCATCGCCGGTCCCAAAGGAGACCGGGTAAGTGAGGGGTCCCGGAGGTGTCCTGAGCGGCATCAGGTCTCAGCTCGGCTCACATCACCTCCGTCTCGCCCCGCAGGGAGACGTCGGAGAGAAGGGCCCCGAGGGAGCCCCCGGAAAGGACGGCGCACGCGTAAGTGGGACGGGGACGCAGCGGGAGCGGGGCGGCCGGCGAGGGATGCTCGTGGTGGCCTCCTCCTCATCTGTCTCTCCCCCATAGGGTCTGACGGGTCCCATCGGTCCCCCCGGCCCTGCTGGCCCCAACGGCGAGAAGGTGAGAGCCCGGGCAGCCCCTCGGCTGCTCCCGACCAAGGGCGGTGCCATCCACACCCCCCAACTCTCCATCCTTTCTTTTCCAGGGTGAATCCGGCCCTCCTGGTCCATCCGGCGCTGCCGGTGCCCGCGGTGCCCCCGTAAGTGCCACCCCCCACAGCCCCCCGGGTGCTGGCGGTGCCACCGCTGGCCTTGCTCCCCCCGTCCCCCCCATTTAACTCCCATCTCTCCCCCACAGGGCGAGCGCGGTGAGCCCGGTGCCCCCGGTCCTGCCGGATTTGCCGGTCCCCCGGTGAGTATTTGGCCCCGTTCCCCCCGGCACGGGTCCAGCGACGGCTCAATCCGCTCACGGCGGCCGCTTCCCTGCAGGGTGCCGACGGGCAACCTGGTGCCAAAGGCGAACAAGGAGAGCCCGGACAGAAGGGTGACGCCGGCGCTCCCGGTCCCCAAGGTCCCTCTGGTGCACCTGGCCCGCAGGTGGGTACAGCCGGGGCACCCCGAATCGGGGGGCGAACCCTGCGGGGGTCCCTATCCCCGGGAAATTTGGGGCACCGCCTGGCAGGCGCGATGCAGCCCTTCCCAGCATGTTTCTAACCCGTTTTCCTCCTCTTCCCAGGGTCCGACTGGAGTAACTGGTCCCAAAGGAGCCCGGGGTGCTCAGGGCCCCCCTGTGAGTATGGGGGGGGTGGGCTGCGGGAGGGGGCGGCCGGGGGGAGCGGTGCAGCATCCGAGCTGCCTTTCTCCTCTCCTTCCCTAGGGAGCCACTGGATTCCCCGGCGCCGCCGGCCGCGTGGGACCACCCGGCCCTAACGTGAGTCAGGGGCCAGCCGGGATGGCTTGGGGGCCAGCCGGGATTGCTCAGGGGCAGCCGGGATCCCTTGGGAGCAGCCAGGATCATTTGGGGGCAGCCAGGATTGCTCAGGAGCAGCCAGGATCATTTGGGAGCAGCCAGGATCCCCTGGGAGCAGCCAGGATCATTTGGGGGCAGCCAGGATTGCTCAGGAGCAGCCAGGATCATTTGGGGGCAGCCAGGATCCCCTGGGAGCAGCCAGGATCATTTGGGGGCAGCTGGGATGGCTTGGGAGCAGCCAGGATCACTCGGGAGCAGAGGGTCCCTGACCTAAGCAGCCGCTGGTCGACACCGGGCAGCTCCTCAGCCCATAAAAAGGGGTTTTTCTGAGGGTCTTCGAGCACAGGAGCCGAGCCAGAGCCCCGAGCAGCACCAGGATGCGGACGGTGAAGGTGGGAAAGCTGCCTCCATTTGCACTAACCCCATCTTCTCCCCCCCCAGGGTAACCCAGGCCCCCCCGGTCCCCCCGGCTCTGCTGGCAAAGATGGTCCCAAGGGTGCTCGTGGTGATGCCGGTCCCCCGGGCCGTGCCGGTGACCCCGGTCTCCAAGGCCCCGCCGGCCCCCCTGGCGAGAAAGGTGAACCCGGCGAGGACGGCCCTGCGGTACGTTTTTTTGGGGGACACGTCCCTCCACGCGCGTTCAGTGCCGTGCCAGCACCCTGCCGGCTCTCATCGCCCCCCTCTGCCTCCCCACAGGGTCCCGATGGTCCCCCCGGTCCCCAAGGTTTGGCAGGACAGCGCGGCATCGTTGGTCTTCCCGGACAGCGTGGCGAGAGAGGCTTTCCCGGGCTGCCGGGGCCATCGGTGAGTTGTCACCGCCCGGGCTCAGCGCCTTCCACCGTGTGGATCAAACTGGTCCCAGCAGCCGCATCACTCCTGCTGTGTGGGAGCAGCCGGGCTTGGCTTTCCCAACCTCAGCACCGTGAATTTGGGTGCTTTGAAGCCTGCGCGGCAGCTCAGAGGCTGCTGAAGCCCCGGGGGGCTGCAAGGAGCCGGTGACGGGGCCACCAGCGCCCTCGGGTGCAGCTCGAGCACCCCAGGGACCCCAATCCGGGTGCGGTTTGGGGTTTTGCAAAGCTACCGGGAGCCGCCGGTGCCAGCGGCGTCGGGGCTGGGCAATAACCGACGCCGATTCGGGCGGAGGCGATTGCTGGGTGAAGGGCTGCGCGGGGATCTCCCGCTCACGCCTGTTGGTTTTTATTTTCCCTTCGTTTAGGGCGAACCTGGGAAACAAGGAGCACCCGGCTCTGCAGGCGACCGCGGCCCCCCCGGCCCCGTGGGTCCCCCCGGTCTGACAGGTCCCGCCGGCGAACCCGGGCGCGAGGTAGGCAGCACCCCGGCGGGCGAAGCGGGACGGCGCCTCTGGCCGTGCCGGGCTCGGGATCATCCCGGTGTAACCCCGACGGCAGCGCCGGACATCGCTGATCCCACAGCCGGAGAGCCCTGCGCCATAACTCAGCTCCTGGCAATCACCGGCACCTTTTCGCCAGCGGTTTTTGCTTTGAAAGGGGAGTTTGCACATGTCAAGACTTAATTTCTCCTCCTCTTCTCCCAGGGTAACCCCGGCGCTGATGGACCCCCCGGCAGAGACGGCGCAGCCGGCGTGAAGGTGAGCTCGCCCGCGCGCTTCCTCCGGCGCTCGCTTTCCACGTGCCCGCTCGTCCGGCCAAAAATCCCGCGGGTCTGACCATCCCGTTATCTCGGCACAGGGTGATCGTGGCGAGACCGGTCCCGTAGGTGCCCCCGGCGCTCCCGGTGCCCCCGGCGCTCCCGGCCCCGTCGGTCCCACCGGCAAACAAGGAGACAGAGGCGAGACGGTGAGTGCCAGCACGCTGGCGAGGGAAACGGCTCCTTGGGTTTGAGGTCTTGTTAGGGGAGATGGGAACCACCCCGAGCGCAGATAAATGAAGAAATAGCAGTGGCCCCCCAGGAACAATTAGCTGCTCGGCGTAATTGGGAGAGCCAGGCGGGGGCCGTTAGCGGCTGTCGCTAATTCAGCGGTGCCCTGGGTGCCGTTAGCGGCTCCGAGCATCTTCCTGAGGATTCACGAGCACCAGGAGCCCACTTCGGGCTCTGCCTAGGCACAAGCACTGCCCGGGGAGCCGTAAGCGCCGGGAGGCTTAACCGGGGAAAATCTGCCACGGTATTTATTTGCAAGGATCGTTACTCGGTGCAGATGCTCCTGCTGAGAGTATTTAAAGATGCTGTTCAGCACTGGCAGCTGCCGGATTGCTGGTGCTGTGAGCAGGGCAGCTCGCAGGCAGCGGGGCCGGTTCGGGCACCCCCGAAGGCACAGGGCACCCCCCAGCATCCCCTGCTCCTGCCTCCTTTCCACTCCCATCTTTTCTCTCCCCAGGGCGCACAAGGTCCCATGGGTCCCTCCGGTCCTGCTGGCGCTCGAGGCATGCCGGTGAGTGATGCTGGGCCCGGCGGGGCATCCCGTGTGTGATGCAGGGGGTCCTGGGGGACGTTGGGTGGGGGTCTGCCACCCTGAGCCTGACATGTCCCCTTCTCCCCTTCCAGGGTCCCCAAGGGCCTCGCGGTGACAAGGGCGAGACGGGAGAGGCTGGAGAGAGAGGTCTGAAGGGCCACCGTGGCTTCACCGGTCTGCAGGGTCTTCCCGGCCCACCCGTAAGTGTTGTTTCGGGGACCCCAGCACTCAGCCCCCCCATATCTCTCCACGGAGCTGGATGCGGCTCCTTCGGGGTCTCTGCAGCCACGGAGGGAGCCCTGAGCCCGTGCGAGGGCTCCGCTAAGGCTGAGCACCCCTCAGTGCTGGACGTGGAGCTGTAACCATCCTCCCTTGCTTCCTCCTCAGGGTCCTTCTGGAGACCAAGGTGCTGCTGGTCCCGCGGGTCCCTCCGGTCCCAGGGTGAGTCCTGCCCGTGGCGTCTGGGGAGATGAGAGGAAAAGGAGGCGCCCCCGTCCTCGAGCTCCCCTCGCTTGCTAACGGCAGGAGCTATCGGCTCCCCAGCACCTCCCCTGCCTCCTCGCAACAACCTGACCTCCCCGCTTCGGGGCTCTCTCCTAGGGTCCCCCCGGCCCTGTCGGCCCCTCTGGCAAAGACGGCTCCAACGGCATGCCCGGCCCCATCGGTCCTCCCGGCCCCCGCGGACGAAGCGGCGAACCAGGTCCTGCGGTGAGTAAAAACACCGGCGGTGGCAGGGAAGGGGGAATCCAGCTGGCAGAGCAGCCCATCAGGATTGCATCTTCTTCCTCCCGTAGGGTCCTCCCGGAAACCCAGGTCCCCCCGGTCCTCCCGGCCCCCCCGGCACTGGCATCGACATGTCGGCTTTCGCTGGCCTGGGTCAGCCGGAGAAGGGTCCCGACCCCATCCGCTACATGCGGGCGGACGAGGCCGCCGGCAGCCTGCGGCAGCACGATGTCGAGGTGGACGCCACGCTCAAGTCCCTCAACAACCAGATCGAGAGCATCCGCAGCCCCGAGGGCTCCAAGAAGAACCCGGCCAGGACCTGCCGCGACATCAAGCTTTGCCATCCCGAGTGGAAGAGCGGTAAGAGCCTCCATCCCTGCCTCCTCCCCTCCTGTCCCTCTCCCCCAGCGCCAAGAGGACAGCGAGGTCCACGACGCTCTTTGTTCTGACCTCCAAAACCTCATGTTCACGCACCGTTTGTCCTCCCCGCTGCAGGAGACTATTGGATCGACCCGAACCAGGGCTGCACCTTGGACGCCATCAAAGTTTTCTGCAACATGGAGACGGGCGAGACCTGCGTCTACCCCAACCCCAGCAGCATCCCCAAGAAGAACTGGTGGACCAGCAAGACCAAAGACAAGAAGCACGTCTGGTTTGCAGAGACCATCAACGGCGGTTTCCACGTAAGCGTCCCCCTGGGCTGCTGCTGCATACGGGGAGCGGGAAGGGGGGTTGAGGAGGGGAAGGCGTCGGGTGTCTGGTTGGAGGGTTGGGATGTCCTTCGTGGGGTTGTGTTGATGGATGTTATACGAGGCTGTTGGAGTTGGGTCAGGTGGGCTTTGATTTTTGCAGCCATCAAGGGACGTAAAGTATGGAAGTCCCCTCAAAAGGTGGCTGAAAATAGGGTCGTTGCGACACCCGCAGGCTTTAACGTCTCGCCTCTTCCCTCCAGTTTAGCTACGGCGATGAAGACCTGGCTCCCAACACCGCCAACATCCAGATGACCTTCCTCCGCCTCCTGTCCACCGAAGGCTCCCAGAACGTCACTTACCACTGCAAGAACAGCATCGCCTACATGGACGAGGAGACGGGCAACCTGAAGAAAGCCATCCTCATCCAGGGATCCAACGACGTGGAGATCAGAGCCGAGGGCAACAGCAGGTTCACGTACAGCGTCTTGGAGGACGGTTGCACGGTAAGTCCCCGGGGGCCTGCGAGAGAAAGACGTAGACGATGAGTTGGGGTGCAACCCGTGAGGTTGCTGTTGGTTTGGAGGGCTCAAGAGCATCTAACAACATCTCTCCTCCTTGTTTTCTCCCCAGAAACACACTGGCAAATGGGGCAAGACAGTCATCGAGTACCGGTCGCAGAAGACCTCGCGCCTGCCCATTGTAGATATTGCACCTATGGACATTGGTGGAGCCGATCAGGAGTTTGGCGTGGATATTGGCCCAGTCTGCTTCTTGTAAAAAGAATTGTTTTATTTGTGTGTTTGTTTGTTGTTGTTGTTTGTTGGTTTTGTTTTGTTTTTTTTAAAAAATCCAGCCCAATACCATAAAAGAAAACTAAAAGCCCAAACTCACCCCAAGGACCTGAGTGCTTTCCAATCGCTCGTACGACTTCTGCACTGAATGGCTGCGACGACCCCTCGATTCAGGCCCTTCCGTCGGGGACCACCGCCTCTTTCCAACGCCGTCTGGGCAGGCTGCGAAATAAAAAAAAACACCCCACGGTCTTATTTATTTATTCTCTTCCTGTAAGACCTATTTTTTAGGTCAGGTGGAGGTGGGAATCTTAAGTGGCAGGTACGACGGTCCTTCCCTGCAAAAGGGATCTCGCAAATCCAGGTATCACAAATCCCCTCCCGCCCCCGGCCCTCCCCCTGTGTATCACCAGCAGGAGTGCTAAATGTATCATACGACAAAAAAAAAAAAAAATATGGTGCTATTCTTGTACAACAAGTCTGTATTTTTTAACATCAGTTGATATAAAAACAAAAAAAACTTTTGGTGGAAAGTACAAGTCGATCTGGGCTTTGTTTTTGTTGCTCGCCGGGGGGTGTTTGCTGCGGTCTGACTCTTTTCTCCCCATTTCTCAGCTGCGATAAAGGAAGGTTTGGGGTCAAATCTCTGACTTTCTGGGTTGAAGCTAGCTCACACTAAGGGAAAAACAAAAGCCAAACCAAATTAATCCCCCAAAAAGCAAAAAAAAAGGGAGGGGAAAACCATTTTAGGCGAAAAATCTTGAACCAGGAGGAGCCAGAACAGCAGCCGCGAGGTTTCTGGTCCCACTGCACCCCTAACCAGAAGCGGGGCGAGTCAAGGCAAGCGCTCGGGACACCAGTTAAAGGAAACCAGTAAAACCAGTGGGAAGGGGGCTGCCAAGACCAATCCTCACGCACATCAGCATGACCGTGGCCAGGAGGTGCCCTCTAACCCTCCTCCCCACAGAATTCATCCCATTTTGTGCCTGTAAAACTATAATTTCAGGATAAATTTTGCAATACCGAAGGCGGTAGAGTTTGCAGCCGATGCCTTGTAAAGCGGCTGCGCCTTTATGGTTTCATAAAAAAAGTTATATATGTAAATTCTTCTCCTAAAGAGGCTTCCTAATTAGAGGAAAAGCCTCAGTAGTTGAATTTTCTTTTTTTTTTTTTACTACCTTAAAGAAAAGTAGCCCACTGGCCCCATAAGGTTACAAACATGCTTGAGCTTTAGGTGCGGGACGTAACGGGGAGCTGGTGACAGCTTTTTGCATCCTTTGATAGCACGGGCACCGCGGGTTTTCATTAAGAGAAATTACGACTTTAAAGGATTACCAAAAACCCTTTTAAAAATGCGACTTTGGGGCCCTCATCTCAGTTTTAAACACTCACAGCTGGCAACGCAGCAGCAACCGCTCCTGCGAAAGCACCTGAGGCAGCCTCCGCCGGGCTGGGATCTTTAAAAAACATTGGCAGAAGAAATTCATTAAAAAGGATTGGAGGATTAGGAAGGATTTTCAAAATAAAACAGCCTTTAAAAGGCCAAGCGCTTTGCCGCATGACCCGGAGGGCACCCCCTCATTATCAGTGCTCTGGCTCACCGCTGACGGCCGTCACACAACAAATTCGGGGCAAAGCCGCTCTCCTGTTGGGCCAAGCAGCGGATTTGGGGGTCCTGCTGCAGGCACCCAGCGAGCCCCCCCAAAATCACCCAGTTAAAAGCAACCCCCCTCCCCAGCAGGCTGCTTTTAACCCCTGCTCCTCACGGGCAGCTCTTATCTCCGGGGCTGCGGCCAAAGACGACGACGCAGCGGGGAAAAGGCAATTTTGGGGAGCAGGAGGCTGTGTCACCCCGCAAGGAGAAACCAAATCGGCCAGGACTGAGCACCGCCGGGCTGCCGAGAGGGAGGAAGCTCAGGAAACGAGACTGATAAAGAGCAAAAAGTTGTGATTTCCTCATCTTCCTTAAAAAAAAAAAGAAAAAAAAGGAAAGTTCAACTCATCATAAATGGGTGGGTTTAGGGAAGTCGGGCGAGAAGCTCGTGACCGAGGTCACCAGGGACTGTGCAGCGTGACAGCCACTGAAGCTGGGTCGGTGACCGCGGTCACTGGTCCCAGCTGCCCCAGGTGCTGCACTGCTCCCTGGTTGAGTTTCTTGGCCCCCCCGTTCCCCAAAAACCATCAGCGAGAGAACAGGTCCTCCTGGGTAAAAAATAACGGGACACCAGTCACAACGCAGAGCGCTAACTCCAGGACAAGGTTTGATTTCTACAGGAGAAAGCCAGAGCTTTTCTTCAAACAAAGGACACTGCACAGTAACGTAGAACTCAGATTTAATAAGTCGAACTCAGTCCTAGAAACCCTGCCAGGCAGAAATGCCACTTTAAAAAAAAAAAAAAAAGAGTTTGTTTTTATTTCACACTGGCACAAAAAGTATCCTTCGTTGAAAACCACCGTGATCCGTTGCCCTCGCAGCCTTTACCTGTGCTTCGTTTCCACACGCGCGCTCTCACCCAGCCTCGCGTCCGACAGGCAGCCAGAGACAGGCGTAGGTGCAGGCGGCGAGGAAAGGAGGGCAGCTGGAGCGATCAAGTTCCAGCAAAACTACAAAGGGCAGAAGCAGAATGAAATCCTCCAAGCTGCAAACAGCGCAAGTCCGCAGCAAGAACTGCGGCGGGCTGAGCTTTCACATTTATTTACGAACGCAGTTGACACCGTCCGTCGGGAACGGCCGGCTCCTGGGCGGTAAGCCTTTGAAACACCGAATTCCCACAAAATCAGTTTAAATCCGCGCTCGTTTGCGGCAGGCACAAGTACAAAGCAACGCTGAGCTCCAAATTCCCTGCTTTCAAACCCCCGAGACCCCGCAGCTGCCAAACGCGGGGAGAGGAAGGTTCAGAGCCGTGCGCGGAGGAGGAGGAAGGTCTAATTCACACGGACCCTTCGCGCGTCCCCAGCGGCGCTGCACTTACTGAGGCCGTCTTCATTCAGCCTGCGGTGTTTTGGTATCGCTTTGCTGTAGGTGGCCTCAGCTGCCAGCAAATAAAAATCTGCACAACAGAGAAAGCGCGTTTCGAAGGTTTCAATCCCTTTGCCTCCTACTAGTGCAAGTTACAGAGGTGGAAGCCTTATCTGTGCGTTCCTCACAAAGAACTCTCCTTTTATTTTTTTTTTTAATCAAGGCCTGCTTTGAAACAAGCCAGTGACACGCTGTCACTGAACCAAAGTGGAATAAATTAATTGCACAGAACTAATTAGTTTACCCTGAAAGGACCCGACACAGTGCTAAGCTTCACAACAGCTGCAAGAGTCAACTCTCAATCTTTGGGAGTCCGGTTTCCCTACCAAAAGCTAGTTCTTTGGAAGCGAAGAGGAAGGCAGGCCCAGCAGGACCCTGACTTTGGGAAGGGACCCGTGTGCTTGCACATCCGCAACGCCCCAAGAGGGTTTCGCGGATAGGCCAGCAGCGCAGCCCAGCTGCACATGGAAAAGCACGGAAGGGACCCAGAGCTTTCGAACTTCTCCCACCAGTCACTCGTGATCCCTCTGCTTCCATTTGAAAATTCCTGGTCCCTTCCAGGACTCCATCTGCACCACCATCCGCCCACAGAAGGCATCGGCGGCGTCCTCAGGGCTTGGCTTTGGCTGCGCCTCGCGTGGACGGGGGTGGCAGAGGCAGCGGATCCGGGGCAGCCGTGGAGTTGGTGCTGCAGTCCACGTAGTGGTACGTTTCCAAAGCGCTCTGCGTCACGTGGCCGATGTACAAGAGCTTCACCGACGTCCTGGGAGGGGGGAGAGCAGTTTAGCGGGGACAGGACCTGCGACTGCAATCCCTCTATCGACATAAAAAAGACCCAGCAGGTTTCACACTCGTCACAGAACTCCTCTTCCCCCTCGAAAGCTACAGACGCTCTCAGATTTTGGCTCAAGATCGCTCGCTGCAGCGGGCAGGGATACGCAGAGCTGGCGAGCGCAGCCTCCGGAGCACACCACCCCCCACGTGAACGCTCGGCGTGGAGCAATCTGGTGTCTTCTCCTCTCTATCTTACATTTCACCCAACTCCGTCAACTGGCCTGGGTTAAAAGCTGACACAGTGAACCAGGCCGGGGTGCTTGCCAAGCAGAAATTTTCTTCGTGTACCCTAGATCTGCTGCGGCAGCAATTCCCTTTTGAGTCAGGAGGCGAGCAGAGAACCACCTACCTCATGAAGATCACTATGTTATGTACCTTCACCTTGGGAAACGTGCAAAAGAAACTGGAAGAGACCAACACAAAGAAATGGGTCAGCACGGGCTAAGCAGGGTTGCAGAGACACTTGCGTTTCTCGGTACGGTATTTTCCCGCTGGTGCTAACTCAACTCGAGACACGGTCCAAAAAAAAAAAAAAAAAAACCACGTCACGACATCCCGACAAAGCGGCCTTTCAAGTCATTTCTAGCAAACAGTTACTTTCCAGGAAGTTAGCAGAAAGCAAGTCATTTCCAGAGCAAATTTTAATTAAAGCAGCTGAGACCCACCCTTTTCCCCAGCTAGAGAGAGCAGTAAATCCTTACTACACATAAGAGAAGGGTCCACCCAGCTCCGCCTTCACAGTGAAATTCACCTGTAAGAGATAAAAGAAAAATTCATCCACATGCAGCTTGAGTACTCATTTAAATCCACCCCTTTCAGAGTTTTTTCTATTTGCTGTTGCCTTTCAGCTGGTGCACATAAAGCACAGGCCACTCTGGCCATGAGACTACTTTGCCAAGCAAAGCTTTAAGGTGTAGACAGGCTACCATCAAGTTAACTCGCAGTAGCGCACGGGTTTCATACAATATAAGCGTCACCGAATCAAGTTAAGCGCAACGAAAGACAAATACCAGTTTGTCACTCAGCGGCTGGATGCTGGAGACGTTGGTGATCTGCTGGGTTCCCACCACGGTGTTCATGTACTGCACCTGACTGGTCAGGCTGGTCACCGTCACCGAGTAGAAGTTGGAGTTCCTGATCCGTAAGGTGGCCTGGATGGAAAAAAAAAGGGGAGATGGGAGTAGCTGTGACCTTCCTGGCAGCTCAGCAAAGAATTTATCCTCTCGGGAACACAGGCGCATGAGAACTTTACCGTGATGGCAAGAATGACAACGGAGTTCTTCTTGTCGAACCAAACCTGAACCACTTTAATACCGTCGTCATCCACCAGGACGGAGTGTGGGAAGAGGAAGAACACCACCAGCCCCGAGATCAGCAGGCAGAGCAGCACGGACAGCAGGACGTACAGCTTCCTGGAAGAGGCAGGGAAGGGGTCACCTCCTCTGCCCTAACACAGCGCCTGCAGCTGCAAGAGACCTCGGATCTGAAACCCAACCTAGGCAGCAAACAACACGTTATCTGTTCTTCCCTGGAAGAGATACAGAAGTGCTGCTCTAACGTTTTCGATACCCGAAATGGCTCAAAACCGTCACCCTTTAAACAGTTTATTTTTTGGTAATGAGTAACCAAAGAATCATTTTTGCCCCCCTAGTGTTTTCACAATCTCATATTTTTCTGTTAGTCAGGCAGTTTCTTTCTAAAAGCTTCAGTAAAGGGCGCGGGGACGAGGCGTGTGAGTAGGAGCATTGTTTCCACGTTCACCCCACAGTGGGATTTCACAGGAAGTATTTAAAGTTAACGCTTTAAATTGTATTTGTTGGCACACTCGGATGAAAACAAACCGCTAGATGAAGGGGAGGCTGCAGACCGGGTGAAGTGCTTAGTTGTGGGGGTAAACAACAAAAGAGCCCTGTTTGCTCTTTGCAAAGATGCAATTACTCTCTTACTACACACTCACGTTCTCTGGGGACGAAGCCGTTGGTCGCTGTAGGGTATCAGAGCCACCAACTCATTTACCTGCTCTGGAAAGCAAAAGGAACAGGTTAACCGATTCCATACGCGTGCAAGGTCGCTCACGTAAATAAGCAACGTTTTCTTTTCGTATTTAAGCCTGAGAGGAGCAGTCACCTGTGGGAATGCAGCCAGTGCCTTGGCAAGTGGGGCAGGTGATGCTGTCCTGACCTGTGAACTCAACATACGGAAACTTGGCAATGTCTTCCACACGGTCTCGGCTATCGAGTAAGTCATCGTCATCATCCTCCTCAGCCTTCCTCCTCTGCCTTGAGGTAGCGTTATTAACAGAGAGGGAAAGCACAGAACCCATCGTAGCTGCTGTAGAAAAGCCGCATAACCTAGGACAGAGACAGCAAAAGGGGTCCTGGTCATTCAATGGGTTTTGAAACTGCTCTGGCCAACAAGGAAACCCTACCCTGAATTACAGGCGCGAAGGGAACAACCTTCCCCCCCAGAGACCCATCCCAACACCCCTGAGAGAAACACCCCCCCACAGAGACACCTTCCCGGGGGGTCCAACACCCACCGCAGGGAGCCTCCCCCCCAGGGAGGACTTCCACAGCACCCTACAAAAGGGGAAACCCTACTCAGGGACACCTCGGCAGAGGCTCATTTCCAGACAGCCCCCCCCAAACAGAGACAGCCCCCCCCCCCCCAAACAGAGACAATGTCATCATCCCCCCCCAAACCCCAAAAACCTCCACAAAGACAGACCTACACCCCTCAGGACCCCCCAAAGCAGAGCCATACCACTCCTCCACAACCAACCATGCCTTCTTGGACACCCCCCCACCCCAAAAAAGAGACACAACACCCACCCCAACCCCAAAACACCCCCCCCACGGACACCCACAGCCCCTCAGAACCCCCCCAAAAAGGAATGCCCCCCCCAAACGACACCACAGGGACCTGTCCCCCAACATCCCCATGAAGGACACCCCCTCAGAGACCCCCTCCTTAGCCTAGGGACACCCCAAAATATCCCCCTCCCCCCCAAAGCCCGGGGCCCAGCGCAGCCCCTCAGACCCGCAACCGCCGCCTCACCTCCTCCCGCGCAGCCGCCGTCTCTATGACAACGCCGCGAGGCGGCGGTGGGCGGAGCCCAGCCCTCGCCCCACCCCTCCGGCGCAGGCGCGTAGGGCGGGGTGAGGAGGGCGGGTTTCCCAAGACCACGCCCCCTCGCCAACGCCCCGCCCAATCCACGCCCGGGCGGGGCGTTTCGTCACCGCAGTGGGGGGGGAATGGGCGGGGCTTTGTGGGCACCGCCCGGGCGTGGCTCTCCCTCAGTGCGCATGCGCGGGGGGCGCCCCCCCATGGCCCCACCTTTTTGGCGCGGCTGAAGGGCGTGACCGGAACTGCGCATGCGCCGCAGCGGGGGGGCGTTCCCGCGGGTGGGCGGGGCGCGGGGAAATTGGCTGGGCGTGTCCTCGCGCGCATGCGCGCTGTGGGGTTGCCCCGACCCCCCCCCCGCGCATGCGCACGCGCGGGGTGGGGCGCCGGGGCACAACGCGCGTGCGCGGGGGGGGGGCGGCAACGGAGCCCTCCCACACCAGTATGCGGGCACCGGTCCCAGTACGGAACCCGTACACACCAGTATGAGGGCACCGGTCCCAGTACGGAACCCGTACACACCAGTATGCGGGCACCGGTCCCAGTACGGAACCCGTACACACCAGTATGCGGGCACCGGTCCCAGTACGGAACCCGTACACACCAGTATGAGGGCACCGGTCCCAGTATGGAACCGTCCCACACCAGTATGAGGGCACCGGTCCCAGTACGGAACCCGTACACACCAGTATGAGGGCCCCGGTCCCAGTACGGAACCCTCCCACACCAGTATGAGGGCACCGGTCCCAGTACGGAACCCGTACACACCAGTATGAGGGCCCCGGTCCCAGTATGGAACCCGTACACACCACTACACGGGCACTGGCCCCAGTATGGAACCCTCCCACACCAGTATGAGGGCCCCTGTCCCAGTATGGGCCCTTCCACACCAGTATGAGGGCCCGCGTCCCAGTACGGAACTCTCCCACACCAGTATGAGGGCCCCCGTCCCAGTATGGAGCCTTCCCACACCAGTATGAGGGCACCTGTCCCAGTATCGAACCCATACACACCACTATGAGGGCCCCCATCCCAGTATGGACCCCCCCCCCCCCACTATGAGGGCATCCATCCCAGTATGGAGCTTTCCCACACCAGTATGAGGGCTCGTTCATGCTCGTGCAAGCTCGTGTGATGCCATCTGTGCTCGTGCAAGGCCATGGGTGCTTGTGCACGCTCACGCGAGGCTGCGCATGCTTCTGCGAGGTCGTGGGTGCTCGTGCCAGGCCATGTACGCTCGTGCATGCTCGTGCAAGCTCACGTGAGGCCGTGCAAGGCCGCGCGTGTTCGTGCATGCTCGTGCAAAGCTGCACGTGCTTGCAACAGGCCATGCATATTGTGCATGCTTATGCAAAGTCATGCTTGTGTGTGCTTGTGCAAGGCTGTGTGTGCTCGTGCAAGCTCACGTGAGGCCGTGCGTGCCCGCGTGAGGCCGTGCAAGGCCGCGCGTGTTTGTGCATGCTCGTGCAGAGCTGCACGTGCTTGCAACAGGCCATGCGTATTGTGCATGCTTATGCGAAGTCATGCTTGTGTGTGCTTGTGCAAGGCTGTGTGTGCTCGTGCAAGCTCGTGCAAGGCCGTGTGTGCTTCTGCAAGGCTGTGTGTGCTCGTGCAAGCTCACGTGAGGCCGTGCGTGCCCGCGTGAGGCCGTGCAAGGCCGCGCGTGTTCGTGCATGCTCGTGCAAAGCTGCACGTGCTTGCAACAGGCCATGCATATTGTGCATGCTTATGCAAAGTCGTGCTTGTGCGTGCTTGTGCAAGGCTGTGTGTGCTCGTGCAAGCTCATGCAAGGCCGTGCATGCTTGTGCAAGGCTGTGTGTGCTCATGCAAGCTCACGTGAGGCCGTGCGTGCCCGCGTGAGGCCGTGCAAGGCCGCGCGTGTTCGTGCATGCTCGTGCAAAGCTGCACGTGCTTGTGACAGGCCACACATATCGTGCATGCTCATGCAAAGTCGTGCTTGTGCGTGCTTGTGCAAGGCTGTGTGTGCTCGTGCAAGCTCGTGCAAGGCCGTCTGTGCTTCTGCAAGGCTGTGTGTGCTCGTGCAAGCTCGTGCAAGGCCATGCATGCTTGTGTGGGGCTGAGCAGGGCCATGCCTGTTTGTGCACGCTCGTGCGAGCTCATGCAAGCCCGTGCAAGGCTGCACGTGCTTGTGCATGTTTCTACAATGCCGTGCAAGGACGTGTGTTCTTGTGCAAGCTTGCGCAAGGCTGTGCATGCTCGTGCAAACCCACGCGTGCTTGTGTGAGGCCGTGCGTGCTCGTGCAAGCTCGTGTGCGCTTGTGCAAGGTGGCACGGCAATGTGAGCCGGTACGAGGCTGTGCAAGACCGTGCGTACTCGTGCAAAAGGTGCGAGGTCGCGCGAGCCCGGCACGCTCCGTCCTTTGCTGCAGCCTCAGCAGGCGTCAGCTGGGGGTGTCGGTCCGGGGGTCCTCAGCACCCTGAGCCCCGGCTCCGCACCCCGGGGACCCCACCCAACTGCGGGAAAAGCCCAGTTCCCCCAGTTCCCACCCGAAACAGCCCCGCGGGATCTCTGCCCTCGTGACGGCAGCGCCGGGCGCTCGGTCTTCGCTCCATCTCCTTTATGATCCCCTCCCCAACTCTCCTGACGTTTTTATTTCTTATTTTTTTCCAGTTTTACGGCTCAAAGGCGCCGCTGCAGCAGCCGGTTCAGCCCAGCATCGCCCCCAGCACCCCGCGACCCGGCCCTGGTGCCCCGCAGCATCTCGGGTGTTTCTAAACCTCTAAATTTTGGGGGAAAAAAAAGTCCAACCAGCTCCTTCCTCCGACGGCTCCGGGACAGGAGCAAGCGAAAACGCCCCATTTGGGTCAACCTTTATTTAATGAACTCCCTCCTGTGCAAACGCTGGTGGATTTATTTTTTTTTTCCGCCACAATAAACGTGAGAGCTTCTTGGAAAACTGAATTCCTTCCCCTCATAATCACCCAAACCATTAAAATAAAGTTTACGGCAAAATTAAAATATTTCCACCGGCCTCGCGTGCTCCGGAGGCGGACGCCGCCTGCACGCCGCGGTCGTCGGAGCTGCTCTCCCGCGCGTCGCCGATGGAAACTTTATGGATCATTTATTCTCTCCTTCCCAGGAGCAAAATGCCAGGGAGAGGGAGGCTTCCCGGCTCGCCTTCCCCCCGCGCTGATCGCCGCCTCCTCGTTGCGGGCTGCGCGCCTCCCGTTGCCCCCCGAGATGGTTGTTGCATGGCGGAGGAAGGCGCTGGGCGCAGGATTGACCCATGCGGCCGGACGTCTGCATGGATGGATGCTGCAAACGGCGCTTGGAGAGGGGATGGGGAGGGGGAAACCCGCACCGAGCCCCCCGGGGACGGGCTGCGGGGTGAGCTCAACCCTATATTAGACAACAAAGAATCCCCCCCGGGGGGGGGGGAAGAAGCCGCCCCCAAAGAAAACAGTGCAAAACCCCGCAGCAGCCTCCCCTCAGCCCCTCTTGCCGTGTTGTACCCTGGGCTTAATCCCTTTTCTTCCCATTTTTAACCCATTCTCCGCCCCAAGCCAGCGGGGACGGGTGGAAAGGGGGGGCCAAGCCGCGCCCCACCAGCGCATCGCCAGGCCGGCAGGGTTTTGCAACCGCTTCTCGAGAAACCTTCGGTCACCGGGGGATGGAGCAAGCGCCTGAGTCACCCCCAGGAGAGCTGGCTCCGTCCCCGCGCCCCGGTGGGAGCATCGCCGCTGCCGGGGGAGCTGCCGCCGCCGCGGGGCCCCTTTGGCGAAGCCGGCGGCTGCGGCGCAGTTTCCAGTCCAGTTGTGTTTGTGCTTTTTTTTTTTTTCCTTTGTCTGTGTGTCCCACCCCGGCTGCTGAACCATCATCATCCCCCCCCAGCCCCACCGACCCCCAGCCGAGACCCGCCGAGCCGAGGGCCCCCTTCTCCCAGGCTGGAGGAGCGTGAAGACGCCGGCTCGCGGTCACAGCTCTCATCCCACCCCACGCATCGTGCAAGAATTAAATCCTCCCGCATCTCCGCGCATCCCCCGGCTCCCGCGCGGGAGGGATTTTGCAGCCCGCGTGTGCGGCTTCTTGCTGGCACCATGCAAGTCCCGGGGATGCGACGATGAGCGGAGCAGGAAAGCAAGAGCTGTGCCAGTGTCCGGCCCCAGATTCCCTCGTACGAGGTGGATCGAGGGGGGAAAGCAGCAGGAGAGCTGCTGGAAAACAGCTATAACCAGCACAGGTCGTGATAGAGGGAGCAAATTCAATCTCCCATCGGCTGCAAGCCTTCCCCATAGCTTGGGGCATAAACCTGGCCGCAGCTGCAGGAAAAGGTGGGTTTGGCAGGAAAACAGTGTTTTATGGGGTTGAAGAGCACGTCGCACCGGTCCAGGCAAGGCGAGGTCAGTGGGACAACCGCTGCGTGAAGGCTCGGACATATTTTAACATTTAAACGGCTGCGATGGTGGAAATCAGCGGTGCTGGGATGGGTACGTGCAGCCTTGCCCATGCAAAATCACCCCAGCCCCATCCGCAGCCCGCTCCCCACCCTCCCAAAAAAAGTTCTGCGCCACTAAATTGTCTCTAATCAACTCCCATTTCTTCCCAGACGTTGTTTTCTCTCGTCGGCCTCATTAAATCCATTTGAAAACAGTTAGCGAAACGCTTTCCCCACGCAAATTAGAGCTGTTGAACTCGGTGATTGCAGCTGAGGGGCGGTGATTGCCGTCTGCCTCGCTCGTCTGCGTTGGGGGCTCATTTTTTCCGGGGATTTTGGGTTTAGGGGACACTTGATAAACCCTGGGAGCATCACGCCGGGGCTTTCTCGAAGCATTTCTTGCTGGTTTATCCGATGTTGCTGATTGACGCACCCCGGATGGGTTTTTGAGGGTGGAAAGGGAAAAAAACTGCCAAACATCACGAGTTTTTCAGGCTGGGGGTGTAACGTGCCCGAGCGATGGAGTTGGGTTGGGGCTGCGACACCGGCTGAACCGGCTCAGCCCAAACCCCCGCGCTCCGAGTTTGACTCACGGCACCGGGAATGGGATTTTGGGTGGTCAAGGTCAATGCTCGTGACCTGGCTGGTTGCATTGTCCCAAATACCACCAGGTCCCGCAGGAGCAGCCCAACCCAGGTGTCCTTGGCCTCCAGATCTGTGAGGGCTTCGCACAGGCTCGGTTCATGCTCGGGACGTGAAGCCCTGGGTTCTGCACGCCGAGGGCGGCTGCGGGGCCGAGCCGGAGCAGCCTGGAGGCTGCAAACAAGCACGACTCTGCCGGGAACCTGCCCACCCTTGGTCGTACACGTCTCCAGCACTTGGAGCTGCGCCGAGGCCCTCGCGGATGCCGCTGTCTCTAGTCCGGAGGCAGAGAATGAATCAGCTCTCCCGCTGCCCTTAATCTGATCTAAGCATCAGAAAAATATGAGAACTCTCTCAAGGCGGTAATCAGATAGAGGTTTTGCAGTGTGCGGTGGCAGGTCTCTTGGGTGTCCTCCCGAAAACAGGAGAGGGAGGTGAGCCCAGCAAATACTGCAGCTGCGGAAGCCGGATGGAGTTTGTTTGCCAGGTGATGAACGCGGCGAGCGCTCCAAGGGCCTGGTGGCTTGTTACTTAGAAATCTGGAAGGGAAGGAGCCTCTGAAGCACCGCCAGCTCCGGGGATGGAGCTCTGCAACCCCTGGACTTCCAGGAGACACCAGAGCAAAGGCGAAATGCGGTGGGGACACTCAAACGTGCTCAGGACCCAATGCTGCAGGGAGACAGTTTGCCCGGGAGTGCTGGGGGGGGCACTATTGTACTGGTGGTGCTTGCCCTGTCCCAGTAAGGGACTGGCCACAGGCCAGGAGGAAATGGGTAAGCTGCCTGAGCCCACTGGGCTTTTTGTAGGGGTTATAGCCCCAAAAGTGCCAGGCAGCGGCCCCCCAAAAGCCCCCAGCGGCCTCCCTGAAGCCCCTGGCAGAGCACGGGGCTCCCCACAAGCCAGGGGAGCGGGGCAGCGCGGGCAGGGGCTGGGCCGAAGGCGGGGACCGGGCCGCGCAGGGGCGTTTGCGGCGGTTGCGGCCCCCGAGGCGGGCAGCCGCGGGGGAGCCCCCCGGCGCTGCAGGCGGCCACGTGCAATCTCCCGCCAGCCCTCGCCACGCCCCCAGTGGGCGGGAATTCGCTCAGCACGAACCTTATATGGTGCTGGTAGGCGGTGCCGGAGCGGGCACGCCCCCTCGGGGGAGGTGCCGAGGCGGTGCCGTGCTGGCATTGGCGGGGGCGGAGAGGGGCGTGTCTCGGTGGGGGCGTGGCCCCGGCGAGGGGCGGGGCGCGGCGCCGGCCGGTTCCCGTCAAAAGGCGGGTCCGGGGCGGCGGGGGGGCGGCGGTGCCGGGAGCGCAGGTACCGGGGCTGGGGGGCGCCGGTACCGGGGCTGGGGGGCGCCGGGGGCCCGCGGGGACGCTGTTTCTGAGGGAAACCCCCCCTCGGTGCCCCCCGTGGGCCGGGTCTCGGGGGCGGCAGTGGCTCTGGTGGTCGCCGGGACACGGGTGGTGCCGACCGGGGGTGGGCAGGGGGCAACTGTTGCCGTGGGGAGCCCCTCGGTGCCCCCACGGACCGGGGGACACGGGTGGGGGGGGGACACCGATGCCCCCTGTGGCCGGAGGGACACTGGCATGGGTCATTCCCGGGTATCCTGTGCCTTCTCCCTGCTGGTTGGGGGGTCCTGGGGGGCTATGGGGGGTGCACTGAGTTCCCCTGAGGTTTGGGGGTCCCCCAGTGCTCTGCGTGCTCCCTGGTTTGGGGTCCCATGTGGGTATGGGGTTCCCCATCCTGGTTTGGGGATCCTGTGTATGTTTGGGCCCCTCCAGGTTGGGGGTCCCATGTGAGACCCCCTGACCCCCAGTGTCTCCCCTCAGCTGGGGGCTCTCAGGGCTGCTAAGGGCTTCCCCTGCCAAAACTGGGGTGCCCTTAGAGTTGGGGGGGTGCCCCTGTCCCTCTCAGCCTCCCTGTGAGTTGTGGGGGTGGCCCCTGGTTTTGGGGGTGTCAGGGCTCCCCCCAGTGCTGCCCGGTCTCTGGTCTGACCACCCCTTGCTGGGCCCAGAGGTGAGGGTTCAGCTTGGAGCTGTGGGGTGGCTGTGTTGGGGGTGCCTTCCTTCCCCCCTAAATTCTGGCTGCCTTAACCCTTTCTGGGCTGGCTGGTGGTTGCCCCTGGGGTCAGCATGAGGATGGGGAGAAGCTGGATGCAGTCATGAACCCCTTGTTGGTGTGAACCCCCCTCTCCCCTCTGCAGCCCTGAGTCCCTTCCTGAGCTTCACCCTCCATCCCCCATCATGGGGAGTCACCCCCATCCCCTCTCCCTCTGTCCCATCCCTGTGTGTCTGTTTCTGGGGCTCCCCAGGCTCTTTCTGGGGGGGCTCTGAAGCTGCTGAATTACCTGGGTGCTGCTGGGGTGTTTAACTGGTGTGTTAGGGTTTCCAGCCTGTTTCTTATCAACAGGCTGGTTTCTGATTCAGATAAGTGCCTGATTAATGATCAGCTTTAAAATGTATCTTAATCTCCCAATTAAGCACTTTTCTGAAGCAGAGGGGAGGCTGAGACCCCAGCAGGGCAGTAATTGCACTTGTTTGTAATTCCCCAGTGCCTTTTCGTCCGTCTCTGAGCAATCCCGGTGGATGGGTCGGATGTGACTGCCAGGATCTTTCAGCTGTGAGTTCCCAACGCAAAGGAAACGAAGGTACCGGGGATCTTCCTCCAGCTCCTACACGAGGACGGGGGGGTTTCTTTTCCCCTAGACCAAGCAGGGCACCCATGGGCCAGGACCAAGCACCCAGAGGGACCTGGGGGGGTGTGGGTGCCTGGTGTAGGGCAGGCAGAGGTGCCTGTTCTCTGGGGTGAGCAGCTCCTTCCTCTTTTTTTCACTTTACTTGAGCCTGGGGCTGGACTCTTCAGCATTACAAGTTTCTTCAGAAACTGGTTTTCATGAGAAGCCAGCCCTGGCTTTGCAGCGCTTTGTGGCGTGCTCTCCTCCCACATGAGCTGGGCAGTGACTCATCTTCCTCAGAGGACTTGGTTAAAGGAGCACCAGCGATCTTGGGGCAACGTGCCTCTCCTCCTGAAGGGAGACAGACATCTGCTCAGCGTCCCGCTCCGGTCTACGGACCCTGTCAGCGCTCCCTCCGCATCTCCCGGGGAGCGAGAGCGAGCCGGGCTGCCTTGGGTTGGTGCTCCGAGTGCCTCTGCGCAGGTAGGGAGGAATATTTAACCTGTCTGCTTCGGGGGAGGAAGTTAAGGCTGTAATTACTCATTTGAATACAACCTCTTCTTCCTTCTCTAAAGCAGCCGGTTAAAACTGAGTCAAATCAGATCGGGTTGGTAGCTGTCGGCTGCGCCGTGGCTTTCGGATGGGCCCTGTGAAAGTGTGCTTAACTGGGAGCTAGGGTGAAAAAAAAACGTGCTAGGCTGAGGTTGGGTAGCTCTGGGAGCCACGTGTTGCCATTGCATGGCTTGGAGAGCCATCCCTCCGGCATCACCTACCCTGAGGAGTGAGGAAGAGGAGTGAGGAAGACCTGTCAGGTGCAGGAGGCATTGGCAGATGTCTGCCCGAGATCACGCTTGTCTGTAAACAGATCAGGTGTAAGATCTCGCAACGGGCTTTTGAATAACAAAGACACAAAGCGCAAAAATAGGTTTTTCATCAGGCAAGAATTTGCCTCGGGTCAGTTAGTTTTTCACGAGATGTTTGTTTCCTGAATCCCAATGTACTTAAGACAAAATAACTGGGTAATCTAGTTTCTTTTTTCCATTTAATAGCTAACTGGAGAAGCGGCTGTCTCTCTCTGTGGCTAGAGGTGCACTCAGGAATAATTTTTAACCTGCTGTCGCTGAGCCAAAGCGAAGTCAGTCTGGCCCAAACTTCCTGTGGCTTGCGAAGGGGAAATGCTGAAATGTCGAGTCACTGGGAGAGGAATAATCAGAGTTAAAGGCGGTTGTAAGTGGGTCTGTCTCTCCCGTGCGATGGCTGAGCGTGAAGGTGAGGGGGGGGGACGCCGTCAGCCGAGCTGCGGCACATCTTCCTCTCCTTGTGCAAGGGAGTGTGAGTCCGCGGCAGCGCATCAGCTGCGGGAGGAAGGGGACGCGCATCTGGGGTGCAGGGTAAGGTCTGATTGCTCTGGCGTGAACCTCCTCGCTCCGGTTATCGCCGCAAACGAGGGCGATCAGCCGATGCTGCGGCTGGAGAAAAAGGCGTGCAGCAGGCGCGGGGGCTGTTTTGCGGGTGGGCATCGGACACTGCTACAAGGGACTTTCCTAAAGCCGTGTCACGGGGGAGGAATTAAATCCCGCTTCTGTGGAAGGAGGTGTCATGTATGGGGTGTCCTGTTTCGGAAGAGTCTTGTGGGCAGTGGGTTTTACATGGTGCCCTTCCGTATTTGAATATGACGCAAGTGAATAAATGCAGGTGGCATCTAAATAACAATATCACGTTGGTGGGGACGTGTCTAGGTGCTGGGCAGGGTCTCGTCCCGTCCTGCAGGACTGAGCTCTCCCAGAGCTGGATGCAGCAGCCCTGGGTGGAGAGCTGTCTTCATCACGGTTCCTCCTCGCAGCCGGAGATGCTGGGAACCTGTGATCCAGGCGGCATCTGCCCCAGCTCCCGCAGAAGCGGCTCTGCTTGCTGCCGACTCTTTCCTAACCGTAGCTACAAGGGGGTGGTTCCTCCTTTGGGTAACCTCCTGGTTATGTCTCTTGGGTAAGGAGGCAGCGGAGCGATTCAGCGCTCTGCTCTGGGCCTTGCGTAACTCGTGTGGAACGGCTCGCACTCACCGTGCATCACCGAGGCAGAAAGATCGGGGGGCGAAACAACCGCCGCGTTTTCAGACGGCGGGTGAAAGTTGTTGCGACAGCCGGCTGCTCATCTCGCAGCCCGTGGAGGGCAGGCGCGGAGCATCTGGTTTCTGTTAATGGTTTTCTTCCCCTCCTCGCATGAGAGCGTATTTCAGGAGACCCAGAGGCGACAGCTTCTGCGTTGCAGTTTCCCAGTTACCCTCTTCGTTGCCCAGTCCAGGGCGATGGCAAACACGGGGTGCTCGTCCCTGCGCGTGGGCACCCCCTGCTATCCCTGCGGTGGGGATGAGAGGCAGCGGCATTCATTTAGAACAGCTTTGCAAAGGTGGGGATTAAAATATAACCCCAAAATGAGAGAAATGCAGATGGAACCACTTCTTAAAATAAATCTATTGACCTGCAATTTACTGCGGAGTGTTAGTGCGGCAATTGTGGAAAGCATCCCTCTGATTTGGGCTGTTTGTGTTAAATTTTGTCTCTGAAGTTGTACCCACCATGGCAGAGGACAACTGAAGAACCAGGTAAAAACGGAGTTGGACTAGCTGACTGTCGTAGGTCCCTTCCAGTTGAACTGTTCTATTCCAAAAATGAAAAGCACCTTTTTTTGAACAAGACCTGTGTGCCGGTGTTTGGCTGACAGCCCGTGAGGACAGCTGGTGCCCCTGGGGTTGGGAAAGGGAAGGACAGTTAAACCAGGGTGTGAGGAACATAAATGACAAGGGAAGCAAAAGTCCAGGGAGATAAGGAAGGTCGGAGACTCTCAAAGGCTTTAAAATGGAGCTTCTCAGCAGGGACCCGAAGAAGCGGAGGCGGCGGCTGGGGAGCAGGTCTGCTTTTAGCCGAGAGACCTCGGTGTGACTTCAGCTGAAGGACCAATGTGGCAGGTGCCACTCTGGCCCGCTTCCACCTTCGTTTTCTTTGCTGAATCAGCTGCAACTCAAGTACAATTTTCTTATCTGTGGTGCTTAACGGCAGTATCAGTGTAAACCTCACATGTATAAGTGACTTTTGGCTACTAATAAATGGAAATGGGGTGTAAAACTGAAAAACAATACCTGGAACCTTTTATCTCTAGATCTAAAAGTAGCTTCCTCATTGCCAGGAATACATGCTGTCTGCCCAAGGCGTCGGGACCTGCTGACGTGACTTCTGAGCTCTGATTTTTCCTGGTCAGTGGGTCACTGGTGAGTGATTCTCCTGTCTTAAACAAAAGTCTTGTGCGTGTTCATGGTTCCCAGAGGTTTTTGGTGGAAGCACTGGTGTGCTGGTGAGGTGAGTTAGGTTGAAAAGGGTGTTCTTAATACGTGATGCCTTTCTCTTGAAAAGTCTGTGCCTTTTCCTAAGGGTTTGCGCGCCAGAAGCCTGTGCTTTCCTTTGCTACAGACCTTTCTGTCCCAACCGCTGCAAGCCGGACGCCTGGCTCGCGTAGGTGCTATTTCAATTTCTCAATGCCAGGCTGCAACGCACACCACCTCCTGCTTTATCAGTGCTCCCGCTCCCCCAACTCGCTTGGGCAAGAAGCCTCCCACGATCGGCTGGCGTGATGGGCGAGGTGATCGGCGGTGAGGGGAGCGATGGTTCCCTTGCCTGCCGGGCAGGCTGGTGTCCCGTGCCGTCCGTCACCCGCTGCCGGGCGAGGGACGGGGCTTTGGGAGCCGCGTGTCGCATCAGGTCTGCAAAGGCTTCACTTCTCTCCCCTGACCGCAGGGATGCGGATCGTGCTGACATGGAGGGTTCCTTATAAATAAGCACTCGTAGCTCCATAAATCCACCTGTTTAACAGAATGCAGATAAGATAGAAGCACGGTCTATATTTAGACTTGCTTAGTTTTGTGGAACATGCAGTGTCCTTGATCAGACCTGCGTTAGCTCACCTTTGTGTCCCCGGAGGGATGGCGAGTACCGGCTGCCGCGTGTAGAGCTTGAACACGATGCCCTGGGAAACGCCGTCTGAAGCACACTTGTCTTTCATCGATCCTCATCTTCCCAAGGCCCTTGTGCCCTCTTAGACAGGACACTTTTTTTTAGCTTGGTGCCGTTTTCACCAGGTAAAGAGATTTTATTTCCATGGCCTGACTTATGGCGGAGGTGGTGCTGACTAGTTCCTAATTCTGAACTTAAATCTCTATTTTGGGGACTCTTCCCTAAGGGGGGGGAGCCCTTCTCAACCCAGTAGTCCTGGCACATTGCTTTCCTTAGCCTTTTGCGCTGGGATCTGGGTGCAGGCAGTTCTTGTACGTGTCTGTGCCTGGTAACTGGAGTTTCAAGTTGTGCTCTCGCTGGCAATGCTCAAAGGAGAGGTGATTGTTTTCCAAATGTCTCTGCTTCGTGCTCAGACATTCGAGTAATCCTGTGGTCTGGTCAGTGTTGGACAGAGGAGGAGAAACCTGTTTTTTCTGTGCTCTGGGTGGCCTCCCACACCGTCCTCCTTGTTGCCACTGCACGTTACTGGGAGAGGGCACAAAAACGAGTGCGGTTGGGCTGCCTGATGCTCTTGAAATATAAACCATCACTCACCATAGCAGGGTAGGAGACCCGATGTCTGTACCAGAACCATTGCACATGCACAGGGCTACTGCACTGCAAGAAACACCTCTTTCTGTTTATTTTACTTGTCATGGACGACAGAATTTCAAACCAGTGAAGTATGTTGTGACAAAATGTCAGGGAAAAGGATGAGGTGGGATCTGAGGCAATGCACCAACGCTGGGTGCCTGAATCCATGGGTAATGTGTAGACCTGCTCACAGGAGGGGTGATGCTTAACTTTTGGCGGGTCGGGGACGGTGCTTAGTGGACTCCTCTGCTCACAGACACTGCAGTTGCAAGCACAGAAAATGTAATTTCTGTTTCTTTCTGCAGCCCAAACATACCTGGTCAGCCTGCTTTCTGCTCCAGGGCGAGCTGAACTGAAAATGGCTGATGGAGGGGGGGGGAATGGGATCGGTACAGCACATCTCTGGGGAGGAGAAAAGCAGAATTACCCACAGATTTCGTAGTAGAGGGGAACAATTTTAACCCTGGTCACCCACTCACTTCCTTAAGTAGCAGTAAAATTTCTGGAGAAGGAACTGCCTGTCGAGGGCAGGGCATGACTCTGCCTTGGCGTCATGTGCCGTGGCTGTGCTTAGCTCTGAATTTACCCATCCGCTTGTCCAGACAGGCAAGAGAAGCAGAGACCTAGGAGCCAGCTCCTAGCCACGCTCCCTGGGCACCCACTGCAGGTAAATAGCCGTCCTGGTCCGGGAGAGCAGCCTGGCTGGCCGGGGGGGACCGCGGGCTCAGCAGAGCTTGGCTTGTGGGTCCCAGTCCTTCCTTAGCTCCCTGATCTCCAGCAATAGGCTGTAACTCTGACCAAAGCTTCACTTCGAGGAAAAAGAGCAATTAATGCAAAGGTTTAACGCTCACTGGGTTTGTTTTCTCTTTCCTCTCCTTGGTGAGAGATGACATGGGATGTCCTCTTTCTTTTGTCTGAATTCTGTTTTGCTTCTTGCTCTTTTTTTTTCCCTCCCCCTTCTGGCTTGGTGCTCTTGCCTCTTTTAACCTGTGGCTGCTGCATTTCTGGTTGTCCTTTCATCGGCTGACAGAGGTCTGCCGAGAAATCACTGCTCTGCTCGTGGCTCTTAAGAAAACTGAAGCTTGTCAGGAACGCTTGAGCTGGAGAGAGGTACGGGCGCACGGGCTGGACTTCAGCGTGGATGAAAGCTGGGGGGCAAGAAAGCAAAGAATGCATATAAATACTGAATGAGAAGATATCGCTATGACAAGCTGAGCTTTTGGAGCTTGTGTACGGGGCAGAGATCCTTTCTGAGGAGATGGTGAGAGTTAGTCTGGTCCTGAGGATGTTCACTTGTAGCTCTTACCCTCCTGTATCTGCATGCGTGCAAATATTCCTGGCTGTGGAATGGCTTCAGAGATGACATGACTCAGTTGTTTTCCTCCCATAAATTGGAAATATCCCACTGTGATGCTCCGGCTCTGTCTCTTCAGTGCAAGCAGGTCCAGGGATACACTGATTTTATTGGGTCCCATCTTACCCAAAAGTTGGCGGGTCCTGTGGTCGTATTGCAACTTCTCACTTGAACGCAGTGATGAGATTTTTGTCCTGTTAGGTTGTATATTGGGGGCTAAATTTTCCCCCCTTAACAATAACAGTTTTGTAATGCCACTTACTGTCTGCATCTGCTGGAATGCCAAATTCCTGGGAAATGCGCCTGGTGGTGAAGCTGGATCTCTCTTAAACCAGTGGGGAAGCCTGCTGTGTTTATCTACATCTTGGAACAAGGGCTGGTCAAGGCTTGTGTTTCTCTGGTATTGTTTTAGGGTGACTAATCCATCACAAATCAACTCTTCTGTCACTTGCCGCTTCTCCCAATGCAGCTTTCTCCATGCCAGTGTCTTTCCCCACCCTGATAAATGAAATATCCTACAACTAGTTAGGAAATAAGGCAGCAAGGTAGAAAAATCTGTAATCGGAGCAGCTCGACAAGCCTAGATGGATGCAAGGGGATTTAAAAGTTTTCTCCCCTTTCATGAGAGGGTTTTGCTCGCCACAAGGAAGATTTGTGAGTGTAGGTGGGTATTTTGGACCTCTTACAGCAAACATCTAACATAATCTGCTTCTAGCACAGGCTGACCAAAGCTGCTGGGTCTCTCCTTCTGGGAATGACCTCAGATGTTGTCCTCTATCTCCTGGCATCTTAGTAAATTAGTTTATTATTTCAAAGGCCACTGGAGCAGATCGGCAGCCTCAGAAGGGCCCTATCTTTTCCACAGACATTATGACGTTGTGAATCCCAAGACCTTGAATTCTGGACTCTTCCTGCAGAGCTCTGGGCTGGTGCCTTGCAAAGAGGAGTTGTTCTTCTGTAGCCTGGTCTTGATCTCCGAGTGCCACCGGAGTGGCTTGCCTGGCTTAATGCACTTTATTTCAAGCACGTCTGGGGAATTTCTGTATCGTAATATCTGTCCTGGTTGCGTGGGTTTAGCTGTGGCATTGAAAGGGAGCTCGTGTGATTCTCCCAGCCCTCCCATCCTCTCCTGGGCAGCCTGAAACCAGCCGGGAGTTGCTTCTGCTGAAGAGTGGACGTTCAGCTCCTGGCGCTTGCTCCACGTCGGGGGATGAAGGCTCAAATTCTCTTTAGCCAAGTTTCAGTTCCTCTCCCAAATGTAGGGCAGGTCTTCAGCAGATCGTTATTTCTACGCAGTCTTCAGTAGTATTCTGCAGCTTAGTCAGCTGAAGTCTTTCCTCTGTCTCTAGCAAACCCCCCCCCCCCAATATAGGCTTGACATGATAAATAAAACATTTTCAGTATTAAAGTTGTTGGGGAGTCCCTGGGGGGTTGCGTATTCTTGGTGCGACTTCTCTCTCTGGTAGAGAGCGATAGAGCAATTTGCATTCTTAGCAAGAACCTGTTTGCATATATTTCGAAATAAGGGAGAAGCTCTTGCGGAGTGTGGTATTTATCACATGCAGGGACAGCTCCTTTCTGTTGGCCTTTCCTGCGTTTTTGGAATCCGAGAGAAAGGATTCCTCGGCTGCTTTTACGGTGGAATTAGTGATTGGGAAACGAAGGCAGAGACAAAGCACACAAGCAATTTGGAGCGAGAGGAGGGGATGATTGAAATCTAGGGAAGGTTCAGGTGACACTAGGTGTCACGGGGAAGCGTCTATGGAAATAATTGCTGTTCTGAATTTGTTCAAGCAGAATATTCCCTTTGACCCGTCCTTGCTGTGCCCTGCAATTAGCTGGGCGCACGTGTGGTGGTGTTACTTGGAGGCACAACGGTACAGGCAGAGCGACGGTGATATCAGCCTGGAAATCATGTTGACTAAGCTAAAGGCAGAGTTTCCATTGGAAACATTAGCTTGGAGAAATAACTCTTCTAGATAAGAAGTGAAAATGTGGAAGAAGGAAATAGCTATTATGTTCTACTCCTGTCTGTAGCTAAAATTACAAGCTGAAGGGGTAGGAAAGGCAGAGACATCTGCTGCTGATAATTTGTGAATGGGTTAGGGTTACAGCACCTTAATGCCAAATACTGCACGGTGCAGCTGGTGTAGATTTAATTTAGGAGCCTGTTCTGCAGTTGGAAACGCTTCGTGCTCGGCCAGCTCTGCGATCCTGCCGCATTGCCATCCAGGAGCCCAGGGTGAGCCCGATCGGGTGATGCCGCTTCTGCATCCTCTGGCTGAGGACACAGACCCTGCATGTGGAGATCGTCATCTTCGCATTTCAATAAAACCATAGCGGGCAAAATAAATGCCAGCTGCACGGGCTGTGGTGCCGTAGGGAGAGAGGCCGTGCTGGTAAACATGTGTTTGTTCACCGCATCCATCTGAAAAGCAAACAGAGCTTTGCTGCTTATGGCTCGGCAGCGACAGCCCTGCAGCGGCCTCCACTTGTCATGAGGTGCCTTTGGTAGCTCCAGACTTGGTTTTTCTTTTCTCTCATTCTTTGTTTTTGTCGATAGCTTCCCATAGCGAGCTTTATTCTGCAGCTCTCGAATGCCTTAGGCCGGTCAAACAGGATGTCCAGCAGCAAGGATCAGGCTGAGCATGGCTTTTCTCCACTTCCCCAGCCTGCAGTAAGTCATAAAAGACAGCAAAAAACTTAGTGGGACTCTTTTCTGTACTTTGTCCTTTTTTTTTCCTGAGCTAATGAATACTGAGGGCAGGGACGATGCTGGCTGATAGCTGGCCTGCCTTAAGCAGCGTCTCCCAGAGAAGCAAGCGGGGAGCTCTCGGCAGCCTCCTCTTGCCGCTCCGTAAGCAGACCTGCCGTGGTTCTGCAGGGACAGGAGCTCGGGGTGTCCCATGAGGAGGCCGGTTGGATGCGCCCGAGGCGCAGCCAGGAGCAGGCTCTTCCCCTGAATGTGGGCAGAAAGCCTTGTGCGCTGCTTCGGTGAGTCAGAGGGAAGTTGGAGGGGGCCGAATCCTTCCTGTGAATTGGCACTTGTGCATCTACTTTCCTGGTAACTTCAAAGCTGAGTGATTCTCTTCCAGCATCCGCTTCAGCCCCTCCATCACGAGAGTAAGGTAAAACTGGGTTTCCATGCTGACGCCAAAGCAGCTGCAGCGCGAGCAGCGCCGCATGCTTCGATCCGCAGCGGGAAGGAGCCTGTAGTAACTGTTGGGCTGGCGTGCAAGTGTGAACACGCCACACGTGTTTGCTCTGTCTGCAGACCAGTTTTGACAAACGAGGAGCATTTAGGGACAAACATGCACAGACCAAATCCCTCAGCTGCAGTGGTGTTGACCATCTCCACCCCTGCGGTTGCTGCAGTGCCCTCGGGCACAGCAACGCAGCTACTCTGGAAAAAGCTGTAATGACTGAAACTCATCACATGAACCAGGCTGTCACCCAGCCTGTGTCTTTCCTGGGCTCTCCATCTCAGCAGAGCTGCTCACTGGGATTGCAGCCTGGTGCAGGCTGCTACTGGGGAAGGTTTTAGGCTAACCCAGCTGTGCTGGAGAGCTGATAAAGCACTTGGGTCAAGCCTCACATCAGCTAAGCTGATGAGGCAGGGTGTCTTTGGCTGCTGGGCTGGGTCTGGAAGAAGGTCCACGTGCACTTTTGGAGCACGGAGTGAAGTGGTGGGGATGGTGAGTTGGGAAAACTTGGTGTCTTGCAGGTTTTCCTAGCAGAATAAGAGTAAAAATGGCTCTGTGCTGTGCTGGGTGCAGTGTAACTGGATTTGGCAGTAATCAAGGGACCATGTTTTAGGTAGTGCAGACAGGCAGTTGTACTGGAATTTTAGATTCTGGTTGTAAATACAGCACTATACTAGCACTTAAGCTATTACTGGGATAATCCAGTTTAATGTCTTACAGCTGCCTTTTTTCCTTAAACAAATCATAAACACATGCAGCAGCTTCTGAGTGAAAGAAAACCAACACAACTTCCATTGCGCGGATCCAATGCGTGTTGTTTTTCATCTTACCCGAGCTTTCTGGCCCGCGAGGCGTGGGTTCGGTGACCGCTGTCGCTTCTCGTTCATGACTAACATCCTCCCGTGGCACTGCTCAGGAAATGAGGCACCCTGCAGCTCGCTCGCTGCAGGCACGGTGGTCTCTGCCTAGCTATTTTTTTTTTTAGGTTGCCGTTCAAGCCTAATGCATTGGGAAAGGGTTTTTGCTCTTCGTGGCTTGCAGACTCGGAGGCACGGTCCCAGGCGGTGCTGCTTGCTTCGACGAAAGCCTGCGGAGCAAACGCAGCGTCTGCAGGCGGGGGATCCTTGCTGGGAGGAGAGGCATCCCTTGCAAAGCACGTGCCCGCGCGGTTAGCCGCTTTTCCCCTGCGATACGCGCAGATCGGGCAGTGGTCCGTGGTGGTGGTGGTGCCCTCTCTTGTTCGAGGTACAGGGGATGTCAATCGAGCGATTAAATACAACTTGTTTGAAGTGCCAGCTCCTAGGAGGAGCGAGTGAACAAGGAATATTGCTGTGTTTGTGTGACAGAGGATAACGGGACCTATGGAGCCCAAATACCATGGCTGACCTCATCCAACACGTGGGACCCCCGTCTCTCCCATGTCTGAACTTGGCTTTGCGAGGGCTGGGAGCTCAGAAGCTGCCAGGCTTGTTTTTCCTCCTCTGTCTTCCTACTCTCCCGTTCCTGGGGTATGCTGCCCTAGCACGGGTACGTTTGATCTGCCCTGCTGTTTGCTCTGTCCGTTGGCAAACTTTCACCCTTCCCTCTCCGTATTTTCCCGGTTTTATCTCTGGAGCAGCTAGAGTCGCTGCAAATCGCCTCTCCCCCACATCGGGGGGGGGAATCTTCTGTTTAAGAAGCATCTCCTGGGGATGGGGCAGGACCCATGGTTTGGGCGCTGAGCAGGGGAGAGGGTAGGGAGGGCTCAGACGAGGCTGGGAGAGGTGTCTGCCGCTTTCCTGTTCCACCTGAAAGCGGTCGTCATTTCCCACAACAGGGGAAAGAGAATTGTTTAGCCCATTCCTGGAAACCAGCCCTGGTCTGGCTGGACAAAGCCCTGCTGCACGCTAAGGGGAAGGGGTGCCAGCTGCCCTGAACCCCCCGGGGGACCATGGTGCTGCTGGACCCTGACTCCGGGGTCACCAGTGCTCCCCGGTTTGGGTCCGCTCAAACCTGCAAAGGGAAAAGAGGCATTGCTCTTTGTGCACCAGCTCAAACTGGAGGAGGCGGTGGGGCTGGGAATGGCCAGTCTGTAAGAATGGGGTTTTTTTTTGGGGGGGGGTCTGATTATGATTCTATGAAAACTACTCAGACTCGTTAAGGTTGGAGAAGACCCTTAAGATCATCAAGTCCAGCCGTTAACCTAACACTACCAAGTCCACCACTAAACCATGTCCCTTTTGGCTCTTTGTCCCAGAAAATGACAATTCCTGTCGCTGCAGTTGATGTAGCTGATAGATGTGTAACCTTTAAGTGTGTGATGCTCTCAGGGCTGCTTTGCACGATGTCAGGTTGCCAATGCTTTCCTTGAAATCCAAGTCAAAGCAATGCTTTGCTGAAACTGTTCTCCTACCTAAAAGCTTGTTTTGATTAGTTTTACCCTAGGAATGGTTTTGGGCTCTGAATTGCTAAATGAATCGGTGTTGCAGGTGTGAGATGTTGAAATGCAGCAGTTCCTTTGCTCCATGGGATGTTACAAGCAATTTAGGGCCTTGCTTGTTCATGATTAGTGATCGTGGGCGTTAGGAGCTGGTTTAACCCGGAGATGGGGGTTTCAAACAAGGAGGAAGAGCCCCAGCTCAGGAGGTCTCTCCTGAAAAGACTGCTTAGGAAGCCCAAAAGTCTGTTGGAGCCCATGGCAGCCAGGACTCAATGCCGGAGGATGCTCCACCCTTCCCAGTACGTGTTTCTTTCCAGTTCCCATGCCATGGTGCTCGCAGGTCCTTCACCAGCATTGAAACTCACTGCGTTTCGGGCCGGCTCTTGCCTCTTCTGCTGCGTTTGCACCTCGGGGCAGGGATGGGGGTCTGTGGGCGCTCCTGCGATGCTGCAACCCGGCATTCCTCCCTGTTATTACTCCTATCGGCGGCCGATGGCCTCTGCTCCGGGTGGGGTGTGCCAGGCTTGCTCATCCCGGTTGGCAGACGGTCTTGAGACCTGGCTCCGTCTCTGCAAACTCTTGCATCAAATTGGTCCAGAGAGGATGCGTGCTTGGATGAGGCTCATCGGTTGGGAACGAGGGCAGGCCGATGCCAAACAGCCCCTTTCCGTCTTCCCGCAGCCAGCCCAGACGGCATCAATAGGTACCGGCTTGTGCTGAAAAGCCGCAATACGAGGAAGATGCAAAAAGGGAAGCTCCGCCAGCCTGGGTCAAAGTTGCGGCTGCATGAAAAGCTGCTTTTGTCGAAGGAGAGTTTGAGAAAGGAGGCATTGCTCACATAAAAATCCCAGCTGATCCAGCTGCCACTAACGCCGGTGGGGTCTCCCTTGGCTCGCAGATCCAGATGGGTTGCTGCAGCGAGCGCTCTGTCTAATTTTTGTGGCTTAAATGACAAAGCGTCGTGCCAGCGAGGAGTCAGGTTGGAGGTATTTTTGATGCGGTGCCCGAGCTGTAATCTGGAAATCTGTTTACTTCATTCCTTGCAGTCAGGGGAATGGCACTTAAAAATATTTTCTGCTTTTACCTGCACATGTAAGGATTTGTTGCCTAATAGCAATGTGAGATCCCCTAAAGATCCTTGGCTGGTGTGGTAGAACAGCTTGTAAATGGCCAGGTGTTTTTTCTTCCGCCTCTCCACGCTGGTGAAGCTGCTGAGGGTTTGCACCGCGATGCTCGTCTCCGGCCAGCCCCTGTCCCTGCCGTACCCTGGCTCCCTTGGCCCCTTTCCCAGGTCGTTGAACAGGCTTCTGCGCTTCCCATCCAAGGTTGATGCAATTTGTGCCTGGGCTCCAGCTCCTGTCTTGCAGCAGGTGAGAGGAAGCACGTCCGCCATCCTCAGCCCTGCCTTGCACACGTGTTTGCTTGAGGACTCATCGCTGAGCCTTCGGATGCGGGAGGCTGGATGGGTTTTGCAGCCCACCCGGAGGGTTGCACGCTCTGCAGCTCCTGGGTGCCTGCAGGCTCTCCTGGTGCTGCTCCGACACCTTGGGAGAGCCATCATCCTTCCCAAAAGCATTGGGAAGGGTGATATCACTGTGGTGATGACCCTGGAAACCCAAACCTGGGTATTTGGGGACTGGTTTGTGCATCCCTTCTCCTCCCTTCTGGTTTCCCAGCTTCTGGATGCGATGGCAAAGATGCCCTGCGATGCTGGAGGTGCGGGGTCACAGTGTGGCCCTGGGGAGCTGGCGAGAGCCCCGCTGGGCTGAGAGCAGACCTGGTTTTGCTGTGTCAACACTTTCTTTTTTAGCTTCGTTGCCAGGGATGTGGCTGCTCGGATGTCTGCTCCTAACCGCATTACTGGGGAGCGCTGGTGGCTGTAATCGAGTTCAGCGTGTCCCCATCCCGTACCACAAAGCGTTTAGGGAGCCCATAAGTGCCTGATTCCTCACAAAGAATGAGATTAGCATCCTGTTCCTTAGAGAGGGATATTTTTTAAGTCTGTGACCTTCTTGAAACTAATATTTGTAGCTCCTTCTGTTGTCACACAGCCGGACCCTCCTCTGAATGCCTCATTGCAGTGACATCTTGTTTGCAGACTGGGAGTGTCTGGGCTCTCCGGGGTAGGAATTGTCACGCTTACGTGTTGCCTGGCATGGAGGAGCCTCCAGCCTTGGTCCGGGGGTGTTAGCAGAGGCTTCAGGAGGGTTTTACATCTAATCAAATTAACGGAGGAAGGGGTGACATGAGCGGACTTGCATCAGGTAATAAATATCTGCCAGTCTCATGACACTGCCAGGCTTGCCAGATCTCCTTGCCCAGCTCCTAGGAGGTTGCAGCCACTCCGAGTCTTGCAAAAATGTTTTTTCCAGCCTAGAAATGGAGGTGAGCAGTGGCAAGAGGGATCCAACCGCGCGGCAGCACGGGGAGCTTCACCTGCTACGTCCATCCACGTGCAACCTGTAGAGCCACCATCCATGGTGCTGGGCTCGTGTGGGAGCAGCGCTTCGTCTTCCTGGGAGGCTGTTAATCTGCTGCCTAATAAATCTCATGGAAAGCAGCTAAATAACAGGGCTCCCTGGAGCTACAGAGGGAAATTATTTGTCTTTTTTTAATAGAGAAAGGGGTTGCTCGCATGCCGCAACTAGATGTTATGAATAGGCTGATTTGTACTGGAAAAGCTTCTTAAAATGCAAGCGCGTTGCCAGAGGCTCTGCAGAGACTTTGTGGAGCATCGTTTTGTTTTGACATGTCAACAGTGGTGTTAATTGAGTGTGAGCCAGGAAAATAGTAAAACCTCCATGTAAATGAATGGGTCTCTCCAAGACTTAGCAGAGTCTTCAGTAGCAAGTCAGAGCGGTGCCAGGGGTGAGGATTTACTTAAACTTCAGCAACCAGCCTGTTCCTTTCAGGCCATGTGGGGAAAGACTTTTGTTTTGCTTGGCAACTAAATTAACCAAAAAATGCCTTTTGATGGAGCAACAAAGATATTGAGAACGTGACAAATACTTTCACAGTATTGTAACAGTTTTATTTTCTGCATCCTGAAAACGTTTAACGATGTTAGTCTCAAAACTCCAAAGACTTCAAAGCCTCTAATGAAATGTCACTCTTGTTTTCTGGGAATATTAAGGAACAGCTGAACTGGCTTGGCTTCTCCCCCAAATTTCGGTAAAGGCTGAACCTCCTGGGGAGCAGTTGGCTGAATACAAACCCGTACCCTTGCATCCTTGGCCGGACAAAGCCCTGGTCTTGCTCCTAGGCATTTCTTACACTGGGCATTCGTGTTAAAATGGATTTCTGGCTTTGCTCCTCAGGAAAGTGTGGGGCATCTGAAGCCCAGCTGACATCTGAGCAGCAACCCCGCAACCAGTCTCCCACTCCGGGCTTTATGCATTGGCCTCTAGCACTGGTTTCTGGCTCTGCTTTTGTCTTAGCTGGTGTGTTATGCCCAGCTCTGGCTACCGCTGCGGCTGGCGGAGTAACGTCCTGTTGGAAGGAGGCATTTCGGTGCTGTGATGCCGGGAGGGAAACCTGCCGCTGTGCAGACACCGAGTGACTAAGGCTTTCAGCAGGAGCAGTCGTCCTCTGAAGCCTTTTCCCTTCTGCCAAGTCCTGATGAGCTGTGAGTGAGTTTTGCAAGTTGGCGAGAGAAAAAGGAAAGTGATAAAGCATGAGAAAACACTTCGGCGAAATACTGCCTAGCAGTCTGAGTGGTTACTGAGGGTGCTTAGAAAGAAATACAGACTCAAAAGCCAAGGATCCTCCTTTGGGCTCAGCGTAAAGGAGGAAGAAGAGCAGATGCTGTCCCCGTTTCCCTATATGAGCAGGTAACTCTCCATGCTCTCCTTTCTTCCCCAGGAGCCCAGATGCCCCTCCTGCACCCCACCCCGGAGGTCCCAGCGCTCGTGCAGCCACCCCACGGTCACCGGGCTGTGGCTTCGATGGCTGTTACACGAATTTTCAGGATGATTTGCCCAGTTTCCTTTAAGCTGGGTTATGTTTGGGGAATGGCAAACCCCTCCAGAGGATGCTCCCTCCTTTGTACAGTTGTTTTGCTTCTAACAGATGTGTTTTAGCTTCCCGGCCGTGTGCTGCTTTCCCTGAGCACAGCTGTCGAACTGCTGCTCCCGCAGGGCTCTCGGCCAGCAGCGTGCGGCTCCGTCCACGCTTCACCATCGGCCACCTGCTTTGGGAATCTGCTGCCTGCCCCCGGTCCGCATCTGCGAGGCTCCGGTTAGTCAGACATGGCTGGAGGCCAAAGCTGGAGACGTTTCCTGCTTGGGGTCAATGACTCTTCCAGTCGTAGCGATGGAGGCTGTGCGAGGGCTGCGTCACTGGTCCATCGCACGGCGGTGGGAGACGGGCCGGCTGTGCTGCCGGGACGTACCGAGGGGGAGGCATGGCACTACCTCGGGCTGGGCACCAGTGGCCAGCAGTGGCCAGCAGAAGTGAGTCATTCCTCTGCGTAAGAGCCAGCCCTTGCCTCTGCCTTGCCGTATCTTCCCAGTTTCCCAGGTACGAGGGATCAGAACCCTGGCATAAATAACAGCTGCTGGCAGGGAGGCTGGAGCCAAGCAGCCCTTTGCACAGCAGTCAGCTGGCTTATTTGTGCTGTTCTTCCCTCTGTGTCTCCTGCAGGTGAGCTTTTCCCATGTCTTTAAACTGGGACGGTGGTGGCTTCTGTACTGTTTCATCTGGCAGCATCCCAGCAGAGGGCTCCGGTTGCTAATTACAATCACGCAGCCTTCCCTGCTAGCATCTTGTGGCTGTTTGAGCTTTGCTGCTGTGACAGCTCCATACAAACCCCCAAAAAAATCGCTGAAAGCTGAAATTTCCTGACCTACGCATAGATTTGGTGCCTGGGGAATGAGATGATGGGAAACCTTAGATTTAGCGCAGCACAGCTGCTGAGAGCCAGCCCCGGGGCTTGCTGGGGCGACAACTGCATTGCTGCAACTTTGCTATAACCAGCTACAAAACTGGTTTGACCTTTCTGGTGCCCACTCAAAAGAGGTCAGCGCTTCTAACACAAACTATTTTTTCCAAGAGGTGAAGGCTAAATGTCAGGTTTGATGAATGAATGACCTTTCATGGGGGTGGAGGGAAACTCCCGTGCGCGCTCCACCCCGCGCACCGACGTCACTTCCATTATGGGGCTGAGTAACGTTTTCCAAGAAGTCAGAGACAGTAGGTTGAAGCAGCGCTGTCATCCGTGTGGGAATTGCGTCTGGCACAGACTTATTACTCTCTAATGAACATCAGTGACCAAATCACCTCTTGCTTTTTTTAATTGAGAGCTGGAGAAAGCAGAAGGCACGATGAGGGTGGGGGGAGACCCCTCCTAGGTTGACTGGTTGCCATCAGCACCTACTTTCCCCACCCTGCCTTGTGATGCTGGAGGTGTCAGCATCCCCATGCATGGTCCTGGGGAGGTGTGGTAGAACGGGGAGCAACCCAAAGCACTGGAGAAGTATTCAGTGGTGCATTAGGATGCCCGTAAGGCAGGGAGAAGGTTTGCTGAGGTCTCCACAAGGGTCTTCACCCAAAAGCAGCCCTGCTGCTTGCTGGAGAGAGATGCCCTGCATGACCAACGGAGCAGCTTCCAGTTTGGGTGCTCAGCAGGTGTTTTGCCAGGGCCCGGTATGCGGCGGCTGTCGGCACTCCTGGAATCCAGCCCTTCAGGAAGGCGAGCCTGCTCGGGGCTGTCTGCGCCCTACTTGCCCCTGGGGACCTCGAAGCCTGGTGGGACAGAGGCAGATGCTCAGCAGGGTGCTGGGGAGTTGGCCTGAGCAGGTTTCTGCCAAGCACGGGTGAGTCTCGGGCTTATCCCGGATCCAGAAGCTCCACCGTGCGCTGCTTTCCCAGGAGGAGATTCCCCAAATGCTGCTCTTGGCCGTTCGCCTCTGATGTGACCCTCGGTGGTAGCCGCAGCACTCGGGGGGGGAAAAATAAACCCTCTGCCTGGAGGCACGTTTCGTGGGCTGACGGGCCGCCGAACATGGTTTGCATCCGCAGCTCTCCTTGCTTTGGCCCTACATTGTGGCACCTTCATCGTTCAGGGCTGTGAGTTTGCGTTGAAGAGCGGGGTGACCCATGGGGACAAGCCAACCCATCAGCCTGGTGCTAGTCCGGGTTAGCCAGGCCTCGAGGAGAAGCTCAAGGATGGCAAAACACCTTAATAAAACCTTTTCCTAGCTCTGTCCCAACACCGTGTTAGCCTGATGCCAGTGTGGTGCTTCCCATCGTTCAGCAGAGCCGCTGAAAGAACAAAATGACACGAGAAGGGAGGAAGAAACTCCACGTACTCAGCGCCGCGGTGATCCCATTGACTTTGAGCAGGCACGCTCCGCTGAATGAGGACCCGCGGTTATAGCAGCCATTCAGCTCTGCTTTATGCCGTCCTACGCAAGCCGGCGGGTCTCATGCTGCTGCACGCTTGACAGGCTGAATTGTGAAATTTAAATTTATAGGAAAATATTACCGAGGTTAAAGGAACGAGCTGAGCACCTCTTGCCGTCTCCTTTCCTTCCTGTGCCCTTGCTCTCACCGAGGGCGGCTGCTGTGTTCGCTGGTGCGTTCCTCCAGCTCCCTTAGCAACCCACCAGCACGCGGAGGGTGGCCAGGGCGTTGCGATATCTCCTCCCGGATCCGTAGCGAGGAGGTGGTGTGGGAACCAGACAAGTGGTACCTGAGCTGGCAGGCTATTTTGAGATCACCCCACCCCGGGCACAGCGCTCACGTCTCGCCAAGGGGCTGGAGCGAGCCGTGACCGGGACGTGCAGTCGGACGCTCTCCTTTGACTCATCGACCTCGATAAGTTTTGAGCTGTCTCGGACTGTGTCCTGTCTGTCTTTTTAATTGCAGGTGGCTCCATGTCCCGGCTCCAGAGCTCCTGGGAGATGCACCAGCAGAGCGTGGCGTATGTTCCAGATACAGGTGAGCGATAGCCCTCCTCTGCGCAGAGGATGCTCTCCTTGGGGTTGTGGCTGTCTTTTCCTGGGAGCTTTCTCCAGGCAGCGTAGATGACTACGACTGCTATCTAAGGGTGCTAGGACCGTTGCCTGCATTAAGTTTCAGGTGAGGTACAGGTGAAACCAAGATCGGAGAAAGCTCCGAGCTCCTGGGGTTGCTTTGGGAGCCATGTGGCCCCAGATACTCCAGGGACATCGCTTGCCGGCCGTAGGGCCTTTGGGCTTTGTGTGCAAGCTCTGCAGAGCTGCTCTCCCCTGGCAGGCGATCAAGAGGAGTTTAGGCTTTACTGGGATCAAGCAATCAAGTCTGGTAGACTTACAGCGAGACTTAAATTGTAGGGTTGTTCTCTTGCTTTTTTTTCTGAAGTCGCTTTTGCTCCAGACTCCCTGTCTGGAGTCACTGACTGATAAAGGGTGTTTTACACAGGACAGCACCAGCTAAAAGCCTTTCGAAAGCAGACTAGACACAGCTAGGCAGCAGCTAGCTGCAGTGCCTCTTGAGAAAACATTTAGCCATACTCAAAACAAAAGAACCCCTTGTTTGAAGCTCTCGAATCGACTTAAAATTTCTCATCCTGAGATGCGCAGAAGGGGTGACTCTGTCCTGCGTACGGGGAGACGGAGGCAGAACTCGCAGGGTAAGCTGAGCTACAAACGCAGCCTGTCCTTCCGAACGATGGGTGGTGCCGCCTGAAACCGCAGCCTCGGTGTGGTCTTTACCGAGATTTGGCACCATGAAAGCTTCTAACCTTTATTTTCCCCGCGCTTTTAGACACTCGGCCTTTCTAATAGGAGACAGCCTTCTACCAGTGGATATCGTAAGCCAGGGAAAGTCTATTAAAAGCTCCGGTTTAATATTCATTTCAGCGACCCGCGTTAGGAGCGTTATTTCCTCCCTCCCTTATGTCCCTATTGAGGATTTTTTTTTTTAAACAACGTTCACTTGACTCGCGTTTGGGATTTTTCTCGCTTACGGGAGCCGGCATGAGTGCGCCGGTGCCGCTTCCTGTCTGTGCACAAGGGAAATTCTGCGCCAGCGTACGGGCGGCGTGACCTCTTTCCCTGTGGTTTCGCAGCATCGATCTGGGTGAATTCTGGTCCCTTCGAGGCTTTCTGAAAACAAATGCGAAGGAGTGGAGGGGAAAAAAAAACCGATCTGGGTTTGGGGTGGGCTATAGGGGTTCTCTCGCTGAGGCACAGCACGCTACCGTAAGCGTGCTCTGCAGCGTGTTTAAGGCTGGGGGTATGGGAAGGGGGGATCAGTCCTGGTTTTACTGGGTAGATGAGTAAATGTGTACGTATACTAAAAACTAGCTAGAACCTGCTTTTTTTTGGTGTTAGTGCCCGGACGCAGAGGGAACACGAAGCTTTTCTTGCCAGATCATGTTGAACCCAAGGAAAAATCCTTTATTTGCATCTAATTTGCTTTTTGTATGGCTGTGACAGCTTTACAAAATAAACACCTGGCTTTCTCTTCTCTCCCAGACATGGAGACCATGGCTGCTAGCACTTCGCTTCCCGACCCAGCCGGCGAGTTCGACAGGAACGTGCCCCGTATCTGCGGTGTCTGTGGGGACAGAGCCACCGGCTTTCACTTCAACGCCATGACCTGCGAAGGCTGTAAGGGCTTCTTCAGGTGAGTGAGAGTCTTCGGGGTGGAAGAATCTTACTCCGTAACCAGCAAGCCTTGAGGAGCAAGCGATCTGATCCTCAGGGTGCTGCCTGGCTGCTGTTCCAGTTACCTGCATCCCTACAAAGCTGGGCTGCAGACAGCCTTGCCAGACCCGTGCCCGCGTTGCAGACAGCCGACAGGCCTGCAAATCTTGATAATGGAGAGATCGCCAACTATTTCTCTGCTCGTGGCTTACTGTGGCACCCCACTACCAGGAAATAAGTTGTTTTCCCCTTACCTAGAGATTTCCATCTGTCTGGGAGCCTTGCAGATGTCCACGTGCTGTATGGGCAGGGGTGTAAGAGCCTCTGGCAGGCTATGGATGGCACCTGGGAGAAATACACCTGAACCTAAGAGTCTTTGAAAACTAAACTGATATGATGGCCACAAACTTCTTTTCTTTAAAGCAAGCTGCCTCTAATGTCTGCTCTGAAGCTCTGCACGCTGGTGTATGGAGATGCATGGGGTCTTCTGCCCTCCTGCTGGAGTGGGCACCAAGCTCTTTCCAAAAATCAGGCAGCCTTTCCCTCCGACTCTGGCTCTTGGGGGGTTTAAAGTAGCTGTAGGCTGTATATGCAGCTGTTTTGAGGCTTTTTCCCGCTGTCAGGTGGGGGTCTTGAGTGGCCTCAAGCTGATTCTCAGCAAGGCAGGAACATCTCTGAAAGCTGCTGAGGTCTCCAAGTCTGGAGAGTTAGGAGCTGGATTTTACCCCCGCATCTCTCGAGGCGATGCTCCCGTACAGACGGCGCCCAACGATTCACGTGGGCGTTCAGATCGCTTGCACCAAGTGAGAGAATGACTAAGCGCTGGTGAAACGAAGCAAGATAATGACTGGCGTGGGACTGGCTGGGAAAAGCCTTGCTCAAGTATTTTGCACTGTAATGAGACGGTGGCACGGGTGGCTGTGGGATTGCGAACGCCAGAGCGCACAGCTTTACACCTTGTTACAGCAACCAGAGCTTGAACTTTCGCAGCAAAGTCATAACCCCTCCTCTCTCAGGAATTTCGGGGCTAGATGGGGGTTTTCACATACCACAGTCTTGCAGTCTGTTTTCGAATGGGGCAGCTTCAAAGCCTGGCCAACCTGAGCGACATTTTCCTCAATTACTGCCACTAAATGAGTAACTCCTCTTTCAGGTGCTCTCCTCTGTGGTCTGGTCTGGTGTCCCTGACCTTCCCCGTCCCCATTGTGGCCACAGAGGCGATGGTTTGGCTTTTGACCTCTGAAATGGCCGGTGCTGCTTGACGAACCCTTCCTGGGGGCGATGTGCCTCTTGCACTAACGTCGCGAGCCCTGCTGCTGCGTTTCCCCATCTTTATTGTCACACCGTTGTAATCATGCCAGACATACGACTGTGACAGTATTTCTGAACAGACATCTTAATGACGTGAGAAGCTCTCATCTTCAGCTAGCCCTTCATGCCCCATATAAAGCCTTTATTTTCAATTTAAGGCTCTCACTGCTTTTTTAAATCTTGCTTTCCAGGCGTGCTCTCCCCGTGCTAGGTCTTGGTGTGTTCCCTCTTGCTTACGCAGGCTTGTTTACATGCCATTTTCAATCACTGAATTAATTAATGCTTGCTGCTCCCACAGCATCTAAGTGCTTTCTGCGTTAAAATATAGCAGGACTGCCGTGGAAGAGCCTGGACCCCTAAAACTCTCCTAGAAAAGCCATGCGTCCCTTTGCCAGCACCTTGGGTTTTACAACAGGTTGTGCTTGCCCGCCCTTGCTGGTTTTCAACCGTCAGCTTGCGCTCCCTGAGCAGGTCTTTGAAAAAATCACTGCGCTGGTATAAATTTCTGATGGTTCGTTACACTTACCTGGGAGGTCGGGCTCGCAGCCTTGGCTGGAAGGGGCTAAAAGAGGGCGAGCGGCTGTGAATATCGAACTGCAGCAGCAAAACCTCGGGAGGGTTTTACAGGGTTGTTTTTTTTAGTGCGTTCAGGCTGCAGACATGACTTAGTCTCCTCTGCAGGATGGACCAGGACCAGTTCTTCTGTACCCGGAGCCTTGCGCACCGTAGCGGAGGGATGCAGTAAAATGCAGCCTGAGCCTTGGCTCGCTGGCGTGGCTGCAGAACTGCTGAAGGAGCTGCGGGTGGCTCTCCCCTGCCTTGGGGACGTACCTGTGTGACACGATTCCCTGGTGTGAACTCCCCCGGGAGGTCCTGGGTTTAATGACCCTATAAAAGGCATTAGCAGCACCTCTGGGCGCTCAGACGTGCGTGTAACCTGCAGCACAAACAGGCGTGAGGCAACCTTTGGCTGCTTGCTTCAAAGTCTGCTGTTTACTAACGCTGCCAACAGCAACAGGAGCCTTTTATTGAGCTCTGCTGTTTGCTCAGGAGCCCTTAAGAAGCAGCTAAGCCCGAGTGATTTATTTTGCTGTGACTTGGCTGAAGCATCTACGGTTTCTCTGGTTTCTTCTGCAGTCCTAGCTTTCCCTCGGTGCAATGACACTGGGCGTTAAGAGCAGAGCTCCTTGGAACGGCGCTGGGTATTTCAAAACCTACAAAGTCCCCACCCATCCTGTCTGCATCACTGCATCTCCCACTCCTGTAATCTTCCCCAGTTCTTTGCCATGTCCTCCATGAAACTTTTAAAATAAATCCATCCCCTCTTCCTCCTTCCCCAGAGGTCTCTCAAGATATTTCAGGGCAAGGTGGAGTTGTCTGGAGCTGGGATAAGAAGTTGGGGATGGAGCTGGGAGGATTTGGGGGAGGAAAATGCAAATGGATGCAAAACGGGTGCCGGATTGCCCCAGCTCTGCTCCTGGCGTTGACTTGGCTGTTGGTGTACGGAGGGCTGTGTAGGTGGAATGGGGGAGAAGCAGGGGATTATCCGACCCCAAACGGTTTGCGATGGCTGGGCGAGGTGGTTCTGCTGCAGCCCTGGTGCCAAAATGACTCCTCGTGTATTAGCCGTGCGGTGGGTGATGGAAAGGATGTGCCAGGAAGGCCGCGGCGGGGTTTGGTTATGAGTAACGGTATTTCACGGGTTCTGCAAATGTGAGAGTTGTGTGTATCGAAAGCCCATTTTGCTGATAAAAAACTCAGAAAGAGTTAATTTGAAGATCTGTCCTGTCTGGTAAAGGGGAAGGGCCAAGCACAGCACTAATACCTGCCATATGATGCAGGTCTGGTCTGGGCTTTGCCCTCCCTCCGGCTGCTATTCACCATCTGGTTTTCATGTAACTTCACATTTCCGATAACCTAAAAGCCATTTTATAGAGGCGCTGGGGTTCGCGTTCTCCTCGGTGCGCTAGGTAGGACCGTCGGGTGTGTGTCTACCAAAGAGCAAGGATGGAGCTCAACTGCTGCGGTCGGGGGTGGTTAACGATCAGGTGTCCTGCCTCGCGGAGCTGGAATTAGGCAAATCGCAGTCCTCGCTGTGGCTGGAGTGCTCTCCACTGCCGACAGGATCTGTAGGGCAAGATAAAACCAGGTGGGCTCCTCCTGTCCCCAAGAGATGAGCGTCCTGCAAGCACCGGTGAGCGATGGATGTTACCCCCCCGCGCACAGCAGCCTGTCCTTTGCGGCGCTGCGTGAGCACGCGTGGGAACGCTGTCCCTATTTCCCCTGCCACCATCGGGTACGGCCGCCCCGACCTCGGAGCCCATCGCTCCCCGCTCGGCAAACCCCACCTTCCCTCGCCGCTGGTTGCGGCCGTGTTTACTCTCACCCGCGGGCTGGCTTTATGCAGGGAGGGATCTTGTTATTTTTAACACTCGGCAGCTTGCCTGGGACACGGATCTTAAATGAGCCTTGAAATAGCTAGTTCTGGAGCTTTATAAAAATACTCCGGAGCCGGACGGTGTGAGCTTCTGCTGTGGGATGGACGGCCGCTCCTCGCGCCGCTGGTGTAACCCAGGGCCCCTCATAGCCGAGAGCCGTAGACCCTTGGGGCAGAGAAGCGGCTGCTTAGAAAAACCCTCTATTGTGCCCAGCCACCCTATATTCGAATAAACTGCAATTTTCATACCAAACCTATAATGTTGGCTTGCCCTCGCACACAGGACATGTTTCCCTGCCCGAGGGCCTCGTGTTTCTCTTGCTTGTTTGTGCATTCCCCAGCCTTGCCCCGGGCTGCAGGGCAAAAGACAAGCTGCCTGCCTGCCCCAGGTGCTCAAAAACAAGAGTTGCTCACCAAAACTGGGAGATTTTGGGGTGTTCAGTTCTAAATCCTGATTTGCCCCTGAGCTGAGCAACGTTTGTCCCTGTTCCTGGGAGAGCAAAGGTCCTGCTGGTCTTGGTGGAAGGGGAAAATCCGGAGAAAAGCAATAAACTGAGAGCCAGCTGCTGGGCGAAACAGCGTAAGGGAGGTTATGGAGGGCTCTGCCATCCGCCTCTCCTGTATTAATCTTCCTAAATGCATTTATTCAGCTGTGAGGTGAAGGGAAAGTAAAGCCTCTTTGTTTACATCTCCCTTTCTAAAATAGCCTCTAATTGCATGCTACGTGCCGCTCGGGTCTGCAGCCCGAGAACATATATTTATACCCTATAAGCGCAGGCTCGGCGCCGTTCCTGGGATGGAGGGGCCCCTCTGCCATCGCCCTCTCAGCCTGCGTCGGCCGTTCGGGACATCCACGCCGGTGCCTGCGGAGCGCAGGGGTCGCACGCCATCGGCTCGGCTTCGTGGAGGGATTTTATTGCTCGAAGAGCGACTCTTTCTAGCGGGAGACTCTTCATGCCGGTGCTGAAATGCAGCATTAACTTGGTGGCAGGTTGCTCACTGTTGTACCTGAATTGCATCTCAGCTCTGCTTCTCCGCTGCATTTACCTGTCAACATCCTCGCTTTGACTTTCCAGCCTGGAAGCGTCCTGGGCTTGGTTTACCTCCATTCAAAATCACTTCATTTAAAGCAAACGGCACCTTTAGAAATACTTGCAAATCCAAAGCTGTCCTTGCTGATGGCAGATCGTTGAGTAATTTTTCTCAAAAGACGCAGCACCTCTGAGCGCAGAGGAGAAACCGCCCTCAATGGACCGGCTCAGCTATGCCTGTAACGTGTCATTAGTGGATGTCGCGCAGGACGGCCCCACAGCAAGGCGAGTTTTCGCTGGGAGCTCTGGCTTTGACCCTTTGTACTTGGAAGATTTACAGTCCCGATTGCAGCAGCGGATTAACGTGGCACGGTGTGGTTTTGGTGGAAGAGAGGGTTATTATAAGTGTTGTTTCTCTTGTATCCTGCAGTGAGCTGTCTGTCTTCTGCACACACAAACATGCACTCCAGCCAGTTATTCTAGCAAAGCCAGGCTTTAAAGGCTGGTAAAGATTTAATAACGCGGGCTGCTTTGGTACATGCTGACCTCCACTCTGCTTTCTTTTGCTGCTGGTGGGGGTTTCCCTACAATCCTTCCCCCCTTCTTTTGGCCTTCAAAATACCTGTTCAAACCCAGAAAGCTGCTTAACCCGTGGCTGAACCCCTCGGCTGTGTCCTGGTAAGAAGTTGTCCTTTTCCGTGCTGTCCAGCAATGCCCTAACCTCCAAGATCAAACCCAACCAGGTGCAGCCTCTCCAGCTTAGCGTTCTCGAGCGACCAGCTCAGCTGGACGGAGTCAGGTCAGAGATGCTTCCAGCGTCCTCTTAGCCATCTCTCTCCAGCACTTTGCTGTCCGGAGAGCTGGATTTATCCATGCATCTCCTCCCGATGTTTGGAGCAACCTCTCGCACAGTCAAAACGGTGGTGATTTGACCCCAGACCATTTTTTTTTTTTTCTCCTGTTCCTCTCCAGGAGAAGCATGAAGAGGAAAGCGATGTTCACGTGCCCGTTCAACGGTGACTGCAAAATCACCAAGGACAACCGGCGGCACTGCCAGGCCTGTCGGCTGAAGCGCTGCGTGGACATCGGCATGATGAAAGAGTGTGAGTATGCGGACGCGCATCCCGTGGGGCCTGGCTTCGCGCTGCGATGTCCTTTTCCTTCTCGATTAACGCGCGGTGCAGAAGGCAGGCGCGCGAGCGTACAACCCGAAAGCCCTACAAGGATTCGAAGGGGATGCAAAGGGCAGGGGATGTGGTGGGTAATGATTGAGAGGAGCTCGTTTAATGATTTGAGGCTGTTCCCGTGGTGGTTAGCGATCTGGGGAGTTGCTTTTATCAAAGCCAAATCGCCTTTGCTGGTTCTTGGGCGGCATCAGCTTCGAGAGAGCATCCGGGGCTGTTTCTGATTAACTCCCGGTTACGTTGGCTGAACTTACTCCCGTCCTCCCTGTGCAAAGTCATCCTCCTCTCCGACGCGGTCTTGCATCCTCCTCGCTGCATCCAAAGAGGGAGAGCTGAATGAGCTTCCCCACAGCGGCAGTAATTTCCATTAGCGTGGAGCTGGCTTGTGTTTTGCTCTGCCGTACCTCTGGGTCTTTTTATTTTTCGGGCCCTTATTCTTGCAGCGCGGGTCCAGCCACGTGCACAGCAGCGACTTAAGTAAACAGCGGAGGGACATAAAGTAGTTTTTAACCCAATCCAAACACGCTAATGTTGTCCAAATATTTATTTTCTTCAACTATATTTATAGATAAGCAGCTTTTAAAAATAAAATCTGTTTGACACGCTTCCTCCTACATACACATGCTTTCCACATCCTAAGCCTTCAGGAGAAAGCTGGCGTTCACGTAGCGTTCAAACCAAAATAACAGCCTTCTGCTAGGAGACATTGCAAACAGGACGTCACGTCGAATGATTGATGGACCCGAAAATTTGGAAAATGGAAGTGGTGCTCGTTTCCTTAGGTGGTGAGCAGAGAGCAAACGGCGTCCGATGGCACAGGGTGCCACCGGAGCACCCGGGTCCTCCAAAAAATCAGAACTTGTAGGTGTTTGCAGGAAAAAAATGCCTAAATTTCCAGTTGTCCCAAAGATCAAGCAGATCCCTGACAAAGAGAAGAGCCCTGGATCTTCTCTTTTTTTAAACTAGCAGCTGTGTCCCATAAAGAGGGAGAAAAAGACCATATAACACACCATATGTACCCATCTTTTGGGTGAGTACGAGGATGTGTGAGCCCGTGGTAGCTGGTTGGTGCGGTCCGTTTGGCGTAGCCGTTGCTAACGAGGCAAATGTGTTGACTCGCACCGGTTCATTACCCGGGAAAGGCCGGAAAATTCAGCGGCAGCAATGCACAGCGTGTTTGCACCCCGGCCGGGGCCAGGTCCCAGGGATGCGTGTGCTTTCCGCAGGAGTTAACTTGTAAGCGAACCTGTTAGCAAACTGTTACTGAATTAACAAAACCTAACCTAAGGAGATTAAAAATAGCCTTCCCGCGGACTTTGCTGCTGGTTAAATGAAGGGGAACGGGGTGTGCTGCTGTTATTTTTAGGTTGAATCAGGGATCTTGAAGCTCTTGAGGGGGTTTGTGTCTTCCCCAGGCTGTCGTTGAAGGCGATGGCTGGGCAAGTTTAACCCCGTTGCCGATGGGATCTGCGTCCGAAGCAGAAATGAGGGAGTGAGAGGGGGAGGAGGAGGAGGAGGAGGAGGAAGAGGGCAGACCCTGGCAGACCTTGTGCCTGTGTTAATTTGGGGTTGGGTGCAGGCAGACCCTTCTCCATCCCCAGGGTGTGGGGTGGTTGGATGACCTGGACAATTTTAGACATCCTCTCCAGCCCAAACCACGCAGGGCTGAGACCAGCGGCAGCACGGCCGTGTCGAGGGTCCCTTCCCCAGCGCGTGGTCCAAGTCTGGGTGCAGCCGAACCTGTGGACCAGACGCTGTGGTGATGGGCTTGGAGGAGCCAGTGCTTGTCAAGGAGGCGCAGCAAGGAAGGGATCACCTGCGTTCAAACTCACACAGAGCAAAAGCCCTCAGCCACCGGTGCTCCCCGGGGTGCTGGGGACAGCGTCGGGGTGGCCACCGTCCCCTGAGGAGGGACCAGGGAGGAGGGGATGGAAGCTGGAGGGCAGCTGAGGTTACGGCCACGCGGCTGGAGCAGGATTTACAGCCCCGCCGCAACACCTGGGTTCACCCCACGCTGTCCGCAGCCCACGTTAGCAAATAGCTGTGGTTTTCTTCCTCTCTTATCTACGCGGGGTAAAGCGCAGGGCAAGCTTGCGGGGCTGCGCGGCGGGCGATCGGCGGAGGAGAAATCCAGCTCGCAGCCCGAGCCGTGGCACTTGGGAACGCTCCTTCTGCCGCTCTCAGGAGCGGTTTCCCTTCGGATGGCTCCGAGGAGGGCAGGTCTCCAGCCTAGGGATGCCTCGGCTGCCCTATCCGCCTCCCGCTGGTTTTTCCTAGGATGATGTACTTTAAAGTGAGGCGAAGGGTTTGTCGCTGGACTATCCTGCCTGCTTTGGCACTGCTTTGGGTGGCAAAATGCTGAAGTTACCCCTTCTGCCCTGCAAAATTGCCTTTTGCCAACTGCCTGGAGCTCAGGAAGGGACATTTGTCCCTCGGGGCTGCGATGGCCAAAGCACTGGGGCATTAGATGGACCTTTTGGTCACCTTTGGGTGATTCACCTCTCTTAGTGCCTCTGCCCTTTCTCCCCCAACCTTTAAGAGTTCTCCAGTGTTCGCACGCAGGGACGGGGGACAGGTCGTCTGTCCTACACAGTCTAAAGGTGTTGCTGCAAAGCAGGAAGATAAATTATGCGTCACCAAGTCGAGCAGCCGGAGGGACCCACGGGCTCCTCGGGGCTGCAGCGGTCTCGTTGAATTTATTCTCTCCCCACCACCTTATTTGCTGCTGGGGAATTTGTTTCTGCTTGTCGTGGTGCCAGTCAGCTGGGAATCAGTGAATCTCCTTGGGAGGGTCCCCAGCCATGTCCTGGGGCAGTTTGTCCCTCTGCAGCCAGGTCCTCAGACACTGGTGAAGGTGGTTGCAGCTAATTCCCCTCCCCGGTATCGCAGCAAGGTCTATAGCTTGCCTGGGGCCAGCTCCCCATGGATCTTCTCTCCCCTTTTCCTAGGAAAACGCTTGCCGGGATCTGGTTGTAGTCAGAAGCAGCTGATGCTCAGCATCCTCACCACAAGGCTTGATTGATGAGCTCAGTGCTGAAAATCCCCAAAAAGGAGGAGGACAAAAAAAAAAACAAACCATCATCTCGGAGAAACTGGAAGGAGATTGCGCGGAGAGAGGGGAATTTCCCAAATCGGTCAGGAGAGGAGCAGAGATGCTCGGGGGAGCAGGCAGCGCGAGGGCAGCAGTAGCCAGCAGGGTTACGGTTGTTTAGGGTGGGCCTGCGGGACGAGGGTGAGCAAGGAGGGAGGTGGCGTTTCCAGCTCTCCTCCGCTTCCCCGAATAGGCGGTGATACTTAAAGCAAAAAAAAGTCCCCGCTGCCCCAAACGTGGAATGTGTTATTCCCCAGCCCGGGAGCTGCTGCACGGCGGCGTTGTGCAACGCCGGCCCCTGGAACCCGCGCTGATGCCGGAGACCGGCCAAGAAGCAAAGCAGGAGCACGAGAGGGAGGGAAGAGTCATGGCCGTTGGGGAAAACGTCACTTGGTGGCAGCCGGCGTTCGCAGGCTGGCCGGGAAGCGTCTCTGCTCCCCGTGGGCTCGAAGCACGTGCTATAAATGTCCAGCATCCTCTGTAATTAGAGCAGGCTTGGAAGCCGTCAGGGGCTGAGCATCTGGAAAGCCCTCTCCGAAATCTGCGCAAGCATCGCTTCGGTTAGCTGTGTCTCAGCTGCATCGGAGGGACATGACCCCCTCGGCAGGGGGAGAGCGGTGGCCGGGGGCCCTGCAACTGCTGTCGCTGCTTCGATTTGCTCCGGCGCAGGTCTGGGACCTGCGATTTAAATCGCTGCTGTTTGCCCATTGCTGCAAGCTTTCCTCCTCTCTGGTTTCTCTACAAACCCACGAGCTGTAGGAGATGCAGCCAGTCCGTAGCATCCCATTTACCCCCACTCCCGCCATCGCACCGTGTTCCTTTTGTGCAAGATGTTTTTTCTGGCCGTGCCATCCCTCGTCCCAGCCCTGTCGCCGCTGGCTGTGCTGCCGATAACCCCTGCGGGGGTCTGGCCGCCTTTAGAAATGCTCCGTCTTCCGATGACGAAGGCGTCTTGAGGCGGTCGCAGCTGGGGTTTGGAGCAGGTCAGCAGGGCTGAAGGGTGCAGTTTTGGGAGAAGCCGCAGGGATGGATTAGGCTTCGCTCCCCAGCTTTAAAGGGTGCGCGGCAGGCGCCGCTGGAAGGCCACATCCTGCATATTTACTGTGTGAACTGCTCCAGAGCGATCCTGGGCATCCTTGGTAGTTCAGGGAGGCTGCAACGCCCTGCAGGCAGCTCAGGGGCAGATTCCCGATCTCAATACATGTGCCTTGTTCCTACAGTGTGTTAAACTGCTTCTTTTGCTTCTTGACCCTCATCTAGCCGCGAATCACCCCAAAGCTGCTGCTGCGAGGGGTGTTTCTGCAGCCGTCTTGCCAACCAGGGGACACCAGCTCGGCTTCTGACCGCCACCGCTGTCCCAGCGAGACCCAAACGCCACCCCACCATGACGGCCGTGCCGGGCAGGCTCTCCCAGGGCGGGGGAACAACACGGGGCTTTTTGCACCCCCGGGGCTGGACGGTGTCCCCAGCTCCAGCTGGGGCAGGCAGAAGCACCCACCATTCAACCTTCAGTGAAATGCTCAAGAGACACCCAGTGAACACATTTCATGCCCGAAGTTTCCTAAACTTTCATTTTCTTTATATTTGGCTGCTCTTTCCTCGCCTGACAGAGCGAGTCTGGCTTTGTCCTTCTCCGCATCATCCTCCAGCACTCCCGAGCCCCGGGTTTTGGCTGGGGTTGCAGGGTTGTATCCTCGCCCAGCTGGCTGTATCTTCATGTGCTACCCTCGGTGTCGGCCGTGGCTTCCCCCGCTGCCCTTGTGGTGTCTCGCAAAGAGGGCCAGCGTCTGTCTGGAAGCGATGGGCAGATGTTATCTCAGCCTCTGCATGGACTTGGGGTCAGGGCAGCCCACAAACACTCAGCCACGTCGCTGGTTGTGCCAGGAGTCTGTGGCTGGATGTCTCCAGCAAAACGTTCGGGAGATCGGATCTGGGGCGTGAGCCAGGATCTTGAGTGGAAGCTGCAAGTGTCGAGCCGCTTCCCGATCCCGTATTCCCGCCTCGAGGCAGGCAGGGACGTGGTGGGCAACATCCATCCTTCTGGGAGTGCAAAGTAAACGAGTCGAATCCCTTTCCCCAGGACTTTATAAAGCGGGCAAGTCACTGCGCTGACATTCCTCGTCCACCTTACCACCGGTCCTACCGAAAAGCCGTTCCTCCGGCACGGCCAAGCAAAGCGCGTTTCAGGTTTGCTGCTCCCTGGCGTCACCGGGAACGGTTTCACCAGAAACGCCGGGGGTGGTTCTCAATCCGCAGTGCCGATGCTGGGCTGTGTCTTGGCTTGCACGAGTACCGCTGTGTCACGGCACGGGCGTTCACAGCTGGAAGAGAATTGCAACTCCCCTTTATTGGATTTTTTTTTTTAAACACCTGCGGGCTTCCTTTGGGATTCAGTCTCCTGTGGGCTCCAGCAAGTCCTGTCAGAGCATTGAACGCCAAACCCGGGACCTGCTGCCAGGCAGAGCCACGGCCGGTTTCCGTCGGCATCGCTGGCAGTTTGGCAACGGATTCGCAGCCACGTGCTCTGCCGAGCCTCGGTGCAGCCGGCAGCCCTGGGACATCCAGGGAGAGCTGGCTGCCTTCGGGGATCATACCGGGGAGCACAAACCTTGCCAGCGTTTGTTCCCCTGCTAAGCGATGCTTTGGGAAATGCTTTTGCTTTTCGTCCCCTACCAGAGTGAGAAACGCTGCCGCCTCGCTGCTTCAAACCTGTTTGAGGGCTGGATTTCCTAAAGCTGGCTGGGAAATCCCGAGGAGGTTTCCCTTGCAGTCTTGCCCCAGCACAGAAACATCCTTTTCTTTCCAATCCACTCTGTGGATGCTTCCAAATTTTGGATCGATTCACTTGCAGGATCTGAGATTTGCTCGGTGTAGACACCTGCACTAATCCCTTCTGAAGCCCCGACGCCTGGGACAGACCACGCTGGCAAAGGCTTTGAACACCACGGCCACAGCCCAAGTGCTCAGCTCTCTGCCCTGTCCTCATTCCCAGCCCCACGTGGCTCTTTCCCCACAGATGCTGCCTCATCTACAAACACTTTCCCTTCTTGCATGCAGCACCCAGATGGATCCGATGCTTTTGTAATAAAAACCGGGACGGGAGATGGCAAAATCCTGATTTTTCTCCCCAAGCAGCCGCGCTGTCCCCCATGGAGCCGGCCGTAACCTGCCAATCGTTGGAGCGATCTTTCGGCCCGAGCCAGTCATTCCCATGCCTCTGAGATCTTCTAAGTCCCCTCTGAGATTGTGCAAGTTTGAAAACGTATTGGAAAAATGCTGTCGGCTAAAGGTGGCAGAAGGGAGCAGGGACTGCAAACAGCTCCTTGCCTCGAGCCCTGTGACCGCGGCTCCCGCTGCCCTTCGCCAACCTCTCGTCCCAAATTCCACCTCGACTCGCCCAGCATCAAATCTCTCGGCAACCCCAGGCAGGCAGAAAGCCGCTCGTCATCAGATAACATGCTTGGGGTTTTTTTTTAATGACTGGTTAAAGGGCTAATAGCATCTTGAGGAACGGGCTTTGCTATTTTTAGGACCCGCTGGTTCGTGTGTATTAACGAGCTTTGGTGAACGTGTGACTCTGTTACGAGGGCGGGGGGTTGATACCCCAAGAGATCGTTGAAGCTCCCTGTGGCTTTTCTGCTCTGTCAACCCTGTGAGGCTCTTCAGGTCTTTAAGCTCTTTTTATAAAGGTCAGATTTGAGCCCAAATTGCCTGTGGATGCTCCCCTTCCCTAAATAAATGGGCGAAGCCTTGCGTATCGCCTTTGAATCCAACCCTTGGCCGCTGCCGAAGGCTGGCACCCATAATAGAAACCATAAATACCCAACCCTGGGAGTGGGGGTATGTTTATACATCCCCTTAGCTTAAAAATACTTGTGATGCTGCAGAAGTGTTGCTGGATAACCCGACTATCGCTGCTGCAGCTTGGTAGCCGGCCGCGGAGGCTGAGCGGTGCCGCATCGGGCTCCCTCTGTTGTCGGGCGCTGACAGCGGCACAGGAGCCGTGCTGGAGCGAGATGAACCCGCTGGCCTCCCTCTTGCAGGATCAGGATTTCTTTCACCTGAAAACACAGAGCAAACAGCAAGGCTGCAGAGCAGACGTGTGGCAGCGCTGTCGTGACCTTATTGCACCCGGTCCTTGCCTAAAAGCACCCAAATGGGCTATAAACTGTCCTGGTCTCGCAGCGGGAAGCCGTGACCCGGCAGTCGAGGACAGGAGCGGGATGGGGTTGATGCAGGTTTAATAATTGATTAGCAAGGTGATGGGGATGCTGGCTGCAGTGGCCCGGGCTTGCTTCGCTCCCTGTTTCCCTGTGCCTGTTTCTGACGCTTTCCCTGTCCCCGCAGTCATCCTGACGGATGAGGAGGTTCAGAGGAAGCGCGAGATGATATTGAAGCGCAAGGAGGAGGAAGCGCTCAAGGAGAGCCTGAAGCCCAAACTCTCGGAGGAGCAGCAGAAAGTCATCGACATCCTCCTCGAGGCTCATCGCAAGACCTACGACCCCACGTATGCCGACTTCACCAAGTTTCGGGTACGGCCAGGGCACGCCAGCCCCGATTCCCATGCACAGGATCAAGCGGTTCCTGCCCGGATGCACCAAACCCGTTTCATCCCATGACCTCTCACTAGAGAGGAGTTAAAAATCCCAGTGCAAGAACCTTGATGCTGTTGGCAGCAGGCAAACGCCTGCCATCAAATTGCTCTCCCAGCCCCGTTCCTCACGTCCTGCTCTCTCTTCCAGCCCCCTGTGAGAAGCAACCCCAGCAACAGAGGGGCAGCGAGGTCCCCCTCCATTCTCAACCAGGACTTGTCATCGGAGGACTCCACCGACCTCTTTGGCTCCGATGCCTTCGGCACGTTTCCAGGTACCGCGCTCACCTTTCCGTATGCGACGGGGGTAGAATTGCAGCAGCTTTACCTAAGTCTGGCCATTCAGACCCTTGTTTTACCTCTTCTGGGGAGCTTATTTTAACTGTAAGACCCCCCTGGGGGGGTTGCAAAGGCTTTTTGTGCGCAAAAAGCATTAAGTGCTTGGCTGGATCGTGGCCCTGCGGACCTCTGTGTGTCTGAGCCCTCCAGGATGGCCAAGAGGAGCGTGAACGTCAGCGCTGGGCTGCATCGTCGCTGCTCTGCCTGCGGTTAGACTCGATCGCAGCACAGGAGAGGAGTTAAAAGCCCCAGTGGAAAAATCTCGATGCTGTTGGCAACCAGCGAACGACTGCTCTCCCAGCCCCGTTCCTCACGTGCTGCTGTTCTAAACGCAACGCAGAGCCCTCCTGGCAGGACGGTGACGCTGCCGTTCCCGCTGCGGGCTGGCGTCGCTCTCCTCACCCATAATGTCTTGCCTATAACCGAGGTACCCTCTGACCGTCTCCCTCTCTCCAGAGTCTGTGGAGCCCCAGATGTTTTCAAACCTGGTCCTCTCCGAGGAGAATGACGAGAGCTCCTCCGTGAACATCGACTTCTCCCACCTCTCCATGCTTCCGCACTTGGCCGACCTGGTCAGCTACAGCATACAGAAGGTGATCGGCTTTGCCAAAATGATCCCGGGATTCAGGTGAGACGTTTGCTCCCAGCTCCAATGTCTCTCGGTTCTCCACTCTCGGGAATCTCGTCCTACCCTTCACAGCCAGATCATTTTTCTCTGTTTCATCTTCACAGCTGTCCCTCAGGCTCTGTTCCCTTCCCAGGTCTGTTCCTACTTTCATGTTTTTCTGTCTCTCCTCCTTCCTGGGGTTACTCCTCTCCTATTTTACCCTGATTCACGCAGATTCTGTCAGCAAAATGCTTGAGCTCCTAAGAAAGATGCTCGAGACCATGGGAGTGGTCCCATCCTGGTTTGTGAAGGACCTCAGGTCCTGTTTAACTCCAGGCTGGTGCCCAGAGTGCTGGGTGGTGTAAATGGAGCTGCAGAAATACCTGCTGCTTAATTACGTAGAAATCTGGGGTGAGGGAGAAGCTGGGGTGCCCCCAGAAAAGGGACTGGGTTTCCGATGGAGAACCTGGTGCGTGGGTGGTGCGGGCTGTTGCTTTGCTCGCCGGACAGGTCTCACCTCACCCTCTTCCCCCTGCCCAGGAACCTGGCAGCAGAGGATCAGATCGCCCTGCTGAAATCCAGCGCCATCGAGGTGATCATGCTGCGCTCGAACCAGTCCTTCACCCTCGAGGACATGACGTGGACCTGCGGCAGCAATGACTTCAAGTACAGGATCAGCGATGTCACCCAAGGTAAAGGCTGCCAGGCACTCTCCTGCTTGCTGTGGGCTAAGAAATGCAATCCCAGCCTTAAATCCAGATGCAAAAATCCCATCCTGGGTAGTCTGGAAGCAGGGACGTGTTGGCAGGCTGCACGGCTGCGGAAGACGGCAGCCCCAGCAGCTCGGCAGTGCCACGACTGGGCTGAGACGCCCGTCCCGGCGTCAGCCGTGCTCCGTTTATCTCCCAAACCCCACGCTGTGACACGCGTGCATCCTGCAGCCAGACCAGACGGCTGGAAAGAGCCATTAACTCCTGAAGAAAAGCAAAACCGGAGCGTGGCTGCAGCTCAGAGCTGTTTCCAGCCCCTCTGCCCTGCAACAGGGGTTGAGTTCCGTTTGCTCCGAGCTGCCGTGAGGGCTGGAAAGCCGCTGTGCCTTCCCACAGCCACTGCTCTGCAGCCAGGAAGCCTTTCTGCTAGGAAAGGGGGTGAATCCTGCCCTAAACCTCCCCCACTTTAGGATTTGGGGACCAGGACGGAGAACAGGGGGTGCAGATGAAATATATGGGCCTTAAATCTCTCCCTGCATTTGGAAGAGCCGTAGAGTAACGTGGGGATGCTGAGATCCTCGGTGCAAGGGCAGAGATCCCAGCAGGACCAGAGCGAGCGGCGTGTCGGGACCAGGCACGGGGCAGCTGGCGCCCACTGAACGCAGGAAAGATCGGCTCGCAGAGAGGGCTCTGGGCACACCAGGTGGGGTTTGTGGTGCCCGTGCAGGACACGGGGCAGCGTGGAAGTGACGATAAGGAGGCAAAATGTCTGTAGGTTAATTGCCTTTATAGATTTCAAAAGCAAAATCTGCTCCATCGTCTCCTGCTTTAGAGCAACTGTTGGGGAGAAAAGTACAATTAAAAACAATGTGTTTTAAGCTGTTCAAAAGTCATCTTTCACTGTCCCACCTCTCTGCTGTGCTGAAAGAGGAGCTGCCGAGCTCCACGCTCATCCCTCGGCTGGGGGAGATCTCGTTCCGGAGCAGGCTGTGCTCAAAGTCCTTTTCTCTTCCCAGCTGGCCACAGCATGGACCTGCTCGAGCCACTCGTGAAATTCCAGGTTGGCTTGAAGAAGCTGAACCTTCACGAAGAAGAGCACGTGCTCCTCATGGCCATCTGCATCCTGTCCCCAGGTAGGAGGACGCTCATCCCCCAAGGTCGCTAACCTCCCCAAAAATGTCACCTTTCCCTGCCTCTCCATCACGGTCGACTGGGAAAAGGGACGGGAATCACCCTGCGTCCCTGGTGTTTCCTAGATCGCCCAGGCGTGCAGGACACCTCGCTGGTGGAATCCCTCCAGGATCGCCTCTCGGAGATCCTCCAGACCTACATCCGCTGCAGGCACCCTCCTCCCGGCAGCCGCCTGCTCTACGCCAAGATGATCCAGAAGCTGGCCGACCTCCGGAGCCTGAACGAGGAGCACTCCAAGCAGTACCGCTGCCTCTCCTTCCAGCCCGAGCACAGCATGCAGCTCACGCCGCTGGTGCTCGAGGTCTTCGGCAACGAGATATCCTGACTCTGACCGTGGGGTTGAGCACCCACCAGTAAAGGGATAAGTCAGCCTGGCTTCCCCGAGGCGGCGAGCGGAGGGACGTGACCCTGGGCAGGAGTTTTGTACATAGATGGTTTGGTTTCACACTACTGGAGGTCCTGCTTTGTCTTCTCATCCACGGCGGCCGAGGTTTGCTCGCTGCGGAGCAGTGACGGACCCAGATCCGTGTGGTTCCCCCCGCTCCGTGAGCAGCTTTTCCGCTTCCCTGCTGTCTGCGAGAGCTGACTTATCCCTTTATGGATATTTTGAGGCTGGGCTGCCTCCAATCACTGCTTGACCCGAAAAATCAGGCTGCTTGGAAGGAGAAGCACTGGGGTGGTTTCGTGTGGGGAGACGGACTCACGGCCGTTCTCTGCTCCCCTCCTAAAATCTGCAACGCTCACCCCGCCCGTGTCAAAAACGGAGACGCCGGTTGAATTGCACCCCCCGAATCCCTGCCACAAAACGCCGTGGGCTGCGACCCCCCACGCGTGACCAGCTAAAACCACTCCCGCGAGCTGCTGCCAGGCTGGGACGAAGCCAAAGCCGTCTGTGTCAGCCCCGAGAGGGGGAATTTGTCCTCGGCCCTCAAAGGAAACAGCCGGAGGAGCTGTAATTTGCGTTCCCAACACTACTGCCGGGCTTTGGGGGAGCCGGGATATCTCGGGGTGACTCCTCCGCTCTCTCAGAGCTGAGCCCCTTTGCTCTGGCTCTCGGGCAGGGCCCCCCGCAGCCCGTGATGGCAGCGTGGGTAACGACCGCGGTCCCAGCTCGGCTTTGGCACTTTGGGGTGGCCGGGGCCCTGCTGGAACCGGGCGCCGGAGGCTGCTCGGTGCCGCCGTCCCCCCTCGGTGCCCGGGGGGGCGATCCCCGGCGTGGGGGGTCCGGGAGCGGGGAGGCTCCTGGGCTCCTTCCCCGAGGGGACCCAACTCGCTGCCGGGTAAATAAAATAAATTAAAATAAACTCTTGCTTAGGAACAGCGCCTGGGCTGGTTTCGGCGGGGGGCTGTGTGTCCATCTGTCCCTGTGTGGGCTGTGCAGGACTGTGTCTGTCTGTCCATTAAACTTTATTAAACAGGGAAGGTGTGTATGGAACAGTTGTTTAATATCGTTACCAACGATAAAGGGGATCCGGGCGCCCCGGGTCGCTGGGCCCGGGTTTAACAAGGCTCAGGGCCGGGTCCTGCGCTCGGGGCACAACAACCCCAGGCAGCGCCGCAGGCGCGGGGGAGAGCGGCTGGGAAACAGAAACGGCCCCGGGGGGGGTGGAGAGCGGGGGGGTGGGAGCCGGCAGGGTGCCCGGGTGGCCAAGAGGGCCAGCGGCATCCTGGCTTGTATCGGGACCGGCGTGGCCAGCAGGCCTGGGGCAGGGATCGCCCCCCGTGCTGGGCACTGGGGAGGCCGCCCCTCGAATCCCGCGCTCGGTGCTGGCCCCCGGCCACAAGAAGGACACGGAGGGGCCGGAGCGTGGCCAGGGCAGGGCAGCGAGGCTGGGGCAGGGGCTGGAGCCCGAGGGTGGGGAGGGGCGGCTGGGGGAGCTGGGGGGGCTCAGCCTGGAGAGGAGGAGGCTGAGGGGAGCCCTCATCGCTCCCCCAGCCCCCGAAAGGAGGCTGGAGCCGGGGGGGTCGGGCTCTGCTCCCCAGGAACAAGCGCTGGGACGAGGGGGAACCCCCCTCCCCCAACGGGGCGACGAGCGCTGGGCCCCCACCCCGGGAGCGTTCAGAAAACGGGGGACGTGGTGCCCAGGGACCCGATTTAGGCCTTTTCCAACCCAAACGACGCCATGACACCCCCCCACCCCCCCCCCCCATTCCGCCATTCCCGCGCGCGGGGGCGGCTGCCGCACGCGCCGTCCCGACGCGCCGGGGGGGGGCGTGGCCGCGCACGCGCCCTGGGATGCGCAGCGCCCGCCGCCTCATGGCCGCCGCCGCCGCCGCCGGGGCCGGGGCCGGGCCTGGGCCCAAACGGCCGCGGCCCGAGCCCGCCCTGCGCATCGGCACCCACGACGGCACCTTCCACTGCGACGAGGTGCTGGCGTGCTACCTGCTGCGCCTCCTGCCCCGCTACCGGGTACGGCCGCGGGGCGCCGGGCGGCGGGAGCGGGGCTGCGGCCTGCGCGGGCCCCCCTTGCAGCCGGGCCGGCTCCCTCCCGGGACGCCGTGCAACACCCCGACCCCTGCCCGCCCTCGAGTCCCGCTCCCTCCTCGGGGCCGCCCTTAGATGCCCGGTCCCCCTTCGGGGTTCCCCGTTACCTGGGGGCATCTCTCGGGGCTCCCGGTCGCCCCTGGGGGCCACCCTTCGGGTCCCCGGTCCCACTTGGGGGTCCCAGGGGCCACCCTTGGGTTCCCAGTCGCCCTTCGGCATCCCTAGGGGCCACCCTTCGGGTCCCCAGTCCCACTTGGGGGTCCCTGGTCCCACCCAGGGGCCACCCTTCGGTCCCCAGTCCCTCCTTGGGGTCTCTGGTCACACCTGGGGGCCACCCTTCGGGTCCCCAGACCCATTTGGGGGTCTCTGGTCACATCCAGGGGCCACCCCGAGGTCCCCAGTCACCCCTCAGAGTCCCTAGGAGCCACCCTTCGGGTCCGCAGTCCCTCCTTGGGGTCCCTGGTCGCACCTGGGGGCCACCCTTCAGGTCCCCAGACCCACTTGAGGGTCCCAGGGGCCACTCTTAGGTCCCCAGTCGCCCCTCAGGGTCCGTAGTCGCAACTAGGGGCCACCCTTCAGGTCCCCAGACCCACTTGAGGGTCCCAGGGGCCACCCTTAGGTCCCCAGTCGCCCCTCAGGGTCCGTAGTCGCACCTGGGGGCCACATTTTGGGTCCCCAGTCCCACTTGGGGGTCCCTGGTCCCACCCAGTGGCCACCCTTAGGTCCCCAGCCCCTCTTTGGGGTCCCTTCTTCCACCTGGGGGCCACGTTTTGGGTCCCCAGACCCACTTGAGGGTCCCTAGTTCCACCCAGGGGCCACCCTTAGGTCCCCAGTCCTTCTTTGGGGTCCCTACTTGCACCTGGGGGCCACCCTTCGGGTCCCCAGTCCCACCTGGGGATCAGCCTTGAGTTCTCAGTCCCCCCTCGGGGTCCCTGGTCTCAGCAGGGGCAGCTCTTGGGGGTCCCCGCTCGCTCCTGGGGACCACCCTGGGCTCCCCAGCCTCACTCCACCCCCCGGCAGGACGCGGAGGTGGTGCGCACCCGGGACCCCCAGCGCCTGGCCCAGTGCGACGTGGTGGTGGATGTAGGGGGTGAATACGACCCCGAGCGACACCGCTACGACCATCACCAGAGGTGAGGCCCCCCCACGCCGGACACCGGGCTCCCCCAGACATCGGGGTCCCTCGGCGCTGACCCCACGGCCCCGCAGGTCCTTCACGCAATCCATGCGGAGCCTCCGGCCCGACAAGCCCTGGACCACGAAGCTGAGCAGCGCCGGGTTGGTCTACTGCCACTTCGGCTCCCAAATCCTCGCCGGGCTCCTGGGGCAGCCGGAGGACGGCCCCATCGTGACGGCGCTCTACGATAAGGTACTGGGGGAACTGGGAGGGTCTCGGTGGGGGTTCTAACCACGCTGGTGCCGCACAGCTTTCCCCAGGGCTTCTCCTTGTCGGGGGTCACCCCATAAAAGAGCGCTCTGGGGAGGGGGACCCCATAAAAAAGGGGACCAGTTTGTTCCAGCTGCTGGTGCGCAGCTGGGCTCCCAGCCGGGCTGACCCCCGATGTCCCCCGCTCTGTCCCCAGCTGTACGAGAACTTCGTGGAGGAGATCGATGCCATCGACAACGGCATCGCGCAGGCGGAGGGGGAGCCCCGCTACGCCCTCACCACCACCCTCAGTGCCCGCGTGGGCCACCTGAACCCCCGCTGGAACGACCCCGACCAGGACACCGAGGTGGGGACGGGGGACGTGGTGGGGGGCGCAGCACAGGGCCACCCCGCTTGGGGCCACCGCTGACCCTCCTCCCCGTCCCCAGGCGGGGTTCAAGCGGGCGATGGAGCTGGTCGGGGGCGAGTTCATGGACCGGCTCGACTACTACCACCGCGCCTGGCTGCCCGCGCGGGCGCTGGTGGAGGAGGCCATCCGGCGACGCTTTGAGGTACCCACCGTGCCGGGTCTGGGGGGGCCTGGAAGTTTGGGGAGGGGCGTGGGGTGAGGAGAGGCCAGGTCCCCTCGGTACAAACCTCCCCGCACTCCGCGGGCGCCCCTTGCACCCCACACCCCTACACGCGGCCACGCACCCCCCTGCACCCCTACACACAGCCATACACCCCCCCCTGCACCCCTACACACGGCCACGCACCCCCTCCTGTTCCCCATAGACCTATGCATGGCCGTACATCCCCTCCTGTGCCCCTATATCCTTACATATGGCCATGCACCCCCTCCTGTACCCCTACACACGGCCACGCACCCCCTCCTGTTCCCCATACACCTATGCATGGCCGTACATCCCCTCCTGTACCCCTATATCGTTACATACGGCCATGCACCCCCTCCTGTGCCCCTATATCCTTACATACGGCCGTACATCCCCTCCTGTACCCCTATATCGTTACATACGGCCATGCACCCCCTCCTGTGCCCCTATATCCTTACATACAGCCATGCACCCCCTTCTGTGCCCCTATATCCTTACATACAGCCATACATCCCCTCCTGTGCCCCTATATCCTTACGTAGGGCCGTACATCCCCTCCTGTGCCCCTATGTCCTTACGTAGGGCTGTACATCCCCTCCTGTGCCCCTATATCCTTACGTAGGGCCGTGCACCCCCTCCTGTGCCCCTATATCCTTACATATGGCCGTACATCCCCTCCTGTGCCCCTATATCCTTACGTAGGGCCATGCACCCCCTCCTGTGCCCCTATATCCTTACATACGGCCGTACATCCCCTCCTGTGCCCCTATATCCTTACATACGGCCGTACATCCCCTCCTGTGCTCCTATATCCTTACATACGGCCGTACATCCCCTCCTGTGCCCCTATATCCTTACATATGGCCGTACATCCCCTCCTGTGCCCCTATATCCTTACATATGGCCGTACATCCCCTCCTGTGCCCCTATATCCTTACATACGGCCGTACATCCCCTCCTGTCCCCCTGTATCCTTACATACAGCCGTACATCCCCTCCTGTGCCCCTATATCCTTACATACGGCCGTACATCCCCTCCTGTGCCCCTATATCCTTACATACGGCCGTACATCCCCTCCTGTGCCCCTATATCGTTACATACGGCCATGCACCCCCTCCTGTGCCCCTATATCCTTACATACGGCCGTACATCCCCTCCTGTGCCCCTATATCCTTACATACGGCCGTACATCCCCTCCTGTGCCCCTATATCGTTACATACGGCCATACATCCCCTCCTGTGCCCCTATATCCTTACATACGGCCATGCACCCCCTCCTGTGCCCCTATATCCTTACATATGGCCGTACATCCCCTCCTGTGCCCCTATATCCTTACATACGGCCGTACATCCCCTCCTGTCCCCCTGTATCCTTACATAGGGCCGTACATCCCCTCCTGTGCCCCTGTATCCTTACATACGGCCGTACATCCCCTCCTGTGCCCCTGTATCCTTACATATGGCCGTACATCCCCTCCTGTGCCCCTATATCCTTACATACGGCCGTGCATCCCCTCCTGTGCCCCTATATCCTTACATACGGCCGTGCATCCCCTCCTGTGCCCCTATATCCTTACATAGGGCCGTACATCCCCTCCTGTACCCCTATATCCTTACATACAGCCATGCACCCCCTCCTGTGCCCCTATATCCTTACATATGGCCGTACATCCCCTCCTGTGCCCCTATATCCTTACATAGGGCCGTACATCCCCTCCTGTGCCCCTATATCCTTACATAGGGCCGTACATCCCCTCCTGTGCCCCTATATCCTTACATATGGCCGTACATCCCCTCCTGTGCCCCTATATCCTTACATACAGCCATACATCCCCTCCTGTGCCCCTATATCCTTACATACGGCCGTACATCCCCTCCTGTCCCCCTGTATCCTTACATAGGGCCGTACATCCCCTCCTGTGCCCCTGTATCCTTACATACGGCCGTACATCCCCTCCTGTGCCCCTATATCCTTACATACGGCCATACATCCCCTCCTGTGCCCCTATACCCCTATGCACAGCCATGCCCCCCCCCCCGCTCCCCTGTACCCCTACGTGTGGCCGTGCACCCCCTCCTGTCCCCTATATACCGATGTATAGCTGCACACACCCGTATCCCCACGCGCGGCCACGTACCCCACGCCCCCTATCCCTGCACGTGACCCGGCTGCACCCCCCCGCGCTCCCCCAGACCCCCCTCGTGCACCCCAATATTCCCCCGCACGCTCCCGCACCCCCAGAGCTCCCCGTGCCGGCTCCGCAGAGCGCCCGGCGGCGGACGCACGTGGATGGCGGGGGGAAACTGAGGCACGGGGCGGTTCGGGGGCCGCGCGGGCAGGACCCCCGTGTCCCCAGCGCGTCCCCCCCCGCCCAGGTGGACGCGAGCGGGGCGGTGCTGGAGCTCCCGCAGGGCGGCTGCCCCTGGAAGGAGCACGTCTTCAGCCTGGAGCAGGAGCTGGCGCTGCCCGACCCCCTCCAGCTGGTGCTTTTCCCCGACCGCGGCGGGCAGTGGCGGGTGCAGAGCGTCCCGGCGGGGCCGCACACCTTCCAGAGCCGGTGAGACCCGTCCCCGCGCCGCGTCCCCCCCGCCACGGCAGCGTCCCCCGCCCCGGGGACGGGTTTTCACCCGCCGCCTCCCTCTCCCCTCCGCAGCCTCCCTCTCCCCGAGCCCTGGCGAGGCGTCCGGGACGAGGCGCTGTCCCAGCTCGCCGGCATCCCCGGCTGCGTCTTCGTCCACGCCAGCGGCTTCATCGGTGGCAACCGCACGCGGGAGGGGGCTTTGGAGATGGCCCGGCGGACGCTGGCGCAGCGGCACGGGGAGGGAACGCAGAGCGGATGAGCCCCCTCCCAGCGCGGTCACCCCAAAAGGGACCCCTTGCCCAGCGCGGGGGGCTCCAGGGACCGCTGCTGGGGGTGGCTGAGACCATCCCCGCTCGGCACACGTAATGGGATCCGGCTGGGGGGGGGGGGGGGCGTCACTGCTCCCAGTCCCAGTGTTGAACTGGTGCAAACCCAGTCAGAGCTCAAACCAAAGAGACTTTTTAGATCCATTTCTCTGAAGATTGTCGCCATTCCTGCTGCCAGTGGGTTCCCAACACCAGTAAAAACCAGCGTGTTCCCAGTGCGTTTGCTGCTCAGGCGGGGGGGGGGCTGGGGGAGGGGCTGGGGGGGTCCTTGGGGTGCGGGGGGTGGGCAGGGCTGCGCGTAGTTGCAGGGGCTGTGAATTGGGGTGCAGGAATGGCCCCTCCCCGTGCTGGGAGGGGAACCCAGGCGTCCCGCCGCCCCCCCCGCCACGAAACCGCGCGTCCGGCAGCACGAAGGGGGGGACGCGGAGCCCCCCCCTCGCTTCCAGCCTCCCGTCGCAGGGCGATGCGGGCGGCCTGGCTGCTCCTGCTGGCGCTGCCCGGCTGCCCCTGGGGCTGCCAGTGCCCGGGGGGGGCCCCCCCGGGGCTGCCCCCCACCAGCAGCCGCAACGAGACCCTGGCGGGGAGCGGGCGGCCGCGGGCGCCGGACGCGGCGATGCTGGCGGCCGTGGGCGGGTGGCTCGGCGCCGTCCTCATCTACGTGGGCCGATACGTCCGGAGGAGCCGAGCCGAGGCCCGGTTGCACCTTGAATACCTGCGGGCGCTGTCCTGCGAACCACCCAGCCCCGAGGAGGAGGAGGAGGGCGAGGAAGAGACGCTCAGCACCGTCCTCTGAAGCACTGCGGGCACCAGCCGTCGCCAAAGCGGGGAGCCCCGAGGGGGTGAAGCAGCCCCAGCGGCTGGACTGGGTTCGTACCCCGTTGTTTTCACCCCGTATCCTCATGCCAGCCCCCTCCGGGCTCGGCCCCGCTCCCCACGCAGCCCCGCTGAGGGGCTGGCTGCTCCCCTCCTTGCCCCTGCGCCGGGTTTTCCCTGCCCCGTGCCAGGGCCTGCCTTTGGGGAGGATTTTGGGGGTCTCGGAGAAGGATTTTGGGGGTCGCAGAGGTGTTTGGGGAGCCAAGGACATGGGGGTGAGCGGGGCCCCTGTGCTCTCCCCATCATCTCTGCGCCCCGGGCTTTAGCAGAGCGATTACAGCCTAATCCCGGGGATTAACCACGTGTAATCCCAGGGTTTAACCACGCTGCCCCCCCTGACCCCCCGTTAATCCCTGCTCTGGGCAGGGGGGTGGCCCATCTGCTCCCCGTGACCGCTTCGGCGCTGGCCGGGCTCACGCAGGCCGGCACGAGCGCCCGGGGCCGGGGCTCAGGCTGGGGCAGGGCCTCCAGCACCGTTCACCGCCCAGCTGCAGCCCCAAATGGGCCAAATTTTGGTTTTTATGGATCCAGAGAGTTTTTGGTTCACTTTGGGTTGTTCTTCCCACCCTCGAGGCAAAGCCCAGAGGCTGCACTCACGGCCAAGGAGCCCTCGGCCCCCTGTGCCCTCACCTTCCCCCCTTGGGGCAGCTCTTTAACCCCAAAACAAAGCCCCCAGGGCCCACGGGCTGCGGAGGGCTCACACCCACCGTGGCAATAGGTGCCTTAAATCCGTTTTAATTAAGGGACAGGGAATGGATGTTCTCCTGCAGGTTCATCCCGAGCTATTTTTGACATCAAAAAGCAGCACTGGAACCCCAGCTTTAATCTGTACAGCACCGGCCCCGCAAGCCAAGACCCCGAGGAGGAATTAAAGGCACCTGAGGCCACGCTGTGCGTCCCAGGAGGAAGACGATGGAGGCTGTGGAGGAAGCGTCCCGGCGCTGGCTCTTCAGGAAGACGCCGTTGAGGCTCCGGGGGTTGTCACAGCTCCGAGAAGAGGGGCTGCTCCCGCACGCTGGCGCTGGCCATGACCGTGACGGGGCTGCGGCTGGGGCTGGCGCAGGGGACGTGGGCGCTGACGAAGAAGAAGGGGACGTGGCTGATCTTCCCCGTGGACCAGCACTGGAGGAGGAAGAGGATGTGAGGAGGCAGATGAGCACAGGACACGGCAGGGGATGACAATCCAAGCGTCACCCTCTCCTCCTCCCAGCAAGGACGCCTTCCCCACCCTCTCCTCTCTGCGGGGAGGTTTTTCCACCCCTCCTTGCTCAGCCACCGGATCGATCTCCCCGAGGGAGCCCCAAGAACCGCTGCCGAAACCGGGGACCGCACTCACCACGGTCAGGAGGGCGCCCTTCTTGAAGCAGGGGTGGAAGGCGATGAGCTGGGGCTGGGCGCCACGCTCGCCTCGCAGGAAACCACTGCGGGGGAAAGGAAAAGCCACGGTTACAGCACAACCGTGCGGCAGCGCTTGGTCACACTGGCAAAACACAGCGCTTTCGGCGTAGCTCGCGGTTAAGCGGAGATGTTTGGGCCCTGCCGGGATGCACCGGGCAAGGGTGACCCGAAGCAAAGGGTTTTGAGGTGAATAATGGACGATACGGCCAAAACGCAACTGGTTCTGGGGTAAAACGGCGACACCGCGCGAAGCAGGAGCACAAGCTGGCAGCGTCTCTCCGCTCCGACGTGGCTCTGCTCTTCCCCCCACGCCCCGGCGGATCGCTGGTATTCAACCAACCCCAAACCGGCCGCTACGCACCACGGCAGGAGCTCGAACACGGGGCTGTTGCGGGTACGAAACACAGCGATGACCGTCTGGCTCCCGGGAACGTCGGCTTGACCTGCAGGAAGGAGCGAGAAGGAGCAGTGAGGCTTTCCCTTGTGCAAGGGACAGCGCAGACGCCCAGACAGGCCCCTCGCCGCCGGAGCGGGGACACGGAGGTCAGGTTTTTTGCGGGGAGCGGTTGGGCACTGCGGAGACTGGGGCAGGCAGCCACCGAGGTGGGGGAAAGCTGGCTGCGGACCGCGTTTTCCTCGCACCGAGGTGCGCAGGATGCCGGGACGGGGCTTTCAAAGACCCTTCAGTGATTTAACGCTGGCTCCGAAGTCTCGGGGAGGTAGGTTTGGCCGAGAAGGGTTTGGGCAACAGATGAGGCCACTGCTTTGGAAACACCCCAGCCTTTCAGGTGTGACGTGGGGACCCCGTCTCTCCAACGGGAAGGTTATTTTCCATCCTATCGCAGTTTCTGCGCCAAGATCCTCGCAGGACCTGCCTGGAGGTGCAGAGCACAGGAAGGTGCCAGCTATGGGAGTCCTGGTACCCTCAGGTTTTCCCCCCTACCCAGTTTCTTCCCCACCAAAAACCAAGTTTGGGCCCAGCAGCTTCAACTCTCTCCCCACTGGTGGCGTGCAGGGAGGCAGCAGCATCCCCAGCACCATGTTTCGGTGCTCCCTCAAAGGTCCGCTTTGTCTCGGAGCAGGGCCCGTCCAGGAGAGCCTGAATGGCTCGATTATCCCGGGGCTGCTCCTAGAAACGGAGCCAAGAGGCCCAGTCGGGCTCCAGGCGCAATGTGGGCACTGTGGGAACACGGACACCTTGCAGGGGGGTTGGGAGAGGTGATTCATCCAACTGGAAGCGGGGAGGGAACCGGGACGCATCCCTCTCCGAGGGATACGGAGGAGCGGAGTCACGGTGAGGGAGGATGGAGGGTGGGTGCTGCCTTCTCGATCCGACTCCTCGCTTCAGCGGGGTGCGCGCCCCTTCTGCCTGCTGGCAGGGGGATTTTCAGGCAGAGCCCGGCGCTGGGGCAGGCAGGGCGGAGGCAGCGCTTACCTCTGATGATCACCGCCAGTCTCTCGCCGGTGGGGTCCCACACCATGGAGTGGACTTCTCCTCCGATCCTGAAACCGGCGTGAGCGGCAGTGAGATCCCCCCGCCCAGCCAACGTCCCCAGCACCGCGGGGCTGCTGCCGAGGGGGGCGCGGACCCCCTCCGCCTCCCGGGTGTCGCGTTAGGGCGACGGGCGCAGCCAGACCCACCTCTCCTCCCCGTAGAGCGTCTCGAAGGTGGTCTCCGACAGATCTGCCACGATAGAAGCCGTTTTCGAGCCTCCAACTTGCCCTTGCATCTCCCCTGAAACAAACGGCCTGGTCACTTCTCATCTCCTGCTTGAATTGCTACATGGGTCATCTCACTCCGTAAATCACGCTTTTATTTCCAAAGTGATAGGTAATTTGTCTCTGTTTCTTAGAGCAGCTGTGGAGCAACGTGCTGCGACCCCAGCAGCATCTGCCTGTGTCTGGGATGGAGGACGGGGGAGGTTTCCCCTCAACAAACATCAGGACCAGCTGCCTCCATGGAAAAAAGCCACGAGCTGGGCATTTAACCCCCTGTAAAAGCTTCCTTGCAAACCGTTTGTGACTGTAAGATCGTAACTGCGAGCAAGAGGCAACGTGAGGGGGAAAAAAACTCGACCCCAGAGCTTCTGTGCTTTGAGAGACCCCCGAGAGACCCTTCCCCCTGCGTGTGCCTCTGTCCTTTCGCGCCCAGCAGGCTGGGAAACGCAGCTCACGAACAAAAAGCCTCTCTGGCCAAGGCCGGCCGCAGCCAAAAGCAAGAGGATTCGCTTGGGGACCAGCCGCTGGCTCTTGGAGAGCTTCGCCTTGGGCAGACTCACCCCGGTACTCCGAGAAGGACAAGGAGTAGATGACGGACTCGCCCAGCACGGTGAAGAGCAGTCGGCTGCCGTCAGGGCTCCAGCACCCCGTCTGTGGGACACAGAGCCGCGTCAGGGATGGGTTGGAGCCAGCTGGAAACGGGGGAGTTTTCCTAAAACACCGTACGTGCTCCCGAGGGTCTTAGAGGCAACATCTGCCCCGCACGGGTGGGAAACGTCCCCATCCTACCTGGCAGCGTCCTTTGATGGTGGGCCACCGCTCGCACGTCCACATCTGAGCCTCCCACACTCTGGAAGAGAGACGAGCCGAAGTGAGCGGGATAAATTCCTGGGATCTGCCCCAATTCTGCCGCTCCAGGAGGAGTCCGAGATGTCAGACCCAATTACCCACCCGTTTTCCCCCCCGCCACATCGGATGCAGTAGGAATGGGAGCAGTTAGGACCCAAGGAATCCAGATCTGCTTGGGGTTTGGAGGAAACAAAAGTGATAATAAGGGCTGAAATAAAACATCTCGCAGGCGGGGAGCTCACCTGAACACCGCGGAGGGAGTGGCCGCCAGGACCTTGCTGCCATCCGGTGACCAAGCCAAGTAAGTGACGCCACCGCCCCCAAACCACTGCAGCTGGACGCAGTTTTCGGTGGACACGTCCCACACCTGGAGGAGGGGACGACGAGGAGGATAACCCGCCACCCCAACGCCGACCGGGTAGTTAGCGCAGCTTTGGGGGTGGTTTTGTATGGATTGGGGAATACAGATCGATGCTTTCGGATCTAAACGCTCCAAGTTCAAATTCAGGAGCTGCCTAATCCATTCCCCGAAGGAAATGCCGCCTGTCCCCAGCAGTCCCGCAGCCGAACCGTCCCTCGGTGACCCGGCGGTGTGTTCCCGGTTCCGGCGTCCCAAACGCAGCCCCCCGGGAGGTACAGCCCCTTACTCACCAGCATGGCCGTGTCGACCGGTGACGCCGACAGCAGCAGCTCCCCGCTGGGAGCCCACGCCAGGCTGGTGACAGGGCTGTGCCCAGGGTAGGACAGCACCTGAGCGCAGCCGGAGGACGGTCTGGAGGGAAGGAGAGATTAATTGCTGTGGTTGATCACAGAAAGGGCCGGCCCGCGTGCCACCAAAAGCCATCGCTGCGTCCCCCGGCAGGACAGGCACCTGTGTGGCATTAACCCAAAGCCAACCCAAACGGCAGGGCCGGGGAGACGCGCGGGGCTGTCACCTCGTGGAGAGGGAGGTGGGATCCAGGTGCCACACCAGGACGCAGCTCTGGCAGGCGACGGCGAGGATGGAGGCGCAGAGCGGCTTCCAGGCCATGGCGGCCACGTTCCTCTGCAGGCGATGCTTCAGCGAGGGGATGGTGGCGCTGCCGGAGAGGAGGGAAGCGTGACGAGAGGAAAAATGGGGGATCGGAGTCCTCACACCGCCCAGGGAGGGCTGTGGACCGTCTCCCAGTGTCCTCTCTCCAGTTCTGACCACAGTGGGGGGCCTAAAAGCGTAGAGTGGGAGAGGGGATGTGCCCCACCGTGACCTGCTTCCGTGGGGGGGGGACAGAGGAGATCCCAGCCAGGCGACACCGGCGCCATGCAGCGAGCCAGAGCACACCTCGTGCGATTTAGCACCGTGCCCCGTGCTGCCCACGGCCCGGCCCCGGGGTGGGAGATGGCACTTGCTGGCTTGAAATCCCAGCTGGGGCAGAACGCCTCGGCGGGGAGGCGCGGGGAGGGCTGCAGCACCAGCCGGCAGAGTCTTCTCCTGAGGAGGGCTTTACACGCCCTGGGGGAGCAGGGAGACCTGGAGGAGAAAGGAGACTCAACGAGGCCCAAGAGGCTGCTGTCCCTGCGATGGCAGCCAGGCCATGTGCCGCCGCAGCCTGCGCCTGCCCCCAGGAGCAGGGAGGGAAGGAAAAAACCAAAGCTTAAATAAGGCCAGAGATTTTCGGAGGTGTCCTTGCAGAGCTCCTGCTACGCAGCAAGAAGTTTTGGGGACAGACGGTGCCAGCGAGAGCAAAGCCCGAGCGAACGCCAAGGGCGGAGACGCCGGGGGAATCCTCGGTGCGTGCTGGAGGTGGATGCGAGAGGGCGAAACGGGGAGCAGGGGGTCTGCGGAGGCACCCCCCGAGGAGCAGCACCTCCGGGGACGTGGCCAGCGGTGCCGGAGGAGCAGCCCAGCCCTCACCTGTTGGAGTTGTAGACCCGAATGGAGTCATCCAGAAGAGCCACGGCAAACTTGCTGGTGTGGGGGTGCCAGGCGAAGGCCCGGATGGTGCAGCCGGCCCTGGAGGGAGGGACGGGGCAGGGTGAGCCGCGCCAGCTGCCGCACCGGCGTTTCGGGCTCAAGGCAGCGGTGATGGGCTCTTGGGCATCGGGCACGACCACCCAGCAGCCCCCCAAGGCCGACAAAAGCCGTTCCCAGAGTCACCAGTGAAATAAAACTTCCTTTTCGCTGCTGAATGGGACCGTTTTCTCTGATAAATTCCCCGTTCCTGGCAATTATTCGCAGGGCTCTGCCGAGGGGCTGGTTAACAAGCAGTCTAGGGTGGGTATTCGAAGGAATTTTCCAAGCCCTGATCTAGTTTAATGCTGTTTGCCCCACGTGCAGCGCGCTGGGGCGTGCTTTGCTTCTCATCGTCATACACAAACTGGGGCAGCCAGAGGCAACAGGGAAATATTTGCCCTGACACCCGTCTAACGGGGAGGCTGAGCACGTAAAAAATGAGGGGATCCTGGCCTTGTACCCCCACCCCTTTCTCTCAGCTCCGCAACCCCGTTCCGCAGGGTTTCGCGACACGCGGGACTCACCAGTCCACTGCCTGGGAGAAGGCCGCGATCATGTCTTCGCTGGTTAGCTTCAGGGGAGAGGAGTTAACACTGAGCCAGCAGTGCACACGACAGCAGGAGTCAGCACCCTCCCAGCATCCAAACCCCCCTTCCCTCTCCCCCCACCTCGATTTCGGTCCCTTTTGGAGCACTTTGCTGTCCTAATGCCTTTCCAGCGCCCATTCTCCTCCCTTTGGTGAAGGAAACCCGCAGCGTTTGTAGCTGGGCACCACCAGGAGGAATATTTTGCTGTGTTTTCAGCTGGGAAGCACCCACCCGCCATCAAAACCAGCCTCGCGGCGCAGGGTCAGCGGCGCAGGACGTGCCGCATCGTCCAGGCACAAGGGTTAAGTCCCGAAAAGACTCACCGAGAGGTGGGGGAACAAGGAGCCGTGCAGCGAGGAGAGCCAGTGGCACACGGCCAGCGTGTAGCTCGAGCCCGTCTTCGCCCACTGCAGCCCTGCGGAGAGAAAAGAACCATCGCCGCTTCTGTCGTCTTCAACGAGAGGCCCGAGGGGCAGAGGAAACGCAGGCAGCTGCGACAGGCAGGGACGGGCACGACGGAAAAGGGGATGAAGGGAACCGAAGGATCGAAGCGAGATGCAGAGAGAGCCGGGAGATCTGCAGCTCCTCCGCGAGCAGCCCAGACTCACCCTCCTCCTCGGCGCTGGCGATCTCTTTCAGCACCCCGCACAGCCCCACGTCCCGCCTGCGGCGGAAAGCTCGGTCAGCCTCCTTGGCCACGCAAAGCCCAGCCCCATCCCCTCCAAATCCCCCTCACCTGCTGAGAACCCCCCGAAAGCCTCCAAACCAGCTCTCCCCTCAGCTGGAGGCACTTACCCCAGCCACAGCGACTGCTGGGCCTGCCCCCAGCTGTGCCGAGCTCTCAGCTATATTATGACCCCCCAAACTCTCCCAGGAAGCTCAGATTGGGGTGTTGCACAGCACCATGAAGGTCTTGGGGGAGGCTGTGCCCTCCCACCGCTCGTGGGTGGGCGCTGACAGGGCAGCGAGGCCTCTGCCATGCTCCTGGGTGAAGAAGCCGCAGGACAGGTACGGGGAAGGGGGTTTGAGCGCGAATATGAAGCGAACGGGGAGCTCCTGGCTTTGCCTCCCGCAGACCCGGCTGTTTCGGGGGGGGTTTGCACTCACCAGGCGCTGAGGCATCTCTTCCAGAGGGACTCGCGGTGGTGGATGAAGGCCGGCCGGGTGCTGTGCTCCAGCCGGCTGTGAGCCTTGAGGGTTTCCTTGGGCAGGCTGAGGACGGGCAGGTCGGCCAGCTGCGAGCACAGACAGCCCGCGGTGAGCGAAGGGGGGAGCTGGGGAAGGGCTCCCCCCATTGCAGGAAGCGAACGGCGATGTGAGGGAGAGGAGGGGGACAAAGATGGGGTGAAGGGATGAAAAAACCCCCTAAGTGTGAGCCTGTCCCCTTCGTGGCTGAGGGGGACAAGCCCCAGCGGGAGGGGCCGGAGCCCCGGTCGCAGCTGGGGGGAAGGGGTGACCCCGAGGCGGGCAGGGCTCACCTGGCTCTGGAAGGCGAGCGGCAGCTGCTCGTAGAGGCGGCCGCAGACCAAGGCGTTGTTGAACTCGTAGAGGGTGATGTCCCCGGGGGGCGGCGGGGGCGGGAAGAGCCCTAGGGAGCACATCCCGCTGCGGGGGGAAGGCGCTGAGAGACGCAGCCCCCCCGCCCCGCCCCGGTCACTCCCTGCCCAGCGAAGCCTGTGAGGAGCGAGGGGTGACCGCGGGGGGATCCCCCCCGTTCCCCCGCCACATCCCCCGCCCCCGGGGCGCGCAGGGGCCCCCCCGGCCCCGCCGCCCCCTCGGACGCCGCCATTTTGCCCCTCACCCTTTTCCCGCCTCCCGCGGACGGGTCCCGGCGAGGGCCAATCCCCTCCGCCGCCGCCTTCGCGCGCCCCCTGGCGGCGGTGTGTGTGTGTGTGGGGGGGAATTAAAGGGGCCGCGGCCCCGGTGGGGGCGGCAGCGTCGAGGCGGCACCACCCCCCCCGGGCCCAGCGCTGCGGTGACCGCCTGGCTCGTTCTTCTCTCGGCACTGAACCCCGCTTGGGTGAATTCGGGGCTCCCCCGCTGTAACGCGGGTGGATAAATTGGTGGGGTCACCTTTCGGGGGAGCGTTGCCCCTTTAAGAGAGGGGGTGCGCCCTCCGCGGGGGCGGGAAAGCGGCGCGTGGTGCTGGAGCGGGGCTGGGACCCCCCCCCCCCCCGTGGGGTCCCCGGGCTCCCCCGTGTCCTGCACCCCCCCCCCCCCGTGGGGTCCCTGGCCCCCCCCCGTGTCCTGCACCCCCCCCCCCCCGTGGGGTCCCCGGGCACGCCACGACCCTCCCGTGCACGGCCCCGGGGGGAGGGGGGGGTCCTCGCTTCCGTGGGTGCCCCCCCGTGCACGGGTCCCGTGGCTGCAACCTTGACCTGCCTGCGTGTGAGCCCCGTGGGTGTCCGCGTCCTTTACCCACCCCCCCCGGTGCCTGGGTCCCCCCGTGTCCCGTGGGTGCCCATGTCCCCACCACCCCATACTTGCGTCCCGTGGGTGCTCGGGTCCGTGGGTGCCCGCGTCCCCACTTTGTACCTGGGTCCCACGGGTGCCCGTGTCCCCCCCCACCCCATACCCAGGTCCCGTGGGTCCCCGTGTCCCCCGCACCCCATGCCCAGCTCCCATGGGTGTCCGCATCCCCCCCTTTCACCGTACCCAGGTCCCGTGGGTGCTCATGTCCCCACCCTGTACCTGGGTCCCGTGGGTGCCTGGGTCCCCCTCACTCCATACCCACATCCCACAGGTGCCCTGGTCCCGTGGGTGCTCATGTCTGTCCCCCCCCATACTCGGCTCCCACGGGTGTCCACATCCCCCCCCTTTCACTGTACCCAGGTCCCGTGGGTGCCCACGTCCCCACCCTGTACCTGGGTCCCACGGGTGCCCAGGTCCCGTGGGTGCCCAGGTCCCCCCCACCCCATGCCCAGCTCCCACGGGTGCCCGCATCCCCCCCTTTCCCCGTACCCAGGTCCTGTGGGTGCCCACATCCCCCCACGCAGGACAGTGGGTGCTGCGCTCCCCCCAGCCCAGCCCCCCCCGCCTTGGATGGCTCCCAGCTCCTCTTTTTGGGCTCTCAATTTCCCTTCCCCTCCTGTTTTCGGCTCGCTTTTATTATATTTATCGCTGTGTTTTCCTTAGCGGCCGCAAAAGTTATTTTAATTTTTTCAGGATATTAAATAAAGGCTGCGGCGGGGGGGGCTGCGGCGGGGGGCCCTGCATTCCTCACCCGTTACGGAGCGAGCGGGGTTTGATAGGAGACAACGATTTGGACGGCGCCGACATCAGAGCCACCGCAGGGCTGGCGTGGCCTCGTGGCTTCGCTTCCCTTGGACGTGGCGGCGGGAGCTGAACCCCCCCAAAATTAAACCCCCCTGGGGCAGAGAGGGAGGAAAATCTGGTGCTGCCAAAGGGGGGGGGGGGGGGGGTCCCTGATGGGGTTTGGGGGGGGGGGGGCGTTGGATGGATTTTGGGCTCCGTGGTTTGGGAGGCTCCGGGCGGTCGAGCCCTCGGTGGCCGCCGGGCCGGGGTTTGGCTCGGGGATGCGACTGGATGCTCTCGTTGGCATTGGCCCACCCACGGCGAGCGGCAGCGGGGCTGGCGGTTTTTTTGGGGGGGAAAACACCCCGAAAAGAGCAAACCTGTGTCCGGGGTGGGAGCGGAGCTGGGGGGCTGGAAGCAGAGCTGGCACCCGCTGTCCCAAATTCCCCCGGGAGCCATCCTGGGGACGGCTCTGTCACCCTCCGAGTCGTGGCACTGGGCTCCGGCCACCCCACTGGCACGGGGACGCCGCTGTGCCTCAGTTTCCCCCCCTGCACGGAGGGGCAGCGTGTGTGTGTGTCCCCCCCCAATCCCCGGGGACACCGGGGTCCTGGCCAGCTCTGCGGAGCCGTGGCCGCGGTGACTCAGCGCACGTGGCCGGGGGTGGCACCGGGGGCTCCGCCACGCTGGCACGGGGACCCGCTGCCGTCCCCGCGTGGGGCGGTGGGTGCTGGCAGCCGCCCCCCCGCCCTGTGCTGGCACGGGAGCCCCTTTCCGCCTCTCTTTGCCTTTTTCCGTGGTTTTGTTTTTTTTTTTTTTTATCAGAAAAACCCCAGAAAAGCCCCAAACCGGGGCTGGGCGCATCAAAGCGCTGGCGGGAGCCCAGGGCAGCGGGGGGGGGGGCTGGGGGGGAGGGGGTGCGGGGTCCTCGCCAGCCCGCGGCGCCCGAAATCGGGGTGTCCTCGGGAACACGTGGCCCCGCCACGTGCCCACGCGCTGCCGCATGGCCCCTGGCCACGATGCTGCTGGGGGGGGGAAACTGAGGCACGGGGGAAAGCTTGGCTGAGCCGGGCGGGGGCCGTGCTCGCGCGTCCCCGTGCGCGCGTGTGTTCCTATGTTCCCGTGCGTGGATGTCCCTGGGATTGGGGACACGTGGTGTCGGGGGGACACGCGTGTGCGGGGCGAGGCTGGCGTGATCGCCGCTGCCGCGTGCGGCTGGAAAAGTCCTGTTGGGGCCCCAAAAGCAGCAGGGGTCCCCCCCCGAGCCTGGGGACATTGGGACACAGGGACAGAGGGACATGGGACCAGGGGGACATGGAGACAGGGGCTATGGGGACGCGGGGGCAGGGGGATGTGGGACCACAGGGCCCTGGGGACATGGTGCCACGTGGATGCAGGGACGTGGGGCCACCAGGATATGGTGTCGCAGGGACACAGGGGTCCTGGGGACACAGAGCTATGGGGACATGGGACCGTGGGGTCCCGGGAATGGGGGGAAACAGGGCCAGGGGAGCACAGGGACCCAGGGTCCTGGGGCTATGGGGACATGGGGACATAGGGCGACAGGGTCCTGGGGACACGGGGTCCTGGGGCTATGGGGACACGGGGACATAGGGCGACAGGGTCCTGGGGACACGGGGCTATGGGGACACGGGGACATAGGGCGACAGGGTCCTGGGGACATGGGGACCCGGGGTCCTGGGGCTATGGGGACACGGGGACGTAGGGCGACAGGGTCCTGGGGACACGGGGCTATGGGGACATGGGGACATAGGGCGACAGGGTCCTGGGGACACGGGGACCCAGGGTCCTGGGGCTATGGGGACATGGGGACATAGGGTGACAGGGTCCTGGGGACACGGGGTCCTGGGGCTATGGGGACACGGGGATGTAGGGCGACAGGGTCCTGGGGACACGGGGCCAGGGGACCCCGGGGATCTGGGACCACGAGGAGCCAGCGGCATGGGGCGATGGAGGCGCAGGGACCCAGGGATGTGGGAGGAGGGGACAGAGCCAGGTTGACCCCAACCCCACTCAGCTCCCGCCACCCCCTGGAGAGGGGGACACGGTGACCCTGAGGGGGGACACGGTGACCCCGAGCGGGGCCACCTCCCCTCTGTGCCTCAGTTTCCCTTTGAGCACCGAGAGCCGCAGCGGAGGAGGAGCATGGGAGGAAGGCAGAGCCCATCCCTGTGACGAAGCCGCCCGGCCTCAGCCCGGCTGGCGCAGGAGAAGGGGGCACGGCTCCGCTTTCACGCCTTGGCAATCCCTTTATTGCTTTGGGGGGGGGGGGGGGGCAGCCAGCTAAAAAAAGGGGGGGGGGGTACGTTACATTAGCGCCTAACGAACCGGGCGTGCTAACGAGGCCGGAGGTGGAGGAGAAGGGGCGAACCCTGTCCCTGAGCTCTGTGCGGGGGCGCGAGGCGGCCGGCGAGGTTTTGGGGGGTGAGAAGATGGGGGGGGGGGGAGGGAGAGAAAGAGGGGGGGGGGGTTTCACCTCAACACCCCCCCCCAGTGAGCCCCAGAGCGCTCGGAGAGCCCCCCCATAATTTAAGACATAAATTATAATTGCTAACGAGGAGCTGCCGCCGGCCCCGGGGAGGGGATGCGGGGTTTGGGGGGGGGGGGGGGGGCAGCACCCCATAATAAATATCCCCAGCGGCGCAGAGGAGGATGAGGATGGAGGAACGAAGGCTCAAATCTCCAACAAACTGCTGGCCTCGGGGCTACCGGCATCTTTCCCGGGCGAAGCCGGAGGTTGCCGAGGCGAAGCGGGGGGCTGCTCCCCGCTACCGCTGGGGGGGGGTTTGGGGGGCCCGGCTTCGGCGTGGGTCTTCTGGTGCTTGCTGAGATGATCGCTGCGGGTAAAACGCTTGCTGCAAAGGAGACAGGTGAATTTTTTCTCCCGCGTGTGGGTACGGACGTGCCGTTCCAGCTCGTCGGAACGGGTGAAACGTTTGCCGCAGAAAAGCCAGTTGCAGACGAAGGGGCGTTCGCCCGTGTGCCAGCGCAGGTGGGCTTTCAGGTGGGAGGCTTTGCCGTAAACCTTCCCGCAACCCGGAATGTGGCAGCTATGGACCGGCTTTCGTCGGGAGCCTCCCGGCCCCCCCAAACGCTCCAGCTCTTGGCAATTCGGGCAATCGCAGGCCGGACGCCCCCCTAACGAACCGCCGCGTGGTCCCTTAGGGGTTTCGCCCGGGGTGGTTTTAGGGGTTGGGGGTGCGGCGGGGTTGCTGGTGTAGGGGGGTGGGTTGAGAGCCCCAAAATCGGAGCCGTAAGTGGGAAGCGGGGGGCTGAGGGTGGGCTGGCCCTGCAGCGAGCCCTGCAGCCCCTCGGCGCCCGCCGGCCCCCCCAGCCAGCCCCCGTTAGGGTGCACGTCCCACCAGGAGGGTGCTGCCGGCCCCGAGCCCCCCGGCAGCCCCCCGCCGATGCCACCCTTGTACCAGGAGCCGTAGGGATGCGGCATCTCCAGCGAGGGGTAGACGCCCGGCAGGCAGTCGCCCGGTGGGTGCCCCTTGGCCGTCACCACCACGGGGGCACCCAGCACCTCCTGGGCGCCGGTGGGTGCCGGGAAGGGGTGGCCGAAGGGGCCGTAGTCGGGGCCGTAGGGGCCGGGCGATGCCTGGGGGCTGGCGGAGGGCGAGAGCAGCCCCGGGGCGCTGGGGAAGGCGGCGGTGTAGGAGTCACCCATGGCGGCGGTGGCGGGGACGGGTGGGAGCACCCCGAGGTGGCGGGGACGGCGTCAGCGGGGGCACGGGGCCATGGCGCCCGGCGGCCTGCGGGAAGAGGGAGATGGGTGTTAGGGTGCTGGGGGGAAGGAGATAAAGGGGGGCACCCAGTGCTGTAAGGTGCCCAGTGCGATGGGGCGCCCAGTGCTGGGAGGCACCCGGTGCAATGGGGTAACTGGTGCAATGGGGCACCCAGTGCTGGGAGGCACCCGGTGCAATGGGGTAACTGGTGCAATGGGGCACCCAGTGCTGGGAGGCACCCGGTGCAATGGGGTAACTGGTGCAATGGGGCACCCAGCAGCGTGGAGCACCCAGTGCAATGGGGTAACTGGTGCAATGGGGCACCCAGCAGCGTGGAGCACCCGGTATTAGGGTGTCAAGCACCATGGGGCACCCGGTGCAGTGGGGCACTGACCCCCCCAGGGTGCCCGGCATCGCGGGGCACGCAGCACCCACGCTCCGGCTATACCCGGCCCCACGGTGACACCCATCGCCTCCCTCCCCGCCCCCCCGGCGCTCCCTGCCCCTCCGTGCCTCAGTTTCCCCCTCCCGCAGGCTGAGAACGCCCCATCTCCACCCACACGGCAGAGGCATCCTCGCAGGGGCTTCTCTGAGGGCTCATAGCAGGGTTGTGCCGGCGGCGGGGGGCCCCCCTCCCCATCACCCCCCGGCCTCCCCCCGCTCCCAATCTCGGCTCCTTCTGCTTTTATGGCCTTTTAATCGAATTACGCTGTGGCCGCCCCCCTCCCCGGGTGACTTCCTCTGCTTTTATGCCCTTCATGGCTTTCAGCTGCCGCGAGCTGAGACCGGGCGTCACGAGCTGCCCCCCGCCCCAGCACCCCCAGTTTTTCCCTTTATTTGAATTGTTTTAAATGTATCCCTCCCCTTCACCCCCTTTGCGGCTTTTCCAGCTTTTTTTTTTTTTGGGGGGGGGTCCCCCGCCTTTTGCCGTGGTTATTGTGCCTATTTTTAAGCCGGCCCCGGCCGCGGCCGCAGCGCGCTCCCGGTTTTCCAAGGATAACAAGGGCCAGGCCTGTGCCCCGGGAACGCTGCCCTGCCGCGAGAGCCGAGGTAATTAAAACCAGGGCGAGCGTCTAACGGAGGCACGCTTAAAATAGTGTAAACCTCCCATAAATCAGCTCCGCTTGCGCCGGGAAATTAGGAGCAGGGCAGGCGCCCCGGGGAGCCGGGAGCTGCGGGCTGAGAACGGCGCGAGCTCGGTGCACGAGTGGCTGCTGCAGGGCTTGGCCGGGGGAGAGCCGGTGGCTTTGTGGCCTCTGCTGTGTTGGGGACCCCGACCCCTCCTGTGTCCCCCCCCTGCTCTGGAGCAGCCCCCGGGGTGGGATGGGTCCAGTCCCTGCTCTGGGGGTCCCCGGTCCCCAATTCCCAGTCCCTTGTCCCTGATCCCCAGTGCCTGGTTCCTGGTCCCCAGTCTCGGGTCTGCAATCCCTGTCCCCAGTTCCCAGTCCTTGATCTCCAGTCCCTGGTCCCCAGACTCCAGTCCCTGATCCCCCAAGTCCCCAGCCCTGCTCCCCCGTCCCCAATCCCAGGTTCCCAAACCCCGTCCCTGGTCCCCATCGCTGGTCCCTATCCCTGATGTGCCACTGTCCCCAGCCCCGACCCCAGCGGGTGCCCCCTCTGCCTCAGTTTCCCCCGCCACCGTTGTCCCCAGGCGCCCGGGACGCCCCATCGCCCGGGGCCCTGGCTCCCCCTGCTCGCACGGTGAAACCGTCCCCAAGGAGGGGACAGTTTGGGGCGGAGGTGGCACTTGGCACCATCCCCATGTCCCTGTCCCCTCCCTGGGGACGGCGGGGTGCAGGTCCTGCTGGGGTGGGGGACACCAGGGTGTCCCCTGCGGGCACAGGGACAGCGGGGGCAGAGGATTGGGCCCCGCTCAGGGATGGGGGACGCCGGGTCCCCGTCTCCCGGTCCCCACGGCTCCCAGGGACCGCGGTGGCCTCTGGTGCCAGCCCGGTGGCCTCCCAGAGACCTGCCTGTCCCAGGGTGGCCCTGTGCCAGGGACGGACGTGGCCCCATCACCGTGGCCTTGGGGACAGATGTGTCCCCAAGGGGTGCCGGACTCCTGGGGACGGATGCGTTCCCATCAGCTGGTCTGGGGGTGCCATGGCCCTGGGGACGGATGCGTCCCCATCCCCAGGGTGCAATGGCCCTGGGGACAGACGTGTCCCCATCCCCAAGTCCGGGGTGCAATGGCCCTGGGGACAGACGTGTCCCCAACGGCAGGTCCCGGGGCACCGCGGCCCCATCCGCCCCCTGCCAGCACCCAGGGCTCAGCACCCCGGGGTGCCCCGGTGCCGCAGGACCCCGGGGGTCCCCGGGCTGGGTCCTGGTGGCCGGGGCAGCGGTGGCAGCGGTGGCAGGGTGGGGCTGGGGACATCCTGCCTGGGAACAGCCACAAAGTCCTGGGGCTGAAAATATCCCCGGGGCCACCGAGCCCCACAGCCGGGCGCCTGGGTCCTCTCCAGGCCGAGTCCCATGGCGGGGGGGGTCCCCCTTTCCCGGGGGGGTCCCACATCCCAGGGGACCCTCCCTGACTCGAGGGGGTCTCCTTTCCCGGGGGGTCCCAGGGGCATCCCCTATCCTGGGGGGGGTCCCGTATCCCGGGGGACTCCCCTGCCCTGGAGGGTCCCTGTCCCGGGGGGGGTCCCTGTCCCGGGGGGCTCCCCCATCCCACGGGGTCCTGGATCTCGGGGGTCCTTGTCCCGGGGCGGGGGGCTCCCCCATCCCGGCGGTTCCCTGTCCTGAGGGTCCCGTACCCGGGGGGTCTCCCCCATCCCGGAGCGGCTCCCGTACCCCGGGGGTCCATGTCCCGGGGAGGGGGGGGGTCCCCCATCCCGAAGGGTCCCTGTTGCCCCCCCCAAGAGCTCCCGGGGGTCGGGGCTGTCCCGGGTCCCTGCCCGGGCTCCTCACCGCGCTCCGGGGCTCCGCGGGTCCGGGGATGCCGGGGTTGGGTACCGGTGGCGGGGATGCCGGTGGCGGGGATGCCGGTGGCGGTGGCGCGGGGTGCCGGTGTCCCGGGGCTCGGTGCGGGAGGGAGGGAGCACCGCGGCGGCCGCCCGCCCCGCTGTGCCGCTGCGGCGGGGCTGGGCCGGGCCGGGACCGGGGCCGGGAGCCCGGAGCCCTGCCCCGAACCGCCCCTCGCCGGGGGGGGCCGGGGGGGTCGGGGGAAGGGAGGGCAGGGGGAAGGGGAAGTGGGAAAGGGGAAGGACAGGGGAAGGGGAAAAAAGGGAAAGAGTGGGAGCAAAAGGAAAAAGGGATTGAAAGAGGGAAAGAAGTTGGGAGGAAAAGGAGGGGAGAGAAAAGAAAGGAAAGGGGAAAAGAAAGGGGGAAGGAGAGGGGAAAGGAAGAGGGGAAAAAGATATAAGGAAGGAAAGAAAGTAAAAAGAAAAGAAAAAGAAAGAAAAGGAAAAAGAAAAAGAAAAGAAAAAGGAAGGAAAAAGAAAAGGAAAAAGAAAAGGAAAAAGGAAAAGAAAAAAAAGAAAAAAGTGAAGCGAGGAAGACGGTGGGGGGCTGAAGGCCAGAGGAGGGAGGTTGGGGGCTGGGGGACAGGGACCGGGGCTGGGGGGGAAAGGGGGAAGGCAGAGGAAGGAGAGGGGGGAGAAGGGGCCGGGAGGGGGAAGGGGATGGGGAAAAGGGGGGGAAGGAGGGAATGAACGGGAAAAGTGCTGGGCGGGAGGGAAGGAAAAAGGCAAAAGGGGGAAGAGAGGGACGGGGGGGGGGGGGCCTGGGGGCACCCCAGGCCCTGTCACCCTGTTCCCCCCTCGGTCTGGGGCCTGCGGGGGCGAGATGGGGCGAAAGCACCCCAAAACAGGTGGTGGGGATGGAGCAGGGATGAGGGTCTGGGACGCGGATGGGGACAGGGACAGGATGGGGACGGAGCAGGGATGGGGACAGGACAGGACGCGGGATGGAGTTGGAGGTACCAGGGATGGGGATGGAGCAGAGACGGGGACAGGATTGGACCCAGGGTGGGGATGGGATAAGGATGGAGCAGGGATGGGGATGGGATAGGGATGGGGATGGGATAGGGATGGGGCAGGGATGGGGACAAGAGGGGACCAGGGATGGAGCTGGAGGTACCGGGAATGGGGCTGGGGGACCAGGGATGGGGACAGAAGAGGATGAGGGATGGGGATGGAGTGGGATGGAGCAGGGACAGGGGGGACCAGGGATGGGGACAGAGGGAACGAGGGGTGGGGATGGAGCAGGAACGGGGACAAGGAGGACCAGGGATGGGGATGAGGGTCAGGGCGTGGGGACAGGGATGGCGGGGGCAGAGCTGGGGACAAGGACAAGGGACACTCGCAAGGGAGCGGGGTTGGGGACAGGGACACGAGTGGCCCTGGAGATGGGGTCGGGGATCCCCCATGCCTCAGTTTCCCCACTATGGGGGGGTTATTCCTCTCCCCCCCCCCCTTTTCTTCTTTTTCCCTCCTCTTTTCTTCCTATTTTCCCCTTTTCTGTTTTATTTCCCCCCTTTCCTATTTTTTCCCCCGACACGGCCGTTTGGGAGCCAGCGGGGCCCTTTCCCAGCCCTGAGTCAGGGCTTTCCGCTCCGGAGCCGCCGGCGCCGCGGCCGCCCGCCGAAGGCCGCAACCACCGTCCCCCCCCCGGTCCCCCCCCTCTTTCGCCAGGGCTTCCACTGCCCACAAACTGGGAGCAAACTGGGACGGCCGCTCCATCCCTCCTCTTCCTCAGCTGGCGAACTGGGGGCACCCCAGGGGGTTTGGGGGGGGGGTCACAGGGGTTTGGCTCCCACCGGCGTCGACCACGAGAGTTTGGTTCACCGGGGTGGGGGGGTTGGGAGCCACCCGAACGCCTGCGTCCCCTGGATGGGGGTGCAAAGTGGGGTTTGGGGCCTTCCCCCAGCTTGGGGGTGGCAGGGACCCCCCCCGTGTCCCCCGGGGCCCTTCAAAGCTTGGCGGTCGCCCGCCGAGGGGAGCCGGGGGGGACGCGAGGGCTGGCGGCGGCGGGGGCTGATTACAGGGCGGCGCCGGGCTCGGCCGCCCACGGGCCCCACGGCCGCACTCGGGGCCCCCGCAATTACCCGGGTATTTATACCCCGGCCGGACGCCTGGGTTCGCTCCCGGGGGCGGGGGGAGACGGGGGGGCTCCTTCCCCGGGGCTCGTCCTCCGGCTCCGCTTCCCTCCATCCACCCGCCGCCCCTCCAGCCATCCCTCCTTCCCTCCCTCCCTCTCTCCTTCCCTCCGTCTCTCCACTCCTCCATCCCTCCCGCCGTCTCTCCATCCACTCCTCCCTCCCTCCCTCCCGCCATCTCCCCTCCATCCCTCCCTCCATCCCTCTCTCCCTCCTTCCCTTTCCCCTTCCCACCTCCTTCCCTCCCTCCTTCCCCCATTCCTGGCTCATTTACCCCCATCTGTCAGCCGGGCTCAGGACCTGACATGAGTTTGGGGGTTCTCAGCCCCCGTGACATGAGTTTGGGGGGGTCTCAGCCCCCATGGCATGAGTATGGGGGGTCTCAGCCCCCGTGACATGAGTATGGGGGGGGTCTCAGCACCCTGACATGAGTATGGGGGGGTCTCAGTCCCCATGGCATGAATATGGGGGGGCTCTCAGCCCCCATGACATGAGTTGGGGGGGTCTTAGCCCCCATGGCATGAATATGCGGAGGCTCTCAGTCCCCATGACACAAGTTGGGGGGGGTCTTAGTACCCTGACATGAGTTTGGGGGGTCTCAGTCCCCATAGCAGGAGTATGGGGGGGTCTCAGTGCCCATGACATGAGTTTGGGGGAGTCTCAGCCCCCATGGCATGAGTATGGGGGGTCTCAGCCCCCGTGACATGAGTATGGGGGGGGTCTCAGCACCCTGACATGAGTATGGGGGGGTCTCAGTCCCCATGGCATGAATATGGGGGGGCTCTCAGTCCCCATGACACAAGCTGGGGGGGGTCTTAGCACCCCGACATGAGTTTGGGGGGTCTCAGTGCCCATGACATGGGTTTGGGGGGGTCTCAGCCCCCATGGCGGGAGTTGGGAGGGGTCTCAGCACCCCAACATGAGTTTGGGGGGGTCTCAGTGCCCATAGCAGGAGTATGGGGGGGTCTCAGTGCCCATGACATGGGTTTGGGGGGGTCTCAGCCCCCATGGCAGGAGTTGGGAGGGGTCTCAGCACCCCGACATGAGTTTGGGGGGGTCTCAGTGCCCATGACATGAGTTTGGGGGGGTCTCAGCAGGACAGTCCCCATGGCATGGCCAGAGATGTCCCCATCCCCATCCCGGTGCCTGTCCCCCCGGGGTCGGGGGACACCCCCAGAGCCCCGCCCTGCCGTAACCGCGGCCCCCCCTGCGCGGAGCGCGGGGACCCAGGCGTCCTGCGGTAAGCGCCAGCAGCTGGGCCGGGGGCACCGCGGCCCTTCAAAGGGGAGCGAAACCCAGCCCACGAATCGCTTCCATGTGTGCGCGGGGGGGCACTGGGGGCACTGGGAGCGGGGACTGGGGGGACTGGGAGTGGGGACTGGGGATGGGATGCTGGGGGCACTGGGCATGGGGACTGGGAGCACTGGGAATAGGGACTGGGGGTACTGAGAATGGGGAGCGCTAGGAATGGGACACCAGAGGCACTGGGAATGGGGAGCACTGGGAATGGGGAGCACTGGGAATAGGGACTGGGGGTACTGAGCATGGGGGGCACTGGGAATGGGGAGCACTGGGAATAGGGACTGGGGGTACTGAGCATGGGGAGCACTGGGGATACTGGGAATGAGGACTGGGAGAACTGGGAGTGGGAACTGGGGGCACTGGGGGTACTGGGAATGGGGATTGAGGGCACCGAGAATAGGGAGCACTGGGAATGGGGCACTGGGAATGGGGTACCCCCCCATAGCACAGTGTCCCCAAGCCCCCCAGCCTGGTGTCCCCAATGGCACGGTGTCCCCCCACCCAGTGTCCCCAAGCCCCCCAGCCTGGTGTCCCCAATGGCACGGTGTCCCCCCACCCAGTGTCCCCAAGCCCCCCAGCCTGGCGTCCCCAATGGCACGGTGTCCCCCCACCCAGCGTCCCCAAGCCCCCCAGCCTGGTGTCCCCAATGGCACGGTGTCCCCAAGCCCCCCAGCCTGGTGTCCCCAATGGCACGGTGTCCCCCCACCCAGTGTCCCCAAGCCCCCCAGCCTGGTGTCCCCAATGGCACGGTGTCCCCCCACCCAGTGTCCCCAAGCCCCCCAGCCTGGTGACCCCAATGGCACGGTGTCCCCCCACCCAGTGTCCCCAAGCCCCCCAGCCTGGCGTCCCCGATGGCACCATGTCCCCAAGCCCCCCCGGCCGATGTCCCCAAGCCCACCATAACACAGTGTCCCCCTACCCCGTGTCCCCAGGCCCCGCAGCAGGCCGCCAGCCGGGGGACACCGGGGGTGGCCCCGCGTGCCCCCACCCCGCTTGGCGGCGGCGGCCACCACGTCCCCTCTGTCCCTCGTCCCCCCCCGCCACGCTCCGGCCCCCGGATGTTTCTCTTGCGGTCGGAGGCCCCAAAATAGCGGCGGCCCCAGCGCGTGTGGGTGCGCCAGCCACGGCGTGCCAGCACCCGCGGGCTCCAGCCGGCCGCAGGGACGGGGAGGCGGGGGGAGGGATGGCGGGGAGTCTCCGAGGGCTCGTAGCAGGGTTGAGCACCCCCCCCCCCCCGGCACCCCACGGGCTCGGCTTCCCAGCCGCTCTGAGGGACCCAGGCGTTCGGGTGGCCCCCCGGCATCCTGCCCCCCCCCCCAAGTTCAGCCCCCATGGTGTTGGGGGGGGGGGGAGATGAGGGTTTGGGGGGGACCCATAGGGTCTGGAGGGATCTATAGGGTCTGGGGGGACCCATAGGGCATGGGGGGGATGGGAGAGGAATAAGGGGGACGTGGGGGGACCTGGGGGGGGTCCCAGGGGAACATGGGGACCTGGAAGGATGCATGGGGTGATGGGGGACCCAGGGGGAGATGGGGGGGAACCCATGGGGTGATGGGGGACCAACGGGGAGATGGGGGGGACCCGGGGGGTCACAGGGGACCCAGGGGGACAGGGGGGAGATGGGGGGGACCCAGAGGGACATGAGGAGGGACCCAGGGGGTCACGGGGGACCCAGGGGGACAGGGGGGAGATGGGGGGGACCCAGAGGGACATGAGGAGGGATGCATGGGGTCATGGGGGACCCATGGGGTCATGGGGGAAATTGGGGGGACCCAGGGGGAGATGGGGGGGGAAACCATGAGGTCACGGGGGACATGGGGGAGATGGGGGGGAGACCCGTGGGGTCACGGGGGACCCAGGGGGACACGGGGGAGATTGGAGGGGACTGGGGGCACCTGAGGGATAGGGAGGCACCCAAGGGGACACTGGGGATGTGGGGGGATCCACGGGGACACGGGGGACCAGGAGGGACTGGGAGGACCCGGAGGGAGCCGGGGACCCGGGGGGGGGCTCTGGGGGTCCCCAGGCCCCGGGGAAGCCGGGGGCAGAGGTTGCCCCGGGGCCGAGCCGTGCCCACGCCCCTGGCGCTTCCTTCCCACCCTCTAATTATCCCCCGGCCGGGCCAGAAATAACTGCGGTGGCCACGGGGGACAGGCCTGGCCCGTGGGGACACGGGGACGGACCCCGGGGGGACGGGGACGATCCCCGGGGGGGGCAGGCGAGGACCTCCAGGGTGGCCGGAGAGAGCCCGGGCCGGCGGGGCGGACGCCGGGGTGACAGGTATGGACCCCAGGTAGCGTGGAGGAGCCCCCCCGGTCTGCACCCCGTCCGTCTGTCCCCCATCTGTCCCCCCATCCCTCCCCCCCCCCCCCCCGCCATGTGGCTCTCATTGCGCTGCGGTGCAGAAGCCGCATCAAAGCGGTGGCAGCGGCGGCCGCGGGGCTGGCATTGGGGGGCCTGACCCCCCCCCTCCAGCTGCCAAAGGACCCCCCCAGGGGTCCTGGGACCCCCCCAGGTTGCCAAGAGACCCTCCCCCAGATCCTGCCTCCCCCCCAAGCTGCCATGGTGCCCTGGGCCCCCCCATGGCAAGCTCGGTCCCCCCTCAGGTCCCCCCCAAGCTCTGTGACCCCCCCCAGGCTGCCAGGGACCCCCCGAAGGGTGTCCTGGGACCCCCCACAAGCTGCCAGGCCCCCCCCCGGCCCTGAGACCCCCCCCCCATGATTCCCTGGGTCCCCCCAAACTGCCAGGGAACCCCCCAGGGTGTCCTGGGACCCCCCACAAGCTGCCAGGAACCCCCCCGGCCCTGAGACCCCCCCATGGTGCCCTGGGTCCCCCCAAACTGCCAGGACCACGGTACCTTGGGTACCCCCAGGTGCCCCCCAAGCCCTGTGCCCCCCCCCCAGGCTCCCAGGGACCCCCCCAGGGTGTCCTGGGACCCCTCCCCAGCTGCCAGGGACCCCCCCCAGCCCTGAGACCCCCCTCCCATGGTGCCCCATGTCCCCCCAAGCCACCAGGGACAGTGGTGCCTTGGGACCCCCCAGGTGCCCCCCAAGCCCTGTGCCCCCCCCAGGCTCCCAGGGACCCCCCCAGGGTGTCCTGGGACCCCTCCCCAGCTGCCAGGGACCCCCCCAGCCCTGAAACCCCCCCCATGATGCCCCGTGTCCCCCCAGGCCACCAGGGACAGTGGTGCCTTGGGACCCCCAGGTGCCCCCCAAGCCCTGTGCCCCCCCCCAGGCTCCCAGGGACCCCCCCAGGGTGTCCTGGGACCCTCCCCAGCTGCCAGGGACCCCCCCAGCCCTGAAACCCCCCCATGATGCCCCGTGTCCCCCCAAGCCGCCAGGGACCATGGTCCCTCGGGTCCCCCCGGGTGCCCCCGAGCCCCGTGCCCCCCCCAGGCTGCCAGGGCCCCCCAGGCCCCCGGCCATGCCCTGTCCCTCTCCCGGTCCCTGTCCCCCGGGCGGGCCGGGCCTGGCTCGCGCCACGCTGCATTTCTGCGGTTCCCAACCCAAAATTGCTGGGAGTCGCCCGGCGTCGCCCTGATTCCTCCGCGGCCGCGACCTGCGGGGGGGTCCGGGGGGACGCTCCGCGGGGGGGGGGGCCGGGGACTGGGCACCCCAGGCTGCTCCCACTGCCCCCCCCTTCCCACCCCAGTGCGCCCATAACCCACCCCAGTGCCCCCATAACCCACCCCAGTCTCCCCATTCCCTCCCAGACTGGTCCCAGTGCCTGCATTACACACACCAGCGCCTCTGTCCCCTCCCCAGACCGGTCCCAGTACCCCCATTCCTCATCCCAGTGTCCCCATTCACTTCCAGACTGGTCCCAGTGCCCCCATTACCTACCCCAGTCCCCCTGTTTCCCCATAGACTGGTCCCAGTGCCCCCATTACCCACCCCAGTACTCCCATTCCTCATTCCAGTGTCCCCATTCACTTCCAGACTGGTCCCAATCTCCCCCTTCCTCATCCCAGTACTCCTGTTCCCCTAGGTTGGTCCCAGTGCCCCTGTTCCCCCTCCCAGTTTGCCCACTATACTGGGCCACCCCTCTGTCCAGAGCTGAGGGCTCCTCAGTCCCCTGTCCTGTGTCCCCAGCGCTAACGCAGATGGGGACAGGGATGGGAATGGAGATGGGGACAGAGAACAGGGATGGGGACAGGGACAAGGATGGGGAGAGGGAATAGGGATGGGGACAGGGAACAGAGATGGGGACAGGGATGGGAATAGGGATGGGGACAGGGAACAGAGATGGGGACAGGGATGGGAAAGGGACAGGGATGGGAATGGAGATGGGGACAGGGAACAGGGATGGGGACAGGGATGGGAAAGGGACAGGGATGGGAATGGAGATGAGGACAGGGACAAGGATGGGGACAGGGACAAGGATGGGGACAGGGATGGGAAAGGGACAGGGTTGTGAACGGGACAGGGACAGGGTTGGGGACAACAAGAGAGCTAGCACAGTGACAGGGACAGGACAGGGCTGGGGAAAGAGAGGTGTGGGGACAGGGACAGGACAGAGATGGGGACAGGACAGGGACGTTGACAAGGTTCAGGACAGGACAGAACTGGAGATGGGGAGAGGAACTGGGACAGGACAATGACATGGATACGGTTGGGGACAGGATGGGGTAGTGTTGGGGACAGGGGTGGGGACAGGAGCAGGCACGGGACGAAGAAAGGGCATTAACAAGGTTGGGGACAGGGGAGGAAGAGGACAGGGCTGGGGACAGGGACAGTGTTGGGAACAGGGACAGGAGAGCATCAGGAAATGACAGGGCTGGGGATGGGGACAAGGACAGGGTTGGGGACAAGACTGTGGAGAGGACAGGGTTGGGGACAGGAGAGGGTTGGGGTCAGGACAGAGTTGGGGACATTGTTTGGGATAGGACAGGGTTGGGGTGAGGACAGGACCAGAGCTGGGGACCCTCCTGGGGACAGGGCAGGACAGGGTTGGGGACAGGACAGGGTTGGGGACAGGGACAGGGTTGGGGACCCTGCTCGGGACAGGGCAGGGCAGGGTTGGGGACAGGACAGGGCTGGGGACCCCGCTGGGGACAGGACAGGACAGGGCTGGGGACAGGACAGGGTTGGGGACCCTGCTGGGGACAGGACAGGACAGGACCCTGCTGGGGACAGGACAGGACAGGGCTGGGGACCCCACTGGGGACAGGACAGGACCCTGCTGGGGACAGGACAGGACAGGGCTGGGGACAGGACAGGACAGGGCTGGGGACCCCGCTGGGGACAGGACAGGACCCTGCTGGGGACAGGACAGGACAGGGCTGGGGACCCCGCTGGGGACAGGACAGGACAGGGCTGGGGACAGGACAGGACAGGACAGGACCCTGCTGGGGACAAGACAGGACAGGGCTGGGGACCCCGCTGGGGACAGGACAGGGTTGGGGACAGGACAGGACCCCGCTGGGGACAGGACAGGGCTGGGGACAGGACAGGGCTGGGTTGGGGACAGGGTTGGGGACAGGACAGGACAGGGCTGGGGACAGCACAGGACCCCGCTGGGGACAGGACAGGGTTGGGGACAGGACAGGACAGGGTTGGGGACAGGACAGGACAGGGCTGGGGACAGGACAGGACCCCCCCGGTGCCGGCCGGGCCAGGCGCCCCCCGCCAGGCGGCAGCAGAGACCCGCGCCCGGGGGCGGCACCGACCCGCTGCGGCCACCGGGGGGCGCCGGGACTGGGGGGACTGGGGAGACTGGGAGGGGCTGGGGGGGACTGGGGGGGACTGGGAGGGGCTGGAGGGGACTGGGGGGAGACTAGAAGGGACTGAGGGGGGACTGGGAGGGACTGGGAGGGACTGGGGGGGACTGGGAGGGGCTGGGGGGGACTGGGGGGGGACTAGAAGGGACTGAGGGGGGACTGGGAGGGACTGGAGGGGACTGGGGAGAGGCTGGGGGGAACTGAGGGAGGACTGAGAGGGACTGGAAGGGGCTGGGGGGGACTGGGGAGGGGCTGGGACGGGGCTGGAGGGGACTGGGGGGACGACTGAGAGGGGCTGGGAGGGACTGGGGAGGGACTGGGGAGACTGGGAGGGGGACTCAGGGGAGACTGGGAGGGACTGGGGAGGAACATGAAAGCGACTGGGGGGGGACTGGGAGGGACTGGGAGAGACTGGGGGGACTGGGGGAGGACTGGGAGGGACTGGGAGGGACTGAGGGGACTGGGGGAGGACTGGGAGGGACTGGGAGAGACTGGGGGGACTGGAGAGACTGGGAGGGGACTGGGAAGGGACTAGGGGGTCTTGAAGGACTGGGAGGGGACTGGGGTGAGACTGGGGGGGACTGGGGGAGGACTGGGAGGGACGGGGGGACTGGGGGCGGACTGGGAGGGACTGGAGGGACTGGGAGGGGACTGGGGAGGGACTGGGAGATGACTAGGGGGAACTGGGAGGGACAGGGGGACTGGGAGGGGACTGGGGGGGGACACTGGAAGGGGACTGGGGGAGAACTGGGAGACTGGGAGGGAACTGGGAGGGGACTGAGGTGCTAAGGGGTGGGGGGCTAATGGGAGGCAATGGGGTTAATGGTGTGCTACTGGGGGGGGGGCTACTGGGAAAGGGGGGCTACTGGGGAGGGGGTCCTGATGGGGATAATGGCGGGGGGCAATGGGGTGTTAATGGGGTGGGGGTTGATTGGGGGGGTCCAACTGGGGTGGGGGGGTAACGGAGGGGTCCTAATGGGGGGGGGCTACTGGAGCGGGGTTAATGGGATAAAGATCCTGGTGGGAGTAGTGGGGTGCTGGGTGCTAATAACGGGGTCCCTAATGAGGGGGTGAGGCTCTAACGGGGTGGGGGCCCTGCTTGTCCCCCACCGTCCCCCCCAGCAGGGCAGGACGGGGGCTGGCGGGGCGGGAGGAGGAGGAGGAGGAGGAGGCAGCCTTCGCCCCGGAGAGGCGCAGGCAGACCCGGCCTTCGCCCCGGCGTGACGAGCGGGCCGGGCCTCAGCTCCGGGGACAGGATGGGGACCGTGCCCGCGTCCCCCCCCCCACCTTGTGCCCTCCCCGCCGCCGGGCCTGGCCCTTTTGGGGCAGGGGCTGCGAAGCGCGGCCCCGGCAGCGTCACCGGCCCCGGGGACAAACCGAGCAAGGAACCCTGAGTTTGTCCCCTTCCCCGGTGGCACGGCACCGTTGGGAAACCAAGAGGGGAAACTGAGGCACGGGGCTGGGCGGACACACGCTCTGTGTCCCCAAGTGCCACTGCTGCGGGTCAGGAGGGGAAACTGAGGCACAGCGGGGGACCGGTCCCATCCGCGGCCGCTGACGCCGCAGCCGGCGGGACGCGGGCCCGGATGAAAGGAAGCGCCGCGTTCGCTCGGCGCGGGGGGCACGGGGATGGGGACCCCCCCTCAGCCGCCACCGGCCGCGGCGACTTCAAGGCCGCGGCGGGGTTTGGGGTGAAGCGGCGGCCGCTTCCCCGCCGGTGACAAAGCCACCGCTTCGCTCGACGGCAAGGGCTGTCCCCTCATCCCGGCTCCGGCTGCGTGCGGTGCCGCCGGAGCCGGGATAAGGGATTGTCCCCAAAAACCACCGGCTGCGGCGGGGTTTGGTTTTATTTCGCCTCCCCGGGTGGGTCTCTGCTCTTCGTCCAGCGTTGTTTTAATGACACCGGGGGCTCGGGGGCCGGTGCCGCGCCGAGAAGCCGAAATAAAACAGTTCCGCTGGAAGCGGGGTGAGGTCGCGGTGAGCGACGGCGATTTTCCAGCTGCGGGATGAAGGGAATTAGGCCAAAACAAAGTGGAAAAGAAAAAGGTCACGGTGAAGACGGCATCCGGGCGGCCGGCGGGGCGCCGGGCTCGCTGGCCTCGGTAGCGTCTCCAAAATCAACAGCGGGGCCGTGGCGGGGGGCTCCCCGCGCCGTAGCCCCCCGTCACCGGGGGACATCAAAGCGGGGCGGGCGGCTTTGATGCTGGAAAGCAAAATTAAAGGGGGAAAAAAAAAAAAAAAAAGACAAAAAGACATGAAACGTCACCTCTCGTCCCCCATCCCCGGGGTTTGGCGCCGGCCGTGCCCGTCTCCCGCCGCCGGGGTGGCGGCGCGGCCGCGGGGGCCCTCGCGCCTCCTTTGCCATCAAACCCCTCATTTTTTGTAAACCAGGGGCTTTTTCTTGGGAAACTCCCCCAAAAAAGCTCCCCCGCCGTGCCCAGAGCTGGGTTGACCCCAGTAGCTCACGACGGAGAAGGGGAAGAGGCCCGGGTGTCCTGGCGGTGACAGTCCCTGTCGTGACAGGGCTGGGTGCTGTGACAGGGCTGGGTGCTGTGACAGGGCTGGGGCATGTCGTGACAGGGACTGGAGGGCCCGCTGTGGTGACAGGGCCCTGGGGATGTTTACACAGCGACGAGGGCCTGCGAGGACATGTCGCAGCGGGATGGCGGCTGTCGCGACAGGGCTGAGGCGGCTCGTGACAGGAAAAGGTGACGGGGGAAGCGAAGAGCGGCGCTGTCGCGACACGGCCGGGGTTACCGAGGCGGCGTGGCCGCCCCGGGGACGCCGCCCGGGCTTGGGGGTGGCCGGCTCCGGGCAAGGCGGCCGGCGCCGGCGGGGCGGAGCCAGCACCAAAATGGCGCCTTTTCCGCCACATTCCCGGCGCCGCCAAGCCGTCCCTCCAAGGGCGCAGCCCGGCCGCTCGCCCCGCCTCCTCGCGGCGCCCATTGGCCAGTTTGAGACGGACCGCCGTTCTCATTGGCTCGGCGCCCCGCCGCGGCCGACGCCTCCGAGCTATGATTGGGCAGCGCGCCCGTCAATGTGCGAGCCCGCCTTCCCCCGCAGGGCGACCCGCGCCGCCGCTTGGCGGTCCCCGCTGCCAATCACTCCTCCGCCCCGCCTCCCCCCACCCATTGGCGGCGGCGCGCGTCCATCACGCCGCGGCCCACGCCGCCGCGGCCGCTCCCATACGGGGTCTCCCTGCGAGCCCGCGCGGGCGCCGATTGGCCCCCGCCGCCGCCGGCCCTCCCCCCCACTCCCCCATTGGCCGCCGCCCGCGGCGCTCCCCCTCCCCCACGGGGCGGGGCGGAGGGGGCGGGGCGCCTCCCGCCTCCCTCTCCCCTCCGCCGGCCCGCCCTCGCTTCCCATTGGCCGCCCTCCCCGTCACTCGCCCGCCCGCGGCGGCGCCCCATTGGCGGAGGCGCTGGCGGGGGTGGGCCGCGGGGCCGGGGCCGCGGCGCGCGGCTCCCTCCCTCGGCAGCCCCTTGGCGGTCACCGGCGGGGTTAGGCCGCCTCGTCAGCGAGCCGGGCCCGCCCGCCCCTCCTCTCCCCCGCCCCGCCGCCGCTCGGGCTCGCCCCCCCCGGCCACCATGAGCGGTAAGGACGGGCCCGCCGTGCCGGCGGGAGGGGGGCGAGGGGCGCACGGCCGCCCAAGCAGACGCAGACGACGGCGCCCGCCCGCTCGGAGGGGCCAGAGGCGGCCCCGCCCCAAGCCGGGCCGGGCCCCGCCGGGCCGGGCCGGGCCTCGCCTCGCCGCGCCGGGGGGACCTGCCGGGGGAGGGACCCGGGGGAGGGGGAAGGCCTCGGGGGAGGGACCCGGCGGCCGGGCCGGGCCGGGCTGGGAGCGGAGGAGGGGGCGGCGGGGGGGGGGGGTGATGGGGGAGGCCGCGGTAATCGGGGCGGGGGGCACCGGGGGAGGGAGGATCCCGGGGGATCGGGCGCGGAAAGGGGGATTTTTTGCGGGGGGAGGGTGTAGGCCTGGCGGGGGCGGGGGGGCGGCTGTGAGAGCAGGTATCGGGGGAGGGGGGCGCTTCCCCACCCTCCCCCCCGGGAAGGCGCCTTGGGGGGGCGGATGCGGGGGGGGCCGGGGGGGGGGAGCCGTGGGTGGGGGCTCTGGGGGGAGGAGCCGGGGGGGGGAGGAGCCGGGGTCGGGGGGAGCCGGGGGGTGTTTGGGAGGGAGGGAGTCCAGGGAAGCGATGCTGGGGGGGGACCCTGGTCAGGGGTGCTGGGGGTGTGAGGAGGAGCGGGGGGCGCAAGGCCCAGGTCCTAGCGGGGGGGGGGGTGCCAGAGGAGGAGGATGTGAAGGCCCCTGAGCGGTGGGAGAGGAGGGACTGGGGGGAGCAGGGCCCCCCGTGCGGTGGGGGTCACAGGGAGCACGGATTGAGGAGTCCTGGCCAGGGGATCCCTGGGGAGCCCTGTGGGCTGGATCCACGGCGGGGGAATCCTGTGGGCAGGGCAGGCAGAGGGCCTCCGGGGTGGATCCACGAAGGACCGGGGCAGGAGGTGTGCTCCCAGGCCAGCGGGGAAGGGAAAGGGGAGGCCCGGGGAGGACCTCGACGGGGGCCAGGGAGTGTCCCGAGCGGGTGGGGAGGAGCTGGAGCCTGGAGCTGGGCCGGGTCCTCCTCCGCCTGTCCCGCTGCCAGCTCCCCTTTGGCAGCTCCCTCCGGTTCCCAGCCCCTTCACGCCAGTGCCCAAGCAGCACACTGTCCCCCCGGAGCGCTTGCCAGCATGCCTTCCCCCCTGCTCTGCCCAGCCCTCCTGCCTTCCCTGCCCGTGGCTCCCCGTGTGTCCTCGCACCCCTCATCCCCCTCTCCTGCCCAGAAATGTCTTTAACTCCCACTGTCGTTTCCCGCCCGCGCAGACCAAGAGAGTCCCGAGGAGATGGCGACAGTGAAGCCCGAGAAGGGCGAAGGAGATGCCAGCAGTAACAGCAGCACAGGCGGTGGGGAGGGCCAGGTGAGTGTGCGGAGAGAGGAACAGCCCCAAGCTGGCGGCCTCCTGGCTCCGCTTGCCCTGGGGAACTCGCCGTCCCCGTAGCAAAGTCCAGGGCCGGGCCGAGGTGTTTGTTTGGCCCAGCCGAGCGTTACGCCGGCTCCTCTCCCTGAGCAGAGGAAGAGAAGGGCGAGTGCGCGCCGGGGGATCGTCACGCTGCCAAACGCCCCGCCGGAGCGCTGACCCGCAGCGCCCGTGGCTTCCCCTCCTCCCCCAGCTCTGTGCAGTGCCCTCGAAAACATGACAGTTCCTCTGCTCCCAGTAAACACCACAGCCCCGACCGGCCCTTCTCCGGGTCGGGGTGCCCAGGAACGACTGTATTTCCCCGGAGTTGTTCTCCTGTGGGGAGATTCACCCGCTTTGGGGTGGAGGAGACGTCTCTTCTTGCCTTTTACATGCAGTCTCCCTCCCAGAGGGGTTTTCCCTGTGGGTTCAGTCTGTCCTGGCCTGACAGCCCTGTGTCTGGCAGTTGTATTTTTCCGGCTGTGGGTGGGTTTTCTCAGGAAGGAGTGTTTATCTTTTCCAAGTATGCTCCTCCCTGCTTTCTCTTTTATTTCCCCCCCCTTTTTTTTTATTTTTGGCCTGCCCATTGGGCCGCCTCCTGTTTCCTTAACTCCTCCTCTCCTTCCCAGGAATCGCAGCCTTCCCCGCTGGCTCTGCTGGCAGCTACCTGCAGCCGGATTGAGTCTCCCAACGAGAACTCCAACAGCTCCCAGGGCCAGCAAGGCGGGAGCGGCGAGCTGGACCTGACAGCCGCCACCGCTCAGATCGCCCAGTCGGCCAACGGCTGGCAGATCATTTCCGCCGGCTCCAGCACGCCCACGGCCTCCAAGGAGCAGGGCAGCAACGGCAGCAACGGCGGAGACGCCTCCAAAAGCCGGCCCGTGAGCGCGGGGCAGTACGTGGTCACGACCGCTTCCAACCTGCAGAACCAGCAGGTGCTCACGGGCCTGCCGGGCGTTATCCCAAATATCCAGTACCAGGTCATTCCCCAATTCCAAACCATCGATGGGCAGCAGCTCCAGTTTGCCACCACCCCTGCCCAAGTCAACGTGCAGCAGGATGCCTCTGGTCAGCTCCAGATCATCCCCGGCACGAACCAGCAGATCATAACGAGCCGAGCGGGGACGAGTAACCTCATCGCCATGCCAAACCTGCTGCAGCAGGCCGTCCCCATCCAGGGCGTGGGCTTAGCCAACAACACCCTCTCAGGGCAAACCCAGTACGTGGCCAACGTCCCCGTGGCTCTGAACGGCAACATCACCTTGCTGCCCGTCAACAGCGTGGCCGCCAGCCTGGCTCCCACCTCTCAGACGGTCACGTTGAGCAGCTCCGGCTCTCCGGATAGCAGCTCCCAGCCGGCCACCTCGGGTGCTGCCATCAGTTCCACCAACACGGCCACGTCTCACGCTAGTTCCGGCGCCTTTTTTACCAACGCCAACAGCTATTCCACCACCACCACCACCAGTAACATGGGCATCATGAATTTTTCCACCAGCGCGACGGTGGGAACCAACGTCCAGGCGCAGACACCCCAGAGGGTCAGCAGCGTCCAGAGCTCGGACTCTCTGCAGAGCCAAGTTTCTGGGGTGGCTTTGCAGCCGGGGCAGCAGAAAGAGGGGGATCAGAGTCAGCAATCGCAGCAGCAGCAGCAGCAGCAGCAGCAGATCCTGATCCAACCTCAGCTAGTCCAAGGAGGGCAGACAATCCAAGCCCTCCAGACCACCCCGCTCTCTGGGCAGACCTTTGCCACTCAAGCCATCTCCCAAGACGCCTTGCAGAACCTGCAGCTCCAAGCTGTCCCCAACTCCGGGCCCATCATCATCCGAACGCCCACGGTGGGTCCCAACGGGCAGGTGAGCTGGCAGACCATCCAGCTCCAAAACCTTCAGGTTCAAAACCCCCAGGCCCAGACAATCACCTTGGCCCCCATGCAGGGAGTGTCGCTGGGGCAGACGGGCAGCACCAGCACCACGCTCACCCCCCATCGCCTCCCTCCCCAGCGGCACTGTCACGGTCAACGCTGCCCAGCTCTCCTCCATGCCAGGCCTCCAGACTATTAACCTCAGTGCCTTGGGAGCGTCTGGGATCCAGGTGCATCAGCTTCAAGGGCTGCCGCTGGCCATAGCCAACACCGCCGGTAAGTTGTTTGGTCTCGGTTCCTTTCCGTAGCTGGGCAGAGGAAATCGAAGGCGAAATGATGTTGCCTGGCTGCACGCAGCTGGCTCCGTGCACTGTCTGGACTCTGCGGGGTTCGGGATGCTGGCACAGTCATGCCAGGGCTAGAGCTGGGGGTGATCGATGCCAAACCGTGTTGGCACGCGGGCTGGCGCTTATGCTGGCCCTGGGAAGGAAGTATTAAGCCTCTGCTGATCGCCAGGAGACACTGAAACTCATTTTGGGGAGTTTCTGATCTAATTAACTCCCTTGGGAGGCTGATGGCATGAAAAGAAACCGAGGAGATGCCTGTGAATAGGGAAGGAGGGAGATGTGCGGAGAGGAGAGGCGGGGGAGAAGGGGGACGCTGTGTGCGGCGCTACGGGTGAAGCGTGGTTTTGTGCGAGGCCGCCGTCCTGCCCCAACGGCTGCCCAGGGGTCTCGGGTCGGGGCTGGGGCGTGGAGCTGAGTCCAGCTCGGCTGTGGGAGCCCGCAGAAAGAGTCACAGCCTTATAAAACTCCGGAATAACTTAAATCCCCCTGCCCTCCCCCTAGAAAACAAACAAACAAAAAGCCTTGGGGAATTTCCTTGCAGGGGCGGAAGAACAGGCTCTTTAAGTGTATATTTAGCCTAAAGTTGGGTGCTGGTGTGGGACGCTGTGATCTCATCCTGCCCGAGACGGGCCCGCATTCACGGCTGGTGCAGAGCTCCCCGCTCAGTTCCCCCGGATCAGCCCCGTCGTCTCCCAAAAGCTCCCGCCAGCCCCGGGGGGGTGCGCGGACACGGGGTGCGAGCTTGAGGCCGCTCGGCTTCCCCTTGGAAATGCCGTGCCTGCCTGTACGAGGGGGCCGTAAGCTCCTGCTGCGGAAGAAATCGGTGCCGAAAAGGAGCTCTGCTTGCTTTTCCAGTGTTTTTCTTTTCTTTTTTTTTTTTTTTTTTTTGTTCTGGCTCCAGCTAAAAAGGCAGTTGCTAGATTTAGTCACAGCTGAGAGGCAGCAAAAAATGTTGCTCAATCTGACTCGTGCTTCCTTCTCGCGAGAGGAGGCGGCTGCTCTCCCGGAGTTGTTTTGCAGCAGTATTTTGGGCTGTTGCTACAGCAGCTTGGCTTCCAGGCGTCCGCGGGTTTATTACAGACCGTGCCGCAGTCGGGATTAGCCTGATCCTTGGATTTCCCCGAGCGGAGAGACCCGCTTGGGCTAGAGGACGCTCGTTTTTGCACCCAGAAGGGAGCTGATGGTGCGTCACCGCTTTTATACGTGGAAACGCGGGTGGCGGAGGGCCCCTTTCGTCTTCGGCGGGATCCCCTCGCCCCGCAGCCTGGCAGGGCCGCTTGCGTCGAGGCGTGCTTGTTTTGAAGGCGCGGAAGAACCGCATGGGCGACTCCTAGTTCCTGTATTTGTGCCTGGCTCTGCCCTCGGAGGTGGGGCAGGGAGGAACGCTCCAGAGACCACCCATCCAACGCGCTCACGCTGGGGAGCCGCCTCCTCCTCCTCCTCCTCCTTCTTTTTTAGCTCATCAGCATGTTTAGCTCTTGATCCGCAGCGACAAATTCACCGTCCGACGCTGGCGGCTGCACCCAGAACCGCGGCCGAGGGCCTCGCTCGTCCTTAGCTCGGAGGATGTGACGTTCAGGCACCGCTTTGATGTTGTTAAGGTTTGAAAAAACCAGAGCAGGGTTCAGGTTTCAAAGGGCTTGCGGGGACCCACCGAGACCCCCGCTCGACGGGACTGTAAGTCAGGCTCCTAGGACGAGGTCGCAGAGGCTGCGGCTGGGACAGAAAGCTTCCTGGCACTGATCCGTTCGCACAATTTGCGTGGTTTAACTCAGGCCGGAGGAGTTTTTCTCTAGCTGGGTCCCTCAGACGTGGTGATGGGTCTGTTTGTCCCCCTGCCACCTGCAAAGAGCCCCTCTCTGGTGGGTGCTGAGCCTCCCCGGACCTTGCACGGGGTGCGTCGTCACCACGGCCACGTAGCTGAGCCGTCCTCTGCCACGTTATGGGGCTGTGAATGCGGATCCCTCCCGCTCCGAGCTCTCTGATGGCAATTTAAGGGAGCGGTTTGCTACCAACTCTGCCTGTTGTCCAGATCGCCGAACGTTTCCCACGAGGAGCCTCCCCTTCGGCTCTGCGAGCACGCACCACGTGTGCTGGAACCTTCTGCGCTCGCTTTCTGCTCGAGGCTAGGAGTCGGGAGGGTTTTTTGTAGCAGGAAAAGCTCCTCTGCTTCCGAGGGAGGTGAATGGAAAATAAAAACTCAGTTTTGCTTGGGAGGGGAGACTGGCAGCTGGTCTTCCCAGCCCCTTGGGTTTTGCCACGTGTTACGGTGTGGTGGGGAGAAGGGGGTGCGTGGCGAGGGGTTTCGGTAGCTGAGCGCGCACCCCAGCTGCCTCCCAGGCTTGCGGCCACCGCGTTTCCTACCACTTCCCTGCAAATTTGTCGTAGCTGAGCTGCTTCAAAGAGCTCAGCTCGGCTTCCTTCGGGGCTGACAGCCGCCCCGGTGTCCCGGCTTGGTGGCTGCGGGGCTGCGGGAAGCACGTGTCTCCTTTCCTGCACCCCGCTCCGGTCCGTGGGCAGGGGGACTCCTCTGTGGCTTTCAGCCCCTTGCGAGGGCTGGGGGCGAGTCGCTGATGAGATTTCTGCTTTTTGCTTTCCTTTCTGCGAAGCGGGGAGGGGAGAGATCCCCCCGGAGAAAATGACACCTAAAAAGGTCTTTAAAAATCAGATTTTTCGCTCCTGGCCATGAGGCAGAGCCCGGCGCTCTGTGCAAATGTAACTCAGCCTGTGTTTGTATTAATTAGGTGGTTTGCAGGCTGCCTCCTCCTCCTCGGCGTTAGATGGGCTGTGCGTTAGCCCCAGTGGCAGAGACATGAGAAGGCGAAGGCCTGTGACCGTAATGGGCTGGTATGTGAGCAGACAGGCCCTGCAGCCGGCTCTGCTGCGAAGGAAAGGCAGCCACAGAGCCGGGGAGGGGATTTCCTCGGCTGGCATTGCCCCAAAAACCCACGCGTGGGTTTGGGTGCCACCGCTCCCCACGCGAGTGGGCAGCAGGACTGCCTCTGGGATGAAGAAAAGAGGTTTTGGGTGCTCTTCTGTGGGTGTAGCAGTGCAAAGGTGAGTGTTACAACACTCGGACACCTTGGTGGGGTCCTCACCCCAGAGAACAGCGTCACCCAAATGTCACCGCAGTGCTGGCCTGCTCGGGGAGGGGACGTCCTGCACCAGGCCCCTTCGCGCGGAGGCTTTGTGGCAAGCGGGGTGGGGGCGATTTCAAGAAGTTTGCGATGCCGGGGTTTCTCTTCCCCTTTTGACCGAGCTTTAGGGAGGAGGAGAGGGACTTTTTTTTAGCTCCGTGTCTGTGTAGCTTTGCCAGCGAAGTGGCTCTGCCCCACGTACCTGTCCCTGGCAGAGTCCTGCTGCTTAGCGCTTCGTGCCTCGGAGATAAAGAGCCCTGCCTGGCTGAGGTATGTGCTGGGTAAACAGGCGTCCGCCGGTGGCTTCCCATTAGGTCAGCGCTGGAGTTAAACCGCTCATCCGAGGCCCTTGTTTGGTGCAAAACAGCCAAGAGCTAAAGGGTGTTTTATTCCAGGGGAGGATGGAGCTGGGAGGGGGCAGGGGGCACTGGTGGGACTGGGGAGATGCGCCAGCCCCCAGCCCTGCCCCCTGCCCGGGGGTGTTTTGGCAGGATGAGCTCCGTCTATCGTTTGGACAGGGGCTTGTGGTCGAATCGAGCGGTGGGACGTAGCTAGGACATCCTTCTGAAAGAAAAAAAAAGCCTTCATGGGGGAAGTAACCCTTTGAAATCTGTTTACCAAATGCATCCCCAGCGCTCTGCTGCGACTTTGTTCTTACAGGGCTCTTCCCAGCCGTCGGAGCACTGACACAAAGACCTGATTGTCTCCTATTTTCTGTTTTTAAGGGAAGCTTTGTAGCAGGGCCTTGATGAGACATCCACATGGCATCGTCTGCGGAGGGGAGGGGAAAATCGGAATCAATCTCGGGCCAGCAAGCCCTGACAGGATCTCTCCTTAACGTGCTGTAATTGTTTGTTTCATTACGCCCATGACATCACGTCAGAAAATAATTATATTGTGAAATTTCCTTCTCTAAGCCGTAGCTGGGCTGGACTTTAAATACCCTCCCGGCTTCCTTGGCTGACCTCTCTCCTTGCCATAATAAAGGGGGTGGTTTACTGAAAAAATTACACAAATCCCGAGAGATCCCGGGGTCTGCTTGGGAAAAGGGAGCGATCCCGATATAGAGCCGGTGTTATTGCAGCGCAGCTTTGTCCGAGCGAGGTTGTGCCCCACACAAAGTTGCTGTGGGTCTGGGGCTCCGTGGGGCAGCCCTGCTGCTCCTCCTCCTCCTCCTCCTCCTCCTCGAGGCCGGGGCTCGGCCGCCCAGGAACGGGAGCGCGGGTTGGCAGTCGTGCTGGTCTGACTGGTTGGGTGCTGCGCACCCCGTGACTCCTCGTGGAAGAGTTTCCTCGCCCGGCTCCGGACCGTCTCGCCGGGCCCTAATCTTCCCCTTCCTTTTATCTGTGCCGACCTCAGCCCCGCTGCCTCCTCGCCGAGGAGCGTGGTTTTTATCGCCCTTTCACAGGAGCTGGATCCTGGGCCCCAGGAGTAGGGGTAGTTTCAGCGTGGCTCCTTTCCAGAGCCTCAGCTCTCAGGGCGCTGGCTCCCCCTTCGGAGAGGCTCACGTCGTCCAGCCGTCTCCCCATCCCAGCGCAGGACGTCTAGGTTAGATGCCATGAGCGATGCGGGCGCAAATTCCCCCTCTCTGCAGAGGGACGTGATTAAAAACAGGGGCTTTGAGGCTTGGAAAAAGCGTCCGCCCTTGACTGCGGTGGACGAGAGGAATACAGAGGTTCAGGTGCGGTGAGAAATGCCTGCGGGGATTTCGCCGTCTCCTGGGTGTGCTTTGGGCTGGGCTCAGGCCGCAGCCCTCCTCCTCGGTGGTCACGGGGATCGCCCTTCCCCGTCTCAGCTGGGCATTTTCCTCCTCCTGTGCTCCTCATGCGTCATCAGGGACTTCTCTTTTTAACTAGCCTGATTTCTTTTTTGGCGTGGTGTGGTAGGACCTGCCTATGCTATGAGGTGAAGGTGCTCCGGCTGCCGGAGCTGCCGGTTGCTGGTGATCTGGTTTGCCCTGGCAGGGACGCCCCAGTGAAGGCTTTGGCAGAACTAGAGGCTTCATCCCAGTTTTACAGCAATCCAGACTGGAATTAAAAGGGCAAAGGAGATCTGCGTTTCAGTTTGCAGCATGACAAAGGTATTTAGCGAGTCCTGAGGGGGTCAGGGATCTTGCAAATTGGACGAGGTGACCTCCTAGCTCACCTCCGAGTCCGCCCGTGTGTCGCAGGGCTGGGCGGACGCGGCTCCCGCTCCCCCTGCAGCCCACCTTGCTCTTGACCCGACAGCTCCGTCCCTATTTATTTCTTCTCCAAAGGAAGTGTAATTTATTGTGACGCACAGAAACCTCCAACAATTAAAGGATATCACCAAACTTGCCGTGTGGCTTTTCAAGTCATTAAACTCTAGATTAAAACACAATTACTCACTGTGCTGCAGCCCGACTTCAAAACTGCACCATCGTACGCGGCCGGGCACCGTGTGTTCCCCTCTCCGCTGTCCATAACTCCGAAGAATTATTAAGCGAGAGCTTGGCTAATTTACATGAATGACTTCCTACTGCAGATTAACTCATTTTGCAAATTAGTGAGGAAATCAAACGAGATCAAAATCAAGGGGACTGCATTACAAAACCTACTTTGTTCCTTTGTGTAGCAAGTGCAGCTTAATTGTCTTTGATCTGTCTGGAGTAGAGCGTGGTGGTGTGTTTTGGGGAGAGCAGTGAGCATCAGCGAGGCAACGCTGCTCGCCGCCACCCCGGGCTTTCAGACTCTGCCAAAAAAGAAGAGGAGGAGGAAATGGGGAGAACTTGAGTTGTGAGCTACAAAGGTTTGATTTTGGGGTTGGTTTTTTTTTTCAGGCTCATGCCTGCCGTCTGTCGTCCGCCGTGAGCAGAGATGTGCCGAGAGGTTTGGGGAGCCCCGGGGCTGCGCGCCACCGGGTTTTGCTGCCCTTTCTTTTAGCCTTAAAACTTCCTCTTGCCTCTTTTCATTGCGTCTGGAAGCTGACGTCGGTTTGTCGTGCGTGCCCCGCTCCGCGTGGTGATGACTTACCCCCCTCTTCCTCTCCTGCCTCTGCAGAGTTGCAGCTGCCAATGTTGCAGAGTTTGCACAAGAAACTGGTTTTTTTTTTTTTTTCCAGATCCTCCCTAAAAATGAACATCGAGTCTGTTTCCCCTCTCCTAAGGTCAGCTGGGGTGGATCTAAAAATGCTCCTCTCTTCTATCCACAGGGCATTTCTCACCTCGTTTTAGTTTGCTAAATAAAACGACTAAACCGAAGCATTTTTCCTCCGACGAGCAGTTAGAAGACAAGAAACACCTTGTCTTGAGAGAAGTCACAAACCAAGACTCGGGTGCTTTGGTCTTTTTTAGCGTGAGACTGGCAAACGTCTACCCCTCTTCTCGGGGGTCTCGGAGGTCGGGACCCCCATCCCATGCTGACGGAGCGCGGGCTCCTTCGGGCAAAGACAGGTCAGGTACAGGAGCCGGGTGCAGCAAAGCGGGGTCACCTCCTGCCCCTGTCGCCTGTCTTCACAGGCAAGTCCTTCCCAGGGTTTTCCAAGGATTAAACCCCCTCCTTGCTCTGCTATTAATATATTTTTTCAGGATTTCAATGACCTGAGCGTGGACCAGGGGCTTGGCAGCCTTCATGAAAGCTTTGGTCTTAGAAGTAATCTATATTAGTGGAGATAATAAACGTAAATTATCCAGCTGGTTTCTCTCCACCAAGCTTTCTCCTGAAACTGCAATATTCTGGAGACTTCGGCGCGTCCTGATATGTGAAGAATGAAGCGTGTACGTACAAGATCTGTCTTCTCTTGCCGTAATTTATTTATACCTTAATTAGATGCGAGCCATAGATTACCAGAAGGAGGATTTGGGTTTTTTCCCCTCCATATGACATGCCAACAGACTATAAAACGCTGCGTAGGCTTTTGCATGTTTGAAGATTGAAGCCATTCCAAGACATCAGGGCTGGATTCTCCCCCTCCCAAGCGTATTTTGGGGAGAGCGCGTGTGTCTTCTCCTTCCTTTTAACAACAGCTCTCCCCGGACGGCACATACGCGACAGGGAAATCTCTAATCTGTCGCTGTAAGGCAAGCTGTTGTCGTTGGCTTATAAAGCTTAAAAGAAAAAAAACCCTCCCTGGTTCCCTCCGTGCTGGTTTTAGACTGTAAACATATGTTGCAAGAGCTGGAGGGGGGACTGAAAAGGTTTTGTCCTAAAATTGCTAAACTTTGCGGGGAGCGCAGGAATGTTGCTGATGAGGTAAGGGAGGGCCCAGCCAAGATTTCCGAGCGGGGCTCAAAATTGTGTCCCCTTTGCAGGGGGGGACAAACAATTTCCCTTCTGCTGCCTGGCGGCGTTGAACAGCCAGGCCTGGCCTGGTCGCTGTCACTCGATGGTCAACAACGTTCCTTACCACCTTGGTGTCCCGGTGTGAGGGCAGGCAACCATCGCCGTTGCGGTTATTAATGCTACCACCGCGCAGGAGCCCCGTCCCGGGGCTGAACTGGTCTGAGTGTGTCGGTCACGGGTGTTATTTGCAGCATCTTTTGGCTGTGATTCAGCCGAGCGTTTCCTCCTGCCCTGGTGCGGACTGGAGGGCATCCGCAGGGTTATATGGTCTTTGGGGCCGGCGCCATCCTTTAACACACGATGCTGGAGTGCAGACGTGTGTTAACGTCCCCTCGCCGTAACACGGACGACATCCCACCTTCTGCTTAGACAGCGGCTTGCGCTTTGTCCCCCTGCGGACAAACCGGCCCCGGCGTGACGTGAGTAGAGAGACAGGGCGAGTGGATGAGTCAGGGTTCGTTTCCTTGATTGCAACCCGTCTCTCCTGGTTCTTGCTTTGATGCTCTGGGTGTCTCAGTCCTCGATGGCAAAGGGCTTGCCCGGCGCTGCCGTCTCCCAGGAAATCTGGACCCCTGCAGATTTGGGGGGGCAGAGCAGCCAGCCCTAATTCCAAGCCTCCCCGTTTGCATGCTCCTGCCTGGGAGAGCAGAGCTCCTATTGATGCCATGGCCCAGAGGAGTGAAATCGGAGCTGTTCCTCCTGCTGGAGGAAGCCCAGACATGGAGCATGGCCTGGCTGCGCACATAAATCCCCCACCGGCCACGCGGATCATTGGCAGTGCCACCACAGAGCTGCTGGGCATCGCGGCCCTGAGCTGGCCCGTTCCCCAAGTAGCCAGGCATCTATTCCTGGTGGCTTTTGTCCTTTCCTGAGCGTGGGCCTGTGCCCCAGCTCCTCCGCTGAGCTTTGCCAGGGCACCACTGACACCTGCTGGTAACTGCAAAGCCGTGGGGCCCGGGGAAGGCTGCCCGCTGCCAGAAACTCTTCGTCATTCCCCCCTGGTGAAACTCCCTCCCGGCCGCAGGGAGAGAGCCCAGCCTGCAGCTAATGGACGTTTCGGGCCGGCCTAAGTCTGAAGTTCATCCTTCTTCAGTGCCAGCACCTCTCCTGCGGATGCTTGGTGTGCTGCCTCCTGCCTAGAAGCTGCTGCATGGAAAACCAGGTTTTTAAAGCAAATTTCACCGCTTTGCTGAAGGTACTTGTCCCAGCAGGGCTTCTGAAAAGGCTGCGGTGGCCTCCTGTGGTAGCACCGCTGGTGGCAGCGTCTCGGTCCCCATGCCGGGGAGGTGGCCTTCGTTCCTGCAGCCCTGTCGTGACACGGCTCTGGAGGACACCGGCAGCAGGACCGTGGGCTGTTTTTTGGGAACGCCGGCTTTGGAAACTGCAGTCTTGTGACATTTGTGCTCCCCATTTAAGAAGCAGCTTCCAGGTACTGGGAAGAGGAGATGGAGTGAGTGAACCAGCGTCTCCCAGGGCACCAAGACGTCCCTTGCATCCCGATGTCCCCATCAGCCTCTCTCAGGGCTGGCTGGCACCGTCCTTCCCGTTAACTCATCCTCGCTGGAGCCAGCCCGGCAGCTGCTGATGAACAGCATCAGGAAAGCCCCCAGACGGGTGTTTTTTGGGGAAGACTCATCCCAGGATCTCCAGAAAGAGTGGCAGAGCGCAACGTCATTTGCTCTTGGGGACAAGCGTGTGTGTTTGCACACGCACGTGTTTTATCTCAGCCCCGTGTTCAAGCACCACCACGTTCAGGCAGTAATCTCAACCCTGGCTGCCTGCTTGCGAGGAAGTTGGTAGGAAAAAGGTGAATTTTGGGCTCAAATCGCAGCCTGTAGCCAGCCAAGGATGCCACCGCCCGTCCGGCGGAAGCGTCTCAGCTCTAAATCTGCCGTTAGACTTATTGGCATATGTTAATTGCAGCTGAAAAGAGATTACTCAGCCTGCCGTCTCTGCGCCCGCTCCGGCTTTTCAGCATGAAAATAATCAAGCAGCGGAGCTTGAAGGGAAATAAAACACTTGTGAAGTGTAGATGGGGTTATTGGAGAAGCAATTAGATGACAGCATAAGCGTAGAGCAATAAAATGGCAATGAAAACTGATAGGCTTAAAAACTTCCTACCCCTCGACCCCCCCGTTACGAATGGTTTATGTTTGTCTGCATTTGGGAGCTCGTCACCGCTACCCTGCGGTTCCTACGGCTTTTGTAATTGGGAATTGCTCCTCGGGAGAGGGAGGGACCGCGTTCCGCGAGCAGCGCCAGATGATTTTTCAACTTTATATATATATCCCTTTCTGTAATCGCAGTAATTAACCAGTGAGCGCGTGCCGATAATATCTTCGCTGATGGATGCTGCTGAAGACTACGATCTTCCAGCCCACTTTATTTATTGCTGCCTTTTTTGGGGCGGGGGGGGGGGGAAATGCGGTGGTTGGCAGGAGGGTTTGCATCTGCTCTGTAGATTTGCTCCTGGATTGTTGCTTTCATCGGCTTTAAGCTGGAGAAATGCTTGAAAAGGGAAAACTACCTCTTTCAGCCCAAAATACAAGGGGGGAAAGGGACCTCGGTGAGGTCGGTAGCAGGGTGTGATTCAGAGAAGCCCAGGTTTCCCTCGGCGATGTTTTGATGTTTGCTTTATTGCTGACACCAATTCAAGCTGGCCGGCGCTGCTCGGTTTACATTTTTGCTCTGTTTTCTGCACTAGGTTAGCTGAAATAGCTGGAATAGTTGGCAGGTGGCTGGAGTGACGTAGGGGGGGTGTTTTTCCTGAGAGACGCGGCTCTTACCTCTCCTCTGGACACAGACCGGAGGGCGTGGACCAAAATGTGGGGCGATGTGTGGGAGCTGGGGGGGCCCCCCTGCTTTGCTGGGGGCTGTGGAGGGCAGGGAGAGCCCCGGGGCTCTAGGGAAGGCTTGGTGTGGGATTCCCAGGGCTGGAAAACACAGGAGCCTGCAGAAAGCCGAGGGAGAAGGCTGTAATTAATAACTTCCTTCGGCTCAATCAAGCCGAGACCCTCCCGGCTTTGCGGCTGCCGTGGGGAAAGGCCGGGGAAAGCCCCTCTCGCTTCCCTCCTGCTGGTCGGGGCTTTGCTGACCGAGAGCCCGCAGTAACCTCCTGTGTTCTTCTTCCAGGCGACCACGGTGCTCAGCTGGGTCTTCACGGCACGAGCGGAGACGGGCTGGGAGACGAGAACGCGGCTGTGGAGGAAGGAGAGACCAGCCCGGATCCACAGCCCCAGCAAGGACGGAAAGTGCGGAGAGAAGCATGTACCTGCCCCTACTGCAAGGACAGCGAGGGAAGGTAAGGCTGCTCTGCCGTGGATCCGGCAACGCCGGGCTGCTGCCCAAGCGACCTCCGAACCCCCGGGAGCAGGCTGAAACCCCAAAAACGTCTTGTTTGGCCCCGTTCTCCCTCCTTCCAGTCAGCTGGAGCTTTCAGGGTTGTTTTAACTCTTTCCCTTGGAATCTTTCAGGAGCTCTGGGGATCCAGGTAAAAAAAAGCAACACATCTGCCACATCCCAGGCTGCGGGAAGGTGTACGGCAAAACCTCTCACCTCCGGGCTCACCTGCGGTGGCACACCGGGGAGCGACCCTTCGTCTGCACCTGGATCCTCTGCGGGAAGCGTTTCACCCGGAGCGACGAGCTGCAGCGACACAAGCGCACGCACACAGGTAGGGCTCGGGATGCTGGTTCCCCTGGGATCTGTCACCTTCTTCTCCCGGGATCTGTCACCTTCTTCCCCCGGGATCTGTCACCTTCTTGCCAGCCTGGGTGCAGGGGGAACTGGCCCAGCCTCTGCCTGACCCCTCTCTCCCTCCCTTCTCCCAGGGGAGAAGAAATTCGCCTGCCCGGAGTGCCCCAAACGCTTCATGCGGAGCGACCACCTCTCCAAGCACATCAAGACCCACCAGAACAAGAAGGGAGGCGCGGCCAACAACGTGGCCATGAACGTCTCCGCCGTCCCCATGGACACGGGGGCCTCGGCGGAGGGTAACGGCGGGGCCACCCCCTCGGCCCTCATCGCCACCAACATGGTGGCCATGGAAGCCATCTGCCCCGAGGGCATCGCCCGCCTGGCCAGCAGCGGCATCAACGTGATGCAGGTGGCCGACCTCCAGTCCATCAACATCAGCGGCAACGGGTTCTGAGGGCGAAGCGGGACGCGGGCACCGGCGGGCGACACGGCGGCGCCGGGCGGCACGGGGCCGAGAGGCGAGCGGAGACGGAGCCGGGAGCTATTTTCACCACGAGGGTGACGTCCCTTGTCACCCTCCAGCACTAAAGCCCAGCTCCTCTTACCTGGGATCGCAGCCCTCCTTGAGCTGTCCGACCTCCGGGGCCCGGTGACCACACACGAAGGCCAGAGCTATATATATATTTTTTAATTTCGGCTTGACCTTATTATTATTATTTTTCCCACCCACCCCTATCCCTCCACTCCCTCCCTGAGATCCGTCTGCCCCTCCGTAGCTAGCCTTCGACGCCATCATGCCTTGGTAAAAGTATATGATCGTTGAAATACTTTTTAGCAAAAAAAGAAAAAAGAAAAAAACAAAAAAAAACACCAAAAAAACACCAAAAAAACCCCAGAAAAAAAAAAGAAAAAAAGATTCTATATTATTATTATATATATAAAAATATAAAATGTGTTCGTTTGAGAGAGGAGAGATTTTGCTGCGACCATGGCTTGGTCTCTTTGATGCCTTATCTTGGAACAGGTTGACCCTCTGGGCAGTTTGGACAGTGCCCGAGCTGTCCTTCAGACCTTATATTACATTTTACATTGTAATCTTAAAAGAAAAAAGAAAAAAAAACCACCCCAACCCCCCGGTCTTTTTTTGTACGCTTTGCTTTTAGGTTGTTCTTTAATTTCTTTGTAATTATTTGGGTGAGGTTTTGCGCTTTTTTTTTATTTTATTTTATTTTCCTTCCCCCTCCTTCCCTTTGTAAAAACAGCTGCCCTCTCCCTGCCCTTCACTGGACTTTTTGATCTTTCTTTTCCAGCGATCTTCTCGGCGAAGATCCTTTTCCTCCGGCTTTTCTAATCCTCGCTCTGGCGGGCTGAGCGGTGACTCTACCCGTGGAATCGATTTGTAAAAGGGTTTCGTGCAGGTTCACTCGAGCTATTTAGCAGAGGGTCTGGGACCCGGTGCGTTGGGGTACGGCGGGAGACGGCTCGGGAGGTCCTCCTCGGGGAAAACATCTAGTTTTTTGGGCCGCCGTTGGTCTTAAGGATAATAATAATCCTGAAAAATCAGCGCCTCTGGAGCTGGGCAGCGGGAGACGGCGCTTTTCCACCCCGGAGAGGTCCCAGCGGCGAGGGTGAAGCATCGAGGGGACACGGGACGGGGCCGTCGCCTCGTGGGTTTTGCCGTGACGCTGCTGGAGTCCTCCTTAAAAAAAAAAAAAAGGGTGTTGGAAATGGGGACAGTTCAGGGAAAAACCCTTTTGGTTTTCCAATCCCCGGCTTTTCCCACCCTGGGAGGACCCGGACGGCTCAGTCTTCTTCCGTTCTTCCTCCCACACCCTCCTCTTCCTGCTCCAGACAATATCTGCCCTTTCCCCTCCGGCCGTAAACAGGCAGGGGCTCCCTGCCCGCCGCAGGAAGGAGCCGTCGGGGGGCCCGGCGCCGTCCCCCCGATACCGGAGGGGGGGAAATTTCATCTCAGGGTGATGCAGAGCACGCGGGGCAGCTTTTATTTCATCCCCGAAACAAGGCAACGGTGGGACGTGGATCCCAACCACCCCCTCGAAGGCCGCAGGGAGCCGTTCGGTGAAATTCCTTGGGTTTTGAGCGGAAATTTTGGGGTGAGATGAGCACGAAACGGGGGGCCGAGCTGGAGAGGAGAGAGCCCCGCCGGGCAGCTTAGCGGAGAGCCGAGCAGAGCAGGCAGCGTCGGTTGTAGGAGCGACCCTGGGATGTGGAAACCAAGCCCGGGTCGGAGCCGGAGCGGGTGTTGAGCTGACGGTAGTGGTTCGGAGAGGCGGAGGCGGCCGCCGGCAGCCCCGTCTCACCGGGTCGGGCTCGTCGCCTGCGTCCCCTTCGCTTGCGGGGGGGAAGGCGGCGCGGAGGCCAGAAGCCCCCGGTTTTCCTCGCTGATCTCGGATCCGTGAATCCCCGCCTGCCAACGGCGTCTTCCTCCCTCCCCGCCCGAACGCGAGGGGTTCGGCTCTTACCCTTTTCTAGAAGCGTTTTTATTTTTTTTTTCCTGCCAGAGGATAACCAGGAAAATTCCCGGGATGCGAAAAGCGGCGATCCCCACCGCCGCGCTCCCCGTTCCCGGAGATGCCTCCTCCCGCCCTGGGCTTGCCCGGTGGGCTTCGGCGTAGCTGGGACCACCAGGAGGGAGATGGTGGCTAGGGGCTGAGCTTGCCAAAATGGCTCAGGTGGGCTGGAAAGGCCTTTGGCGAGGAGTTAAACCAGCGCTCCCCAGCCGGGGAACCCCCGGGGGGCGAATTTTCTACCGAACCCCCAAACTCATCCACGCTCGGACGCTTCCCACGGCGGGGTGGGCTCGTCGGAGCCGGGGAAACCCCCCCCCCCCTAAATCCACACCAGGGACCCCCTACCCGGGGCCGAACGGCGGCAAAACCCAGCCAAACTGTGAAGCGCGAAGGTGTTTTTACCTTGTTTTTTTTTTTTTTTAAAAAAAACAAAACAAAACAGAAAAAAAAAAAAAAAGAAAAAGCTCTGCAGGGAGGGAGGCGGCGAGCGTGGCGATTCCTCCGGCCGATCTTTCCGCTCTCTCTCTCTCTCTCTCTCGATATATATTTTTGCATTTGTATATTTTTATATAGGAAACTTTAAGCATTTGTATTTTAATAATCTGTGAAGCACTATGAGTTCCCCAGCGCGTTGTGTCCGTCTCCTCCCCCCCCCCCCCCCCCCCCCGTCGATACTGGAAGTTACAGAGAATTGGTAGAAAACAGGAATTTTTTTTTAATTTAATTGTTGATATATTTGGGGTTTTTCCCCTTTCCCCCCACCCCGTAACGCGGGGGTCCCCGAGCCCCCCGCGCTCGCCGGCTCTGCTCCGTCCCAGCCCCCCCCAAGCGGGAATCAAGTGCCAAACCCCCACCCCGAAACCGCGCCGAGGGGACGGGCTCTGCCGCGGGGTTTTGGGGGGTCCCGTCCCCCCCCCCCACCCCGCTGACGTTCCCCAACGTCCCTGATGGAGCTTAATTTTCCTATGGAAACGCGGCCGGGAGGGAGGGGGGGTCCTCAGCGGGGGACGGCGGGGGTGGGCTCTGCGGCCGTCCCCCCTCATATTTTGGGGGGGGTCAGAGGATTTTGGGGAGGGGGGGGGGGATGCTCCCAGCACCGGGGTGGGGGGCAGCTGGACCCGTTCATCCCCATTTCGGCTCTGTGGCCCCCAGATCCCTCCCCCTGCTCCTTGCACCCCACGGGCCCCCCCAACCCCCCCCCCCCAGCAGCCCCCCAAAACACCTCCAGCCACCCCCAGGGCGGGGGGGGGGACACCCAAAAACGTGCCTTGACAAGGGGGTGACAGGCTGGGGACGAGCCCCCCCCTTTCCCAAAACTTTATATCCCCCCCCAGGGGGTTGGGGGGGGGGACACACACAAATTGGGGCGTCGGGGCCGTCCCCAAGGTTCCCCCATCTCCCAGCTTTAATCCGCCGTCACCCCTTAATTTTGGGGGGGGCCGGGGCCGGTCGTCTATGCAGCGCGGGGGGGGCAAGGGGGGGTCCCCCCTCCACACTGGCAATAATTCTCTCTCCATCAAGACTGTTTGATCTTCCCCCGTCTGTGCTCTCTCTTCATTTTGGGTTTGGTTTTTTCTTTTATTTGCCTTTTTTAAAAATCCGGTGGCCGACGTAATAACACCCAAAACGTGGGTTTTGGGGGTTTGGTTCCTCCCCCCTTCTCCCCCCCCCCCCCCCCAAAGTGCTATTTTTTTGTACAAAAAGACTTAGATGAAAATGTTAGTTTTTTTGGGGCTCCTTTGTAAACGGGGAATGACGATTGCTTTTTTTTTTTTTTTTTTTTTTTTTTTTGTAATAAACACGAGTCGCTGGCGTTGTCTGGAAATCTGCGGGCTTTCGACTGGGGGGGCAGCGCGGCTGCTTCGGGGGGGGGGGGGTTCAGTCCCAAAGTGGGGAAACTGAGGCACGGCATCAGCTGGGGCTGCCATGGGGGGAAACGGAGGCAGGGAGAGGGCGATTTGGGGGGGGAAACTGAGGCAGGGAGAGGGCGATTTGGGGGGGAAACTGAGGCAGGGAGGGGCGATTTGGGGGGGAAACTGAGGCAGGGAGGGTGATTTGGGGGGGGAAACTGAGGCAGGGAGGGCGATTTTGGGGGGGAAACTGAGGCAGGGAGGGTGATTTGGGGGGGAAACTGAGGCAGGGAGCGGGGTTTTGGGGGGGAAACTGAGGCAGGGAGGGCGATTTGGGGGGGAACTGAGGCAGGGAGGGCGATTTGGGGGGGGGAACTGAGGCAGGGAGGGTGATTTGGGGGGAAACTGAGGCAGGGAGGGTGATTTGGGGGGGGGAACTGAGGCAGGGAGGGCGATTTGGGGGGAACTGAGGCAGGGAGGGAGATTTGGGGGGGGAACTGAGGCAGGGAGGGTGATTTGGGGGGAAACTGAGGCAGGGAGGGTGATTTGGGGGGGGAAACGGAGGCAGGGAGGGCGATTTGGGGGGAAACTGAGGCAGGGAGGGCGATTTGGGGGGGAAACTGAGGCAGGGAGGGCGATTTAGGGGGGAAACGGAGGCAGGGAGGGTGATTTGGGGGGGGAAACTGAGGCAGGGAGGGCGATTTGGGGGGGAACTGAGGCAGGGAGGGCGATTTGGGGGGGAACTGAGGCAGGGAGGGTGATTTGGGGGAAAACGGAGGCAGGGAGGGCGATTTTGGGGGGAAACTGAGGCAGGGAGGGCGATTTGGGGGGGAAACGGAGGCAGGGAGGGCGATTTGGGGGGAAACGGAGGCAGGGAGGGTGATTTGGGGGGAAACTGAGGCAGGGAGGGCGATTTGGGGGGGAACGGAGGCAGGGAGTGTGGTTTGGGGGGAAACTGAGGCAGGGAGGGCGATTTTGGGGGGGAAACTGAGGCAGGGAGGGCGATTTGGGGGGGAAACGGAGGCAGGGAGGGTGATTTGGGGGGAAACTGAGGCAGGGAGGGTGATTTGGGGGGGAACTGAGGCAGGGAGGGCGATTTGGGGGGGGAAACGGAGGCAGGGAGGGCGATTTGGGGGGAAACGGAGGCAGGGAGTGTGGTTTGGGGGGAAACTGAGGCAGGGAGGGCGATTTTGGGGGGGGAACTGAGGCAGGGAGGGTGATTTGGGGGGGGAACTGAGGCAGGGAGTGCGGTTTTGGGGGGGAAACAGAGGCAGGGAGCGGGGTTTGGGGGGGAAACTGAGGCAGGGAGCAGGGTTTGGGGGCCCGGGGGGCGTTGGGGCTGTGGGTGATGCTGGGGGTGGGCGGTGAGGGCTGGCTCCCACCCGGGGCACCCCGTCCCGCTCTCCTCCCCGTTGCGGGGGCAGCACCTTCCTCCTCCTCCTCCTCCTCCTCCCCCCGAGGGCTGCCTCTGGCCGGGACCCTGCCTCCTGCTTCCCACCCCCCCCGCACGCATCCTGCCAGCTCCCTCCCCGCAGCCGGAGGCACCCATGGGGCTGGCGCCGGGGCTGCCAGGTGGGTGCTGGGGGACCCCCCACCCTAGGGGGGGGGGGGAAGGTTTTTTTTGGGGGGGGGGGGGGGGGCTGGGAGCCATTGTCACTGTGTGTCCCCCCCCCCCCAGGCCCCCGCAACCTCAGCTGCGTCTCCTACAAGCACCCCAGCGTGCGGGGAGGGTTGGGGGGCAGCGGGGGGGCCAAGGCCGGCACCGTCCGCTGCCCCCCCGGCCAGTGCTGCATCGGCATCTGGAACCAGAGCCACGCACTGGTGCAGGGTGAGGACCCCCCCACCCCCTCCCGGGGGTGTATCGTGACATGGGGGCTGATCCTGACATGGGGGGGGGGGGGAGAAGGGGCCTGATCCTGCCCTGGGGTATTGCTGGGGAGAAGGGGCGGGGGCCTGATCCTGGGGGGGCATTGGGGGGCACAGAGGGGATGGGGCGGGATGGAGGGGCCTGATCCTGCCCTGGGGGGGTATCGGGGGGGGGCAGAAGGGGATGGGGCGGGATGGAGGGGCCTGATCCTGCCCTGGGGGGGTATCGGGGGGGGCACAGAAGGGGATGGGGCGGATGGAGGGGCCTGATCCTGCCCTGGGGGGGTATCGGGGGGGGGCAGAAGGGATGGGGTGGGATGAAGGGGCCTGATCCTGCCCTGGGGGGGTATCGGGGGGGGGCACAGAAGGGGATGGGGCAGGATACAGGGGCCTGATCCTGCCCTGGGGGGGTATCGGGGGGAGCACAGAAGGGGATGGGGCAGGATACGGGGGCCTGATCCTGCCCTGGGGGGGCATTGGGGGGCACAGAAGGGGATGGGGTGGGATGAAGGGGCCTGATCCTGCCCTGGGGGGGTATCGGGGGGGGCACAGAAGGGGATGGGGCGGGATGGAGGGGCCTGATCCTGCCTTTAGGGGCAGCTGGGGGGCTGGGGGGGGTGCTGGGAAGCCCGGGCGCCTGGGTCCCTTCCCAGCTGCTGCGCTTGACCTTGGCCTTGAGAAGTAGCTACAGCGGCGCTGGGATGGAGCAGCGCTGCGGGGGGGTGTCCCAGGCGGGGGGGGTCCCGGGGACGGGGGGGGGTCCCAGCCCCAGCCCCAGGCTCGGGGTCCCCCCGCCAGCACCCTGGGGTGCCCCGGTGACGGTGGCGGTGTCCCCAGGCTGCTGGGGGGGCGGGGGGGCTGCCTGCCCCTCTCCCACCTGCGCCCCCAGTCCCGCGGGCCCCCCCGGCGGTGCCGTCCTCGTCTGCCTCTGCCACGGCCACCTCTGCAACGGCAACGCCAGCGGGACGGGGACGGGGACGGGGACAGCGCTGGGGCTGGGGGGGGCCCCGCCACCACCCTGGTACTGGGGGGGCACTGGGGGGCTGGATGGGAGCCACTGGGAGGCCAGGGGGTGCTGGGGGACACGAGGGGTGGGGGGGCGTGGGGACGCACGGGGGATTGGGGGGACCCGTGGGGGACCTGGAGACCTTCGGGGGGCCCACGGGGGGATGGGGCACCCATGGCGGGGGGGGGCTTGGGACCCATAGGGGACCCGTGGGGGACTGGGGGGGACCTGGGACCCTTAAGGGACCTATGGGGACCAATATGGGGATGGGGAACCCATGGGGGGGTCCTGGGACCTATAGGGGACCTATAGGGGACCTATATGGGGATGGAGGACCCATGGGGGGGTCCTGGGACCTATAGGGGACCTATATGGGGATGGAGGACCCATGGGGGGCTCCTGGGACCTATAGGGGACCTATATGGGGACGGAGGACCTATGGGGGGCTCCTGGGACCTATAGGGGACCTATAGGGGACCTATATGGGGACGGAGGACCCATGGGGGGGCTCCTGGGACATATAGGGGACCTATAGGGGACCTATATGGGGATGGAGGACCCATGGGGGGGTCCTG
>NC_138845.1:2678371-2854407 GCF_965183815.1 Platalea leucorodia | reverse complement strand
GGGGAGGCCGCTCTATCCCCGCCCCGCCGCGCCTCGCTGGTGCGCGGCGTCCGTTTCCGGGTCGGGGCGGGGTGTAAATCGGGCCGCTCCCGCCGCCCCCTCCCAGACCCGCCGCGGCCGCCGCAGCAGGAGCAGCCGCCGCCGCCGCCTCCCGCCGCCATCCCGCCCGCCCGCCCCGGCGCGCTCCCTCTCCCCCCCCACCTCCCTCCCCTCCTCCCCGCCCGCCCTCCCTCCTCCCGCTCCGCCCGGAGCGCCCTTCTCCCGCCGCCGTTACCGGCGCCGCTCCAGGTAGGCCCGACCCTTCCCCACGCCGCTTCCCGACCCCTTTCCCAAAACCCTCCTCCCCTCGCTCCGCGCCGCCATCCGGCGCCGACTTCCACAACGGCCGCGGAGCCGCGGCCTCGCGTAGCTCCCCTGCGCCGCCCGCCGCCGCCCGCCGCCGGCCGCGCCCTCACGCCAGCCCGCGGCCTACGTGCGGCCTAGTCGCGGCCTAGGCCGCGGCCTGCGCGCGCGCTGCGCCGCCGCCGGCGGGGCGGGGGGGGGGCTGGGGGGCGCCGCCGCCCCTCCCCCCCGCCCCCCCCACCGGGACCGGAGGGGTCGGGGACCCGCGTGCGTCACATGGCGCCGCCACCCCCCCACCCCCCCCGCCCGGTACCGAGCGGTTGCGGGGGGGGCACCGGGGGAGGGGGGAATTTTTTTTTTCCTTTTTTGTGTTTTTTTTTCCTTCACTCTTGTGTTTTGTTGTTTTGTTTTTTTTTTTTTTTTGACTGCCGGGCCCGGTTTTGCCGCCATCCCGAGTTTTTTTTTTTTTTTTTTTCCCGGCCTGGTTTACGGGATGGGGCCCCCCCCACCCCCCCCGGCACCGGACCGGTTCGGAGCCGCGACCCCGGGCCGGGCTCTGCCCGCCCCCCTGCCGGTGCCGGGACGATTTGAGATTGAGCCCCGGAGCCGGTTCCCTCCCCGCCGTCCCCGGCCCGGTTTGGGCTCCAGATCCGCCCCCAGCTCCTCGGGACCGAGCTGGGGCTGAGCCGCGCTCCCGGGACTCGGCCGGTTTCCCCCCCTCCGGGGTCCGGGCCCAGTTTAGAGCCGCGATCCCGGGACTGGGGACCCCCCTTCTCTCTCCCCCCCCCCCCCCACCTTGTGGACGGGCCCGGTCTGGAGGCTCAATCCCGGGCCCGGGGGTCCGTCCATGGCCCCCCCATTCCCCGCTGGGCCAACGAGCCGGGATCTCCAGCCCCGGGCTTATTTTTAACCCCCCCTGCCACAGGGATGAGCTGGTTTTGGAGCCAAATCTCCTCTGGCAACCAGTTCCTTCTACCAAAATGGTCCCAGTTTGGGGCTGGGATTCTGAGTGGGGAGGCCCACGGGTGGGTTTTTGATCCTGGTACAGGCAGGGGCCTGGCCTTCCACGTGCACCGTGGGGACAGGCAGGGCTGCCAGACGGAGGTAAGGAGAAGTTTGGCTTGCCGTCAGCCCGGATCGGAGCGATGGCTGCCCGCCGGCCTCGGCCTGCCCCGCACGGCTTCGCTTCTCCCTTTGCGTAACCCCCCGGCAGGTTTGGTCAGCTCCTTTTGTCCTCGGCAGGCTGCGAGGCGGCCCCGTAACCGACCCAAGCTCGTTCGACTGGCAAAACCGCTGCTAGGAAAGCAAATTAATGCTAACGAAGGCGAACTGGGACGCTGAACTGGTGGGAGGAGGAGTGGGTTCGGAGCCGGAGAGACGGCGGCGGGTGCCAGCGAGGCTCCTGCCACCTCCGGTGAACTGGGAAACTCGTAAACAACCAACTCGTGGGCTCGGGTCTAGACTCTCCTCCTCGCTCCGCCGCTGCCGGGCTCGGATCTTGAGCCCTTCTTTCCAAACTAGGCAAACGGGTGCTTTTTTGGATCCGACGGGATGTCAGGCTGAGTTTTATGGAAGCTGTAACTCCTCGCTCCGGCAAAAAAAAAACAAAACAAAACCCTCCGTGCCAGTGGCTTCCCCTTAAAAGAGCATTAACCCGGAGCGCGGCAGCGCTGCCTGCTTGGCACGGTCCCCTGCCAGATTAATCCCCCTGCCCTCGCCCCGGCTTCATCTTTCCCCAGGCTTGGTTAAACTTTGATGGGATGGTGACCAGCCGGACTGAAAAAAAAAAAAAAAGAGCTGAAATTTAGTTTATTTAATTTATTTTTAAAGTTAAATGGCTGACCAGCCGAGCTGCTGGCCAGTTGCGGTGTTTTGCAACTGCTGTCGACTCAGGCCGCAGGTTGTTTGAAACATGATCGTGTGCTCATGTGGCCTTATCTGGTTTGAGTAAATCAACTTGGAAACCGGTCTGAAAGGCCTCCCCACGCAGGCTCAGGGCGCAGATAAGTTATTTTTTTTCTTTTTTTTTAACTCAACAGCCTTGTTCCCTAAGCGGGTTAAACCAAAGGGAGACAGGGCAGTCGCTCCGTCTGGCGTGTGTGTGTCTACACACAGCTGTGGAGGAAAGCTCCCAATCTAGATTAAGGCGTGGGGCTCGCAAGTAGAGGCAAGTTCCCTGGAGCTGTAGGCGAAGCCTCTGCGAGGAGCGGGGCTGGAAGGAGGCAGGGGATGAGCGAGACCTTTGCGGCTCTGGCTGTTGCTCGATGCAGGTGGGATTGTGCCAGTTCAGACCATCCGCCCTGGAAAATGCCTGGCAGGAGGAGCAGCCTGTTGGGGAGCTGAACCGCCATGGATCGGCTTTCCTGATCGTTGCTTGGAGAGGAGCGTGGCCTTAAAACTGCCAGGGGGATATTCAAAGGGAGAAGGAAGCGTAACGGGGCTTGAATCCCCCTGGGATGGGTCTGAAACTGGCCGGGGAGGGTTGGCAGAGCCCCTCAAACGCAACCCCTCTCTCCTTCCTAGCTCCACTCGCCCAGCGACCAAAGATCTGACCACTGACGAAGCCTGACTCAACCCAACGCAGCTCAAGATGGACACCGGTGTCATTGAAGGTGGTTTAAATGTCACGCTCACCATCCGACTACTCATGCACGGAAAGGTACGTGTCCACGGGACGCGGGGCCGTGCCGAAGCCCCCTCACCCGCCGCAGGGGTGGCCCTTCCGGCAGAGCAGATGGAGGCTGAGTGCTTCCACGGCAGTAAATATCGGTCGGACGTCTCGGAGCTGCCTCGTTATTGCAGCCATTAGGCAGCGGTGTTAGGAATGTGCTCCTTGGCACCGGGCCGGCTCCTGGATATCTCATGACGAGCGAGGCGGCGCTTTAAAAGCGCAGCGCATCAATAAAAATAACAGCCCAGGATGGGGGGGGAAAAAGTGACCTGATGGAAAGCTCGGCTGGGAGCAAGGTGTCGGTACCTCTGCGGGGGGACAGCTAGGGTCCTGAGCAGCTTGTTTTGGCTATGAAAAGGGCTTGTTGAAGCTTGGGACTCCTGGAGTTTTTTTTAAGCACTGGCTAATTGTTGCTTTTGTTTCCATCCCAGGAGGTGGGAAGCATCATTGGGAAGGTAAGCGAGCAACAAACCCCCTCGCCCTGCCTCCCTTTTCCCCTGTCCCCCCCTGCCCGGCACAGCACGGCCGCACTAACGCCTCTCCCTTCTCTCCCTCCGCGCAGAAAGGGGAGTCCGTGAAGAAGATGCGCGAGGAGGTGAGTCCCGGGGCCAGGAGGGTCGGGGGGATTTGGATGGGATCCGTCGGGGCCGCGGTGGCGCGGACCTTAAAAGGAATTTGCAGGCAGTGCGGTGCCAGCGGCACCGGCAGCAGATGGGAGCCAGCGGGCGCGAGGCATGCTGGGAGGTGTAGGCAGGGCCGGGGCAGGAAGCCGAGGAGGCTAAGATGGCTGCCCGGAGCCGAGCGGGGAGGGAGGGAGGATTCATCACCGGCGGTGGATCCCGGGGGACCCCAGCTGCCCCACGCAGAACCGAGCTGGGCACGTGGACCCGCCGCCGCTTTTTGGGGGGGTCCAAGTGGGGGCCCTGACGTCTGCTCGCTTTCCTCCCGCAGAGCGGTGCTCGCATTAACATCTCAGAAGGGAACTGCCCCGAACGGATCATCACCCTCGCTGGACCCACCAATGCCATCTTCAAAGCTTTTGCGATGATCATTGACAAACTGGAAGAGGTGCGTCTGCGGCCTCGAGCCCCTCCCTGCCTGCAGCGAGCAGGCAGCGGGCTGCTGTCCCTGCCTGCAGTCACCCTTTGCCCCTGTCCTCGGATAAATAGACCCTGGGATCTGCCCCAGAGCGTGCTGCGGGGTCCGGAGCATGAGGAAAAGCTCTTCCCTGGGGATGAGCAGCGGGATGGGCTTGTTCTGCGTGGGCTGGCGGTGTTTTCCCCGTGGGGCTTGATCTTTGCCCAGCTGCGAGCAGGGTCAAGGTCCAGGTAGTGACACTTCCCCGTGTGCGCTCAGTCATCCTTAAGCGGCTGCTTGCTGAGTGCCAGAGCCCTGCAGGGACTTTCCTGGGCTGAAAACACCCCGTGGCCGCTGGTTAAACAGCTTAAAACAGAGCAGGGCTTCGAAACTCCCCTGGCCTCCCTCATCCTCCTGCATGGTGCTGCTGGTTCCCCTTCGGCATGCCTGGGTGGGCAGCGGGGGCTTGGCTCCATCTCCCGCCCTGCTGAGGAGGGGACCTGGGCGTGCAGCTGCGCAGCGCTGCAGGAGGAGCTGCATCGTGCCCCTGGTCCGTTGGATCGGTGGCTTCTGGGGGAAAAGTTGATCCTGGATAACCCGGATCCTGGCTGCGGGCGTTAGAGCCTGCTAAGGGCTGTGGTGTCGAGGAGCTTTCCATCCTGCTCCGCATCGTTTGGAAGGCGTGAGCGCTCCTCGCCTGCTGCGGGGCAGAGCTCCGTGGCCCTCACCTCGCTTGTGGGGGTAAAAATCCTGTTTCTGTTTGGATTTGGGACCCTTCCCTGGGAGGAGACAGCCCAGCACCGGCGGATCTGTCCCCAAGGCCCTTCTGCTCTTGCCGCTGCCTAAAAGGCCGCTGAGCTCAGAGCTGTTTCTGCCGTACCCCGAGAGCTGGAGTCCTCTGAGGGCTCCCCGTCCGAGCGTGGCTCCTGGCTGCTGGTGCTCTGAGCGCTGGGCTCAGAGTTAAAGCTTTTCTTTTAGTAGGTCAGTTGAGCCGTGGCCTTGTGCCTCCCTTCCCCCTGCCAGCACGTGACCGCTGTAATCGGCGCCGGGCTTGTTTTTCCCCGGAGCCGCTCCTGCCCTGATCCCCCGTTACAACGGGAAGCTCCGTGCTGAACCGGGAGCTGTGGGCGCACCGAGCCCCCACCCACTTGTCCCCCTCCAGCACCGGCACAGCCGGTTCCCATTTGGCTGCGACGTGACCCAGCTGGTGCCTCTGCACTGGGCTGGTGGGGGTTAAACCCCCACTTTTATTGAGACAACAGAGTTTGGCTGCTTCTTCCTTCCCCAAAATGTGGCCCTGTTGTTCCTGGGCCGCTAATGAAGTCCTGGGAAATAAGACTGGGAGAGCCTCGGGGTCACCTTGGCCCGGCCTGCCCACGCCAGCGTCATCCTCCCTGTCCCTCTGCCGGGCACGTCACCTCCCTGCGTGCCATTCTGGCGAGGGCACCGCGCTGGGCTGACCCCTCTGAGTAACTCCTCTTCCTCGCAGGACATCAGCAGCTCCATGACCAACAGTACAGCTGCCAGCCGGCCCCCGGTCACCCTCCGGCTCGTGGTACCCGCCAGCCAGTGCGGTTCCCTCATTGGAAAAGGAGGTTGCAAGATCAAAGAGATACGAGAGGTGTGTGTTGGCCAGCCCAGAGGGGGATGCACGGGGTCCGGGTGCCCCCAGGGGCAAATCCTTGTGTCAGCCCCCACCCCGGGTGGTACCACATAGTAGAGACGTGGCATCGTTCGACTTTTTTAGAGCTCCTTGTATTTTTAGTGCTTGTGAAACTGAGACTTGGGGCAGACCCTCCCCTTCTCGACACTGTTCCCCACAGCGGGACGCCTGGGTTCTTGCTCCCCCCCTTCCCCGGGCTCTCAATCGCCCCCCCAAGCCTTTTCCCAGTTGTTGGAGGGGGGGGAATGCGCTGCCAGGCCTGCGCTGCCCTCGGTAACCCGGTGCTGCCGACCGTGGGCTGCTGGGGGATTAATTCTGTCCAGCTCCGCTGGCTGCAGAGACGGGCTTGACTTGGGTTACAGGGAAAAGCTGCAGCCCAGGTCCTTCTCTCCTGCCCCGGGCTCCTGATGACCGAATTATTTCCAGCTAGGATTAAAGGACTTTATTTTTGGGGAAAGGGGCGGGGGGGAGGACAAGTTTTGGCTATGTATAACCCATCCACGGGGTTTGTTGCTGAGGTCACAGCCCTCGCTGGGGTCTGACCGCCTATTTTTAACCGTAAACTTTGCAGAGCACGGGGGCACAGGTCCAGGTGGCAGGAGACATGCTGCCCAACTCGACCGAGCGAGCCATCACCATCGCTGGGATCCCACAGTCCATCATCGAGTGCGTCAAACAGATCTGCGTCGTCATGCTTGAGGTAGGGCCTCCCCGCGGGCCTGTTTTTTCCCCCCGGGGAGGCACGTGCAGCGCAGGGATCCCCGCTGCCCTTGGCGAGCTGTGGCCCTCCTCGCAAGTGGAAACTGCTGAGGACAGAGAAACGGCTGCTGGGGGATAAAGGGATAGCTGGGGATTACGGCCTCATCCAGGTGAGGCTTGGAGCTGCTTAAAACCGGGGTCGAGCCAGGCCTTTAGAGCTGCTCGCCGCCTAACGGTGTCACCCACGGCTCCGTGGTGACAGGTTGTGCTGCCCAGCACGGTGACACTGAGCAGCAGCATCCCGCTGTCCCAAGCCTCCCTCGCGCGCTGCTCTGCTCCTCGGGTATCTTCCCTCAGCCCCGTGCCTGGCGTGGGCGAGAAATAGGATTGCTCTGCGTCCTCCTAAATGGCTGATTTAAACCCAAAGCAGAGCGTCGGGGTGTAGGGAGGGGATTATCAGTGCTGGTGGCACTCGGTGTCTAACTTCTCCTCTCTGCCTGTCACCCAGTCTCCCCCGAAGGGCGTCACCATCCCGTACCGACCCAAGCCATCCAGCTCTCCCGTCATCTTTGCAGGCGGTCAGGTAAGGCCTCTCCTCTGCTCCTGGGGTGCGGGGTGGGGAGAGGAAGGGGGTGTCTTACCGAGCTGCCACGCTGCCAGCGCACATCAGCCGCTCTGCGTGCCTGTCACCCACGCCGCTTCCTCTGGCGGAGAGCGGCTCTGCTTGGCCTCGGCCTCCCAGAGCCCGCTCCGAGCCTTCCTCGCTGAGCTCAGAGGGATGGAAGAGGGCAGAGGTGGGATGGGGGGGGGGGGGGGGGCAAAAATGCTGATTTGGGGAGGAGGGGGTGCTGGGAAACAGCTCTGGAGTTAACCAGCCAAAAAAAGAAAAAGAATCCCGTGTGGTGGCGGTGGTGGGGGAATTGAATCAGGCCGAGACTCCAGCTGCCAAATCCAGGCTCTGCCCCTCTGCCTGGGGCTGGCTCTGAGGACTCGGCGTGACCCGTTGTGGGTGACCGGCCCAGAGGGTTGGGGGGGGTTCTCTGCTCTCCGGGGCTGGCTCTTGGGGTGCAAAGGCTTAGCCTGGGGTGCGGAAAGGTCTCATCTCGCATGAGGGGAGGGTGTCAGATAGGAGTAGCCATCAGGTGATGTGGGATTTAGTCCCTCCTGCGCTGAGCTGATCCAGGGGAGTTGCTTGCTCCCTGCTGCTGAGCCGGGTTACAGGTGACAGGGCTCCCTTGGGATCCTGTCTGCTGTAAAGCCCTGAAGCCCCCTGGCCCTCTTTGGGGTGGGGGGTGCTGGCTGGGCGTCCTCGCCCACGGTCCCATCCAGGCCGCTGGGCAAGACGGGCTCAGGCCCGGGTACGGGTCACCCGCTCCCCACCCTGCGGTTCCCAGGGCTGCCGTAACGCTTGGAGAAAACGCGGCGACTCGTGCAAACGCATCCGCTGCCTTCCTACTGTCAGGGAGACCCCTCCGGGGTGGGCTCCGGCAGGGCCTGGAGCCCCTAGCCGGCCCAGGGACCCGCGCAGGCAGGGTCCGGCGTTGTCGGTGGAGGCCTCCGTAGGCAGGGAAGGGGGTAGCTGCCGCCGGCCTCCCCGAGAGCCAGGCCTGACTCTGCTCTTCCCCCCCCACCCCGCCAGGCTGGCACGCCATGCTTGTTTTGGGGACGGACCTGCCGCCGTCCCCTTCCTCGCCTCGGCCCCCCCACCCACCCTTTGCCCTCCCTGCCTCTTCCTCCTCCCCTCCCCGAACCCGGTCAGCCCCCCCTGCCTCTCCGACAGCTTCTCCTGCCGCTCTGCGCCCCGGGGGAAGCGCCTGGCCGGTACCTCCGTGCCCTCCACGCCTTTTGCAAGCGGAGGGCTGTACCGTGCGGCCCCCCCCGTGGCGCGGGAGCAGGCCGCCTTCCCCGTTAGAGCAGTGAGGAGCAGGCTTCCCACGGCCACGCATCTCTTCCCTCCCTTACCCTTTCTTCTCCCCCCTCCTTCTCTTCCACCCCTCTCCCCTGGCCCAGGGCCGCGGCCAGCCCCATGCAGCCGTCCGGGCCCCGCTCCCGGTGGTGTTGCGCTCTGTCTTTGCAGCTCAGAGTCGTGCGTAGAGCAGGGTTAGCCCTCGAAAAGCAGAGCTAATGTCGATGTGACTTTGGTGTTAGCGGAAGGTTTCGGATTGACAGCCCTGGAGACTGAAGTCCTCTAATTTATCCACAGGACAGGTACAGCAGCGGCAGTGCGAGCTACCCCCACACCGCCCCATCCATGTGCCTCAACTCTGACTTGGAGGGACCACCTCAGGAGGTGAGAGGGGAGTTCAGTCTCCACGGCCCGTTCAATCCTTGGCCTCTCTGAGACTGCCAACAAGGGTGGCATCCCCGTCCCCGTCCCCCAAAACCGTCAACGGTGGCTTTTGTGCTGTGGACTCCTGTCCACTGGGAACTGGACTCTGAGCCCACCAACCTCTCCTCACGCAGGCCACCCGGCAGCCACTGCATGGCAACGAACTTGGGCCAATTCCAGCCTGGGCTGCAGTTCTTCCGGTGACCTGGAAGTGAGGCTGTGTACCCCCCTCTCCCCTTCCTATCCCACCCACCCCCACCTGCCCGGCCCCCCCCAACCCCCCCAAACCTTAGCCAGCCAGGCCCCAGCCAGTGACTCGCCCTTTCTGGGTAGCTTCAGGAGGAATCTGAAGTCTGTGGCTGTCCCTTAACCTCAAGACATGGAATTGTGGCAGGTCAGGCACTCAGCCTTGTTACCCCCCCCCCCCCCGAATGCCTCTCTTTTGCCTTGTCTAGCATCGGTAGCCAGCTCCAGCATTTACCTCTAGCTTGCCCGGCGACGTTTTCCTAGGCGTGCGGAAGTGACGAGAGGACTCGGAAACGGGACTTTTTTTTTTGGGGGGGGCTGCTGGGCCGGGGAGAGGAGGGGCCGGGAGCTAGCAGGGCTGGCGGGGGCGTTGGAGATCTTCCCCTGTCGGCGAGGCGGGGGGCGCAGGGCTAGAAGCATTGTCGGACTCCACCACACCATACATCTTCATCAAGATCCCAGCCGTTCTGTTTTTGTCTGCCACTTTTTTTTTTGGGGGGGACGGCGCCATACTGTCCACTCCCTCCCTGTAACCGCCACGTAAGGCCAATTCGAGTAACCGCCCGTCTAGAAACTGCTTGTTACAGCATTTATCCGTCCCCTGCCTCTCCCTGCCCCACTTCCCTCGCCCCGGAGAACTCTCCACCTTGGCTCTCTGACTTCCTGGCTAGTTGAAATCTGTCTGTCCCTGGGTGGCTGTCCGATGGTTGTTAATAGGACTGTTTTCCTCCTTTTGTAGGCCTATACCATTCAAGGACAGTATGCCATTCCACAGCCAGATGTAAGTTTTGTTTACAACTTCTTGTCTTGAAATCCACCCTCTTCCTCCCCCCTTCCAAAATTTTCTCCGTGCTTTCTCGACTCGAGCCGCTAGCCGTCAGCTTGGCCTGAATACTCGATCCGAACTCCCCCCCAAAAAACTCGCCTCCCTCCAATTCGCCCTCCTGCAGCCAGCTTCACCCGGTCTCAGATCTCTCCTTTTTCCTTCCCCCACCTTCTTTCTGACACTTCCCTCCTCCTATATATTTTTTTTTTTTTTTTTCCGACCCACCTCTCCCTGGCTTGGCATTTCACACCAGCTCCGGCTTTTCCCTTGCCCCCTCCTGCCTCTTGAATTTGGCACGCAGCCCGTCAAGAGAAAACAAAAACAGCACATGATGGTTCACTGTCATGGTGGTTCTCCTGGGGCAGGGGACAGCTGGCCCAGCGAGCGGTCGCAGGTGGCAGTTGGGGAGGGGGAGGCGTTGGATCCGGCCCGGCCCAGGCTGCTGCCAGCCTGTCGGGGACCGTTTGGGAGAGGAGTGACGGTCCAGGCAGCGGCCGCCTCTCCCGCGGGCGCTGTCCCGGCTTGCTGTCGGACACCACCATCCTCTGGCACCCATGCTCATCCCGTAGGCTCGTTGCAGGCTCGGCAGGGGCCGATCTCTGCTCCTGGCACCCTTAGAGCAGCGAGGGGGGGGCTCTGACGCGCCAGGCCAGGGAGGAGAAGGGCTAGGAGGAAGCTGGGCTAAGAGCTACGCCGGGGGCTGAACCGAACCGAGCCGGGCTCCATCCCCATCTCCCTTCGTGGCACCCCTGTCCCCCCGCTGCTGCTCCCTGCATGGTGTGGTGTGAGCACCCCGCCGTCTCGTCTCTCCTGCTCCTCTCTGCTTCTCTCCCCGAGCTCCTTTCATACCTCGCTTCACCAGGGGGGTGGGCGCAGCCCACCTTGGCCTGGTGCCTTCCTCCTCTCCGTGCAGAGAGGGCCGTGCCGGGTACGGAGGGGCCGGGGGGGGACCCGGTGCCACTGGCAGTGTCTGTGTCGATGTGCGTGCTGTGTGAGTCCTGGCCCGCCTTGGGCTTGGGAAATGGCTAACATCAGCCTTTTTCTTTCTCTTTTTTTTTTTTCACCCCTCTAGCTGACCAAGCTGCACCAGTTGGCAATGCAACAGTCACACTTTCCAATGTCTCATGGCAACACTGGATTCAGTGGTATGGAAACTCCTTCTCTCTTCTGTACGCTAGCGTGGGCCAAAGGCCAGCCCGCGAGCCGCCGCTTGGCTCCTCTCTAACGGGGCCTCCGCTTGGGTCTCGCGCTCTCAAACAAAACCAAACCAAACGTTCCCCCAGAGCCGAGCCCGACCAGGTAATGATTTTTTTGTCGCGACGTCTCTGGGGGCGACTTGGTACCGGCCTCTGCGAGTTGCGGGGGGCCGCAGAGGGTAGAGAGAAAAAAAAAAAACCAAAAAAACAAACAAAAAAACAAGCCACCGAGCAGGCAGGGCCTCCATGCTGCTTTCCTTCCTCTTCACCCCCATCCTCCACAGCTCTGCCAATGCACCGGGAGAGCCCCCGACCCGCAGCACCCTCTCTCTCCCCTCCGGCTACTCCAGTCCTGAGCAGGCAACTGTTGAGTTGTACCAAATTTGCTGTAGATTTGCTAAGATGGCTAAAATATCCATTTGGGGCTCTAAACTTGAGACAGCCAAACTCATTGTCACTTGTATCTTAACAGGCATTGAATCCAGCTCTCCAGAGGTGAAAGGCTATTGGGGTAATGATTAAAAAACAAAATCTGTAGTTATTCTATTGTGTATTAATACTGACCGGGGTCTCGTTCTCCCTGTTAAATGCTGCCCGCCTTTGTGCACGGATGGGAGGGGAAAGGGGGGGTCAAGGGGAGCCTTAGAAGGGCTGGAGGTACTGACTGGCTTGGTTGTACGTGCCCCAGAAGAAGTCAGCTGGACAGTGGAGAGCAGCAGGACTTGTTGAAGGGCTTGATCGTCCAGCGCCTGACGCTGTTAGCGAGCCTTGGGCCCCCTTGCTTTACCCCCCAACCATGCGCTGGGGAGGGGGGGGAGCGATTCCCTCTGCCCGAGGAGTTGCTGGAGCAGATTGCCTGCAGCAGCCGAGCCCCCCGCTTGCTGCCGGTGGCAGAACCGCTGGCGAAGGGGGTGACAGCACCGCGTTAACCGCCTCGGCCGCCGGTGCGTCCCCAGGCTGCTTCGCCCCTGCCAAAGCCCTGGGGTGAGGTCTTGAGGCTCCCGCTGCTCCCTGTAGCAGGGAGCGAGCCGGGGAAGGGGGGAAAAAAAATTTAAAAACCTAAAAAAAATCCACTTAGTGCACGCGCTTGGCCCCATCCGAGACATGAGGAGCCTCGCAGCGCCCGCGCCGGCCGGCGTAGCACTGCCCTGCCGGGCCGTGGCGGCGAGGAGGAGGAGGAGGGGGGTAGCGTAGCCCTTCGAAGCTGGTAATGGAGCGGGCAGCGGAGCCGAGTGCCCGAATGGAGCCCCCGCAGTGAGAGTGCGCTGCTCTGGGACTGTCCTGACCGGACGGAAGATCCTGTGGTGACATCGCGGGGAGGGGGACAAGGGGGAGAGAAATTGGGGTGACCGAGGGGGGGAAAGCAGGCGAGCGGGAAGGGAGGTGGGGAGCAGCGGGGAGGGTTGGAGTAACCTCACAGCTTGCTCTGCCCTTCCCCTCCTGTTTTAAACCGTCTTCAAGGTAGCCATGAAGCTGGCAGCAAATGCTGGCTTGACTGCTGCGGTCTGTCTGTGCTGCGCCCCTCCGTCCCACCGCCTCCCCCTGACCTTCTCCCGCTTTTTCTCTGTCTCTAAGCAGGTTTGGATGCCTCCGCTCAAACCACCTCTCACGAACTCACCATTCCAAATGATGTGAGTATCCCCACGGGATCCGTCCTTTCCAGCCCCCGTTGGGGAGGGAGGGTGGTGGGCAGCGGGCAGGCAGCTGCCCCCTTGGCCCTGTGGGTCACCGGGATCTTGCCCCTCTTTCTTCTGATAAAATGGGGTGTGGGGTTGCCCGTTCTCGGCTTCAGAGCTGCGGGAGGGCTTGCGGCTGCACCCCAAACCGCCTCCTCGGACCGTTCTGCTGGCACCGCATCCCTTCTCCCCCTTCCAGCCAGCTTTAAGGCAGAAAACCCCTTTTTCTGCCCCTTAAACTCCCCCAGGAGGTGCCAGCCCTGGCCCTGCGGGGACACACACACACGACAGGGGAGGAGGAGGAGGATGGGTTAACACGCTTGGCTCTTACCCGCCGCTAACGAAGCCGCTTTCTCCCTCCCCCAGTTGATTGGCTGCATCATCGGGCGTCAGGGCGCCAAAATCAATGAGATCCGCCAGATGTCTGGGGCGCAGATCAAAATTGCCAATCCAGTGGAAGGATCTACTGACAGGCAGGTTACCATAACTGGATCTGCAGCGAGCATTAGCTTGGCCCAGTATCTAATTAATGTCAGGTAAGTCTCCGGGTGACGAGGCTCCGTGGGTCGGGAGGGCTGGCACTGCGCGTCCGCGCCGTGGGGTACCGCTCCCGGGGCCGGGACCCTCCCTGTGCCCCGACGCATGAGGGGAAGGGGTTTTCTCTTCCGTTTTTCCCCCCCCCTTTCCTTTCCTTTCCCCTCCCTGTGCCTGCTGTCCCATTTTCCTGGTGCGATCGCCTCCCGGTCTGTGGGAAGCTGTAGGGTAACGGACCCGGCTGGAAAGGGGTCCGGCCACGGGGCCGAAGGGAGCCCGTGGCTCCTTGAAAGCCGTGCCTGGCCCCGTCAGGCTCGCGGCGGTTAGGGCTGTGCTGTTTCGATCCGGCGCTTGCGTGGTGAGGGCTTTTTGGTGGGGTGCTAGAGGAGGGACTCCCCCGGGCCCGCTCGTGGAGATCCCGAGCGTCTCCCGGTGGGATGCTGCGATAGCAGGGAGAGGAGTTGGTGATGGCTTGGCTCCTCGGAGCGGCCGGCGAGCCCCGACGGGGCCGGCTGCCTTCCCCGCAGCCCGGCGCGGGGCCTGGCCGCCTGCCCGCCATGCGGCACGCTGCGGCTCGCTCTGCCGCAGCCGGGGTTTAGGGCCCGACTCGGACTCCGTGTGCTCAGACCCATCTTGCCCCGGCGTCCCGTGTCCCCTGCGGCGAGCGGGGCCGGGAGTGACGTCCTCCCCGGTCCTCGGCCCCTGGGGCTCTGGACGGAGGGAGAGGAGCCGGGCGAGCCCCGAGCCTGGCAGGGACTTGTCACCGCTCCGTGTCGTGTGGGTTGACGCCAGGGTGGCACGGCAGCTCCAGCCTGCTCCCAAGCGGGAGCAGAGGAGAAGCCGCCTGTGATTTCTTTCTTTTTTTTTTTTTTTTCTTGGCTTATTCCACTTGCTCCAGGCTGTGAAGGCGCCCGGCTCTGGGGGCGCCGGGATGGCCTTGCTGCCGAGCTGACGGCTCGGCTCGGGGCTCTGGGGTGCGCGGGGGGTCCCGGTGCGGCTCGGAGGCGAGGCCAAACCTCGCCGGGCACGACTGCGGCCTTGCCGGGCCGTTCCCTCCTTCCCTCCCTCCCTCCCCGAGCTCGGCTCGTGCGATTTTACGCTGTTTGTCCTGTGCTGCTTTTTTTTTTTTTTTGTGGTGTTCCCTTCCACCCACCCGTATTTTTTTTTTTTGTTTTGTTCCTTTTCTCCTCTGTTACAGTTTAGAAAGCGCTAAACCCTCCTCCCAGGCAGCCTCCGTCACGATCCCTGACCACCTCAGCATCAACCTCTCTCAACCCTCCACCCCTTCTTCTTCTTCCTCCTCCACCACCACCCCCTCGCTCGCCACAGCGGGGGCCTCCGAAGCACCCGCCAGCCTCCCCAACCCTCTTCCGACTGCCCCTTGTGTCTCCAGTCTGCTTGGCATGAAACCTGTCCCTCTCCTGGCTCTAAATGTTGTGTCTGCTGCTAAGGGTACCTCCGCTCCAGCTGTGCCCTGTGTCACTAACAAACTGAAAGCGGAAAAGCAGAGATTTTCTCCTTACTGAGTCTGCTTGTGGCCTTAGAGGACCAGCAGATCGGTGGCAGCATGGAGACCCCGTAGAGGAGACTTGGAAGAGCAATTTTTTTTCTCTTTTTTTCCTCTTTTTTTTTTCCTCCTCTTCCTTTTTACTCCAAAGTGAGCTTGTGATGTTTCTTAGAACGGAGTTTTCTTGCCGGCCGAGAGACGATTTTCCCCGTGTCCCAGCCCGGCCTGGAGTCTAGCGATCTGTTCGATTCCTTCTCGATCCTGCTATCTTGTAGCCGTTGCTTTTTTTTTTTTTCTCCTCCTTTTTTCTCCATTTTTTTTTTTTTAGTAGCTTGGTTGCAGTCGCGGTTTTGGGGGGGGTGGGGGGGGTGGAGGGGTTCGTTACCGAATAAAACGGGATTTAATTGCGTTCCTGGTGACGTTGCCCACGGGGCTCGCGGCCTCGCCTGTCTCTCTTGAATGTCTGTACCTGTAATAAAGTTGCCACGGTGAGAATCTGCTCTGCTAGATCTGTGCCGACGGGGGGGCCGAGCCCCGGGGAGGGGGCCTCGCGGGGTGCCCTCTTTTTGGGGAGGTTGGGCTCGCTGCCACCCAACTTGGGGTGCCCCCCCCACCCCCCCCCCTTAAATTGCAGGGAGGGAGAAGCTTTGAGCTGCGGAGGTGGCAGCTCCTGGGGACGCTCGGCGTGGGTTTGGGGGTGCTGGTGTTGTCCCTGCTTGCTCGGGGACCCCTTTGCATCGTGTCTGTCCCCCCCCCCGCCGTGCACCCCAAGATGTCCCTGGTGGGGGTGCGGCCCCCCCCTCCGCCTCGCGCTCTCCCTTCCCTACAGGAATCGCTGCCTCATTCCTGCCTGCCTGCACCCTGGGGTGCCCAGGGCACCTTGGGGTCCCCCGTCCCCTGGGGCTGTCCCGTCCCCCCCCAAAGCTTTGCCCCCCCTGCTTGGAGCCGAGCCCGCCGGCGCGCTCGGGCCGCATCCCTCCCTCCCCGGCCGAGCTCTGGCCCCTGGGGGACCCCTCCGCCTCCATTTTGGGGGGCACAATCTGGGGGGGGGTGGGGGGGCAGCAGCCTGCACCCCCCCTCCTCCCCGCATCTTCCCTGCCGCTTGTGCATAAAGCAACCCCCCCCCGCACCCCAAAAAACAACCCCCCCTCCTCCTCCCTTCCCTCCTTGGGGGGCCTCTCCCCCCTCCAGGGCCTCCCCACGGGACGCCCTTCCTCCCCCCCACCCCCTCCCTCCTCCTCTTCCTCCCCCCCCCCCCCCCGGGGCCCCCCCTCTGACGCCCTTTTCTTCGTTGCAGGCTCTCCTCGGAGACCGGGGGCATGGGAAGCAGCTAGGGGCCCCGCCGCGGACCCTCGGCCTCACCTCACCATCCATCTGTGTAGTCCCTTAGCAGCCAGCCCCAGGTTTTAACTAGTTTGTAAATTTTTCGGTTCCTCCATGCTCTCCGCGGCCACTCATGAGGTTTATTTTTTGTTTTGTTTTGTTTTGGTTTATTTTTTTTTTTTTAATTACAGCATTTTAATTCCTTTCTCCGTTCAGCTGTTAAAAGGCTGAGCCCCAGATCTTAGTTTTATAAAGCTTTTCTCTCTCCTCCTGCCCCCTCACCCCCACCTTCCCCTCCCCCCCCCTTCCCCCTTTTTTCGGCTCATGAAGTTTCTGTTTTTGTCATGAAATGTAAGAGTGGAAGAGAAACATTTCAGTTTAGTTCTGTAACGTCAGGAAATTTTTCAAAAAAAAAAATTAATAAAAAGATGGACTGGAGCTTTTCCTTGTGAATAGAAACTGGAGGATATTTTGGTTAATGGATCTGCCTGTCTCCGTCTTTATTTGAATCCCATCCCGCTTCTGCCCAGTGTTCCCAGTAGGGTTGGGGTTCCCCCTGGGGGTGGATAAACCAGTCCCGGGGGGGGGGGGGGGGGGTCCTTGAGATGCATTTTGGGGGGTTCTCTGCCTTTCCCGCTGCCTTACAAACTGGTCTTTAATGGAAACCAGTATCACTCGGGGTAGGTTCCCCAAATCCACCTGGGATCTTCCTTTGCTTCAGGGGGGTGAGAGCAATTCCCCCCCCGGGGCTCTGCCACCATCCAGTGCTCCCAGTTCCACCAGTAAAGAAGGAGGGGGGGGGGGCTCTGCCCCTTTTATGCCCCCTGCCCAAATTCTCCCTGGCCTGTCTTGGGGAGACACGTCCTCTCTCCATCTTTGGGGTGGGGGCTATTACAGTAGGGCCTACATAAACACAAGAGACAACCCCCATCCCTCTTTGCCCCCCCCCCAAAATCCCCCCCCCCCCCCCCCCCCCCCAGGCACAGAGACAGCACAGTGCTTTCTGTAGAGATCGATAGATATTTATATAAATATTTGGGGCTGTACAAGTGGGGGGGGGTGTGCAGGGGGGTGGGGGTGAGGGGGGGGGACACAGGTCACAGGCCGGGGGGGGCCGTGGGCCGGGGGGGCCCCTCGCCGCTGCCTGAGTGGTCCAGCTCCGCGCTGTCGCAGTCTGAGTCCTCGGAGACCTGGGGGGGGGGACGGACACGGGGACATAAAGGGGGGGTTAAACCTCCTCAGAGCCTCCCCCTGCCCCACAGCTGGTCCTGGGGGCGCTGGGGACCCCCCCTTCTGCAGGGCAGACCCCGGGGACCCCCCCTCCCCATGGCCTCTGCTATTTGGGGGACCCCCTCCCCATGGTGTCGGCCCCTGGGGGCCTTGAGGCCCCTCTCCCCAAGCTGCTGTGTCCTGGGGGGCTTGCGACCCCCCCGGCATGGCACTGAGTGCTGGGGGGGCCCTGGGACGCCCTCCCCATGGTGCTTGACCTTGGGGTCCCATTCTGGGGGGGGGGGGGGGGGCTCAGAGGACCCCTCCCCATGGAACCTGGTCCTGGGGGGGCCCTGCGGGACCCCCTCCCCATGGTGCTTGACCTTGGGGTCCCATTAGGGGGGGGGGGGCTCAGAGGACCCCTCCCCATGGAACCTGGTCCTGGGGGGGCCCTGCGGGACCACTCCCCATGGTGCTTCTTCCTCGGGGGAGGGGGGAGTCCCTGGGGACCCCCTCCCAGCGATGCTTTATCCTGAGACCCCCCTGCCCGTGGTACCCTGGGGGACCCCTCACCCTCACCCAGGGGCCCTGGGGACCCCTGCAGCCCCCCCTCCTCAAGGTGCATGGTACTGAGGGACCCCCCCCTCCTCATGGGCCCTGGGGACCCCCCCTCCCCACAGTAACCACCCCCAGGGGACTCGGGACCCCTTTCCCTCTGCTACCCCGTTGTGGGGAGCCCTGCGCACCCCCTGGACGTTACCTTATCATAGGGGGCTCACAAGACCCCTCCCCATAGTCCCTCATCCTGGGGGGCCCCCTCCCCAAGATACCTGGTCCTGGGGAGCCCTTGAGACCTCCTGCCCATGATGGCCACCCTTGGGGGGCCCTGGGATGTCACCCCCTCCCCCTGGTACTTGATCCTGGGGGGCTCTGGGGACCCCGTTCCCCATTGTACCTGGTCCTGGCACCCTCAGAGGGGGACCCCCCCCTTCCCCTTGCTAACCCCATCCTGGGGAGCTCAGGGACCCCCTACCCCATAGTACCCAGCCCTGGGGGACACAAGGGACCCCCCCAACTAATGGTACCGAGTACTGGGGGACCCTGGGGGCCCTGGGACCCCCTTCCCCTGGGTAATCCTGTCCTGGGGGGGCTCAGGGGATCCGCACCCCACAGTACCCAGCTCTGGGCCACCCTAGAGACACCCTTCCCCTTGCTAATCCTGTCCGGGGGGGCTCAGGGGACCCCCTACCCCATAATACCAAGCCCCGGGGGACCCTAGGGACCCCCCAGCCCATGGTACCCAGCCTTTAGGGACCCTAGGGACCCCCTGCCCCGTAATACACCAAGCCCCAGGGACCCCTCAGCCCATGGTACCCAGCCTTTAGGGACCTAGAGCTCCTCTACCCCATAATACCAAGCCCCGGGGGACCCTAGGGACCCCCCCACCCCATAGTACTCAACCCTGGGAGACCCTAGGGACGCCCCAGCCCATGATACCCATCCCTGGGGACCCCCTTCCCCTTGCTAACCCTGTCCTGGGGGGGCTATGGAGACCCCCCACCCCATAGTACCAGCCCTGGGGGACCCTAAGGACCCCCTACCCAATGGCACCCACCCCTGGGGGACCCTGAGGGACCCCCTTCCCCTCGCTAACCCCATCCTGGGGGACCTTAGGGACACCCACTGCATAGTACCACCCCTGGGGGACCCGAGGGACCCCCCCACCCAATGCCACCCATCCCTGTGGGACTGTGGGTGCTCCCCCAGCACCCACCCCAGGATGGGGGCATCACCTTGGGGCTGAGCCCCCCGTGACGGCGGCCGGGACCCTCGGGGGGGGCGGCATCCAGGGGGATCTCGGAGCCCTGGGAGAGCAGGTCCTCGGAGCGATCGTCGGGCCGCTCGTCCGTGTTGGTGCTGCCCACGTCGGGGGTGGCACTGTGCGAGGGCTCGCTCGTGTGCCCCTCGTCCCCGTCCCCGTCCCCGTCCCCGTCCGAGAAGTTCTCCGAGCTGAAGGTCGACAGCGACTGGCGCTTGCTCATGCCTGGGGGCCACCTGGGATGGGTTGGGTGGGGGGCGTGAGGACCGGGCACCCACAGCCCCCCCCGCACCCATCCTGGGCATCTGGGCACCTGCTGACCCCCTGCACCCAGTCTGGGTGTCCAACCACCCATGGATCCCCCCTGCACCCATCCCAGGTGTCCAAGCACCCATGGACCCCCCCTGCACCCATCCCAGGTGTCTGAGCACCCATGAACCCCCCCCGCACCCATCCCAGGTGTCTGAGCACCCATGGACCCCCCCCGCACCCATCCCAGGTGTCTGAGCACCCATGGACCCCCCCTGCACCCATCCCAGGTGTCCAAGCACCCATGGACCCCCCCCTGCACCCATCCCAGGTGTCCAAGCACCCATGGACCCTCAAACAGACCCAGGCGTCCGGGGGGGAGGGGTGTGGGGGGGTGGGTGTCGGCACCCACCTCTGCCGCAGCGGCAGCTCCACCTCGCTGTCCACTTCACCCTCCTCCTCCTCCGACGAGACCCCCCGCTTCTGGGGGGGCAGAGGGGGGGGCGTTGGGGTCCTCCCACTGCCCCTTGGAGGGACCCAGGGGTCCTGACCCCCCCTCCACCCCAGGAGGGACCCCCCCCTCCAGGAGGGACCCAGAGGTCCTGACCCCCTCTCCAGGATGGACCCAAGGGTCCTGACCCCCCCCCCAGGAGGGACCCAGGGGTCCTGAGCCCCCCTCCACCCCAGGAGGGACCCAAGGGTCCTGACCCCCCCCCCAGGAGGGACCCAGGGGTCCTGACCCCCCCCAGGAGGGACCCCTGTGTCTGACACCCCCAAACCCCTTCCCAGAGGGGCCCAGCCCACTCCCCACTGCTGGGATGGACTTGGGGGGTCCTGCCCCCCTGCAACCCCCCCAAAAAAGGGACCCGGGCATCCAGGGCTCTCACCTGCCCGCGGGTGACGGCCGCCCGGTACAGCAGTGCCGCGGGGGTGAGGTGCTGCCCGGACCCCGCTTTCCCCCCCCGGCCGGCCCCGCTCTCCCGCTCAGGCTCACCGGGAGCCGGGGGCGGCGGCGGGGGGGACCCTTGGGTGCCCGTTGCCCCCCCAGGTCCTGCATCAGGTACCGCAGCCGGGGGGGCACCCGCAGCCTCCAGGGTGCCCCCGAGGAGGTCGGGGCCGGCGGCGGTTGCGGGGGGTCCAGGCAGCCCCCGGGGGGGTCCGGCCTCGGGGCCCGGCTCCCCGCAGCCCCCCCGGGGTCCCGCTTTGCGATGGCGGCCCTTGGCCCGGCGGCTGCGCCCGGGCGAGGGGGGGCCCTTGGGACACCCCGGCAGGGCCACCTGCGCCATGGCCGCATCCAGCTTGGGCAGCAGCACCTCCGGCTTCAGGATGTCGGGCCTGGGGGGGGGGACATGGGGAAGGGCTGCGGACGGGGACCCAGGCATCCGGGAGCACCTGGAATACCCCCACCCAGCCAGGAGGGACCCCCATGTCCAGACCCCCCCAAAAGACCAAGGGACGCTGGCATCTGCACCCCAGAACACCCTCCCAAAGGACCGCAGGCAGCTGCACCCACAGAGCTTCCTCGCCCTAAAGGACCCCAGCACCCAGTCTCCCCACCCCCTCTCCCCAAAGGACCCCAGGGCACCCGAGCCCCCAGACCCCACCCAAAGGACCCCAGTGTCTGGGCTCCCAGCCCACCAAGGACCCACATGTCCCCAGACACCCCCCACCCTGAGGGACCCACATGTCCGTGCCCCCCTCCCCAAAGCACCCAGGCAGGTGAACCCCCAGGCCCCCCCACCCCAAAGGACCCAGGGTCCCCCCACCCGCCCCCCCGAGGGACCCAGGCGCCCGGGCGCACCGCTTGCCGTGGGGCGACAGCTTCTGGGGGACGTTGCGTTTCTTGATGAGCGTCTCGACGGCGTTGCCATGCAGGAGCCCCCGCGGCGCCCGCGGCTTGAAGAGCCCGGGGTAGCGCTTCTCCAGCGCCTGCTCGCGCCTGCCATGGGCCACGCGTGGGCACCCGCACCCGGGGACGCCGTGTGGGGTGGCCGTGGTCTTGGGGTGGTGGCCACGGGGTAAGGGCTGGCCATGGGCTCAGGGTAGCCATGGGGTGGGTATAGGGGTGGTTGTGGCCATGGGGTGGCCACGGAGTAGATACAGGGTTGGCCATGGCCATGGGGTAGATATAGGGTTGACCGTGGGGTGGATATAGGGTTGGCCATGGCCATGAGGTGGATATAGGGTTGGTCTTGGGGTGGCTAGAGGGTTGGCCATGGCCATGAGGTGGCCTTGGGGTGGATATAGGATTGGCCATGGCCATGAGGTGGATATAGGGTTGGCCTTGGGGTGGCTAGAGGGTTGGCCATGGCCATGAGGTGGCCTTGGGGTGGATATAGGATTGGCCATGGCCATGAGGTGGATATAGGGTTGGCCTTGGGGTGGATATAAGGTTGGCTGTGGCCATGGGATGCATACAGGGTTCGCCGTGGCCATGGGGTGGCCACGGGGTGCTATAGGATTGACCGTGGCCATGGGCTGGCTATAGGGTTGGCCATGGCCTTGGAGTGGCCATAGGTTTGGCCACGGCTGTGGGGTGGCCATAGGGTAGATATAGGGTTGGCCATGGCCATAGGCTTGGTATAGAGCTGGCCACAGCAATGGGGTGGCCATGGGGTGGGCGTAGGGGGTGCTGGGGGTGCCCGCTCACCTGAGCAGCTCCTTCTCCTTGAGCTCCAGCTGCAGCATGAGGGCGCTGAGCTCCATGTAGAGGTTGTTGGCGCGCTCCAGCTTGCGCTCGTAGTGCTCCCGGATGTCCAGCGCGTGCCTGGCACCCAGGGCACGTGTGGCGTCAGCACACGCCCCCCACAGCACCCCACGGCACCCAGCACCCACCACACATAAGGACAGGCACCCAACAGCCCTCCCTGTACCCCAGCACCCCCTGACCCTGGTCCTCCCGCCACGTCCCTGATGCCCCCATGGCACCGCGTGTCCCCAGCGTCCCACGGACGGGCCCCACCGGAGCTCCTCGCGCCGGCGGTTGATGAGCTCCTCCTCCAGCCGGTGCAGACACGTCCCCTCCGACTTGATCTTCTCGAAGTGCAGCTTCACCTCCTCTCGCCACTCCGCCTGTGGCACGTGGGCACTGGCTACCACAGGCAGCAGGCACCCCGGGCACCGGGCACCCCGGGCACCCCTGGCAGCGGGCACCCCAGGCAGCGGGCACCCCGGGCACCGGGCACCCCGGGCACCCCAGGCAGCGGGCACCCCGGGCACCGGCTACTGTGGGCATGGGACAGCCCGGGCACCAGTTACTGCAGGCACTGGGCACTCCAGGCACTGGGTACCGCAGGCACTGGGCACCGCAGGCACTGGGCACCCTGGGCACCAGCTACCATGGGCTCTGGGCATCCTGGGCACCAGCTACCCTGGGCACTGGGCACCAGCTACCACATGCACCAGGCACCCCAGGAACTGGCTACCATGGGCTCTGGGCATCCTGGGCACCAGCTACCCTGGGCATTGGCTAGCACAGGCAGTAGGCACCCCAGGCACTGGCTACCAAGGGCACCAAGCACCCCAGGCACTGGCTACCGAGGGCACCAAGCACCCCAGGCACTGGCTACCGAGGGCACTGGGCACCCCAGGCACTGGGTACTGCAGGCACTGGGCACCCTGGGCACTGGCTACCCCGGGCACTGGCCAGCACAGTCACTGGGCACGGGCTACCAAGGGCAGGAGATACCCCAGGCACTGCATTACCTTGGTGCAGCTGCTCTAGGCACTGGGATATACTGGGCACGGCTGCCATGAACACTGGGATATACTGGGCCTGGACACCCTGAGCACCAGCTACTGCTGGCACCAGTTGCCCCAGCACCAGCCCTCACAGTCACTGGGATTTGAAGAAGTTCTCCTGGGGGGTTTGGGGGTGCTGGGGGGTCCCTGGGTGCTGGGTATGCTGGGGGTCTTGGGGTGCTGGGTACCTGGGATTTGAAGTAGGTGTCCTGCAGGGTTTGGGGGTCCCAGGGTACTGGGGGGGTCCCTGGGGTCCCAGGGTGCTGGGAGTCCCCAGGTGCTGGGGGGGGTCCCAGGGTGCTGCGGTATCCCAGGGGTGCTGGGGGTCCCACGGTGCTGGGGGTTCTGGGGGTCCCAGTATACTGGGGTCCTGGGGGTCCTGGCATGTCCCTGGGTGCTGGGGGTCCTGGCGTGTCCCTGGGTGCTGGGGTCCTGGGGTGCTGGGGGTCCTGGGGTGCTGGGGTCCCGGGTGCTGGGTACCTGGGATTTGAAGTAGGTCTCCTGGGGGGTGGAGAGGACGTCGGCGGAGGCGATGTCGAGGTGCAGCAGGATCTGGCGGAAGGACGGCCGGTTCCGGGGCTTGCTGTTCCTGGGGAGAGCGGCACGGCACTGGGTGCAGGCGGGGGGGCGGCTGGGTGCTGGGGGGTGCTGAGGATTTTTGGGACCACGAGCAGAGAATGGTGCACAAGACACATGAGGTGCCCAAGGGGCAGGGGTGCCCAGGGTGCAGCCTGGCAGGGGGTGCCCATAGGCAGAGCCCCCAGGGTGGGGGCACCCCCAGGATGGGGGCCCTGATGACAAGGGGTCCCCCCTGCACTGCCCACATTGGGGTGCCAACAGCAGGTCCCTCATGGTGGTCCCCACAGTGGGGTGCCCATGGTGGGGTCCCCCATGGCATGATCCATCCACGGCCTGGGTGCCCATGGCGTGGCCCCAGCCGGGGTGTCCCCATGGCGGGGTGTCTCCACGGTGGCATGGCCCCATGGCGGGGTGTCCCCAGGCGGGGTGTCCCCAGGGGGGGTGTCCCCGCGGGCGCACTCACCAGCACTGGCGCAGCAGCACCTTGAAGCCGTCGGGGCAGCCGGAGGGGACGGGCAGGTGGAGGCTGTTGCTGCCCACCCCCCAGATGATGGCCGAGGAGTCCACGTCCTTGTAGGGGATCTCGCCCGTCAGCAGCTCCCACAGCACCACCCCGAAGGACCTGGGGGCACCGGCACCCATGGCTGAGCACCCCCAGTGTCCTCCAGCTGTCCCCTGGTCCCCCTTGCCCTGCCCCAGTGTCCCCTCCCTGCCTCTGCCCATGCTGGTGTCCCCTATGTCCCCTGTCCCTCCTGATGTCCCTCATCCCTGCCCTTGCAATGTCCCCACCAGCATCCCCAATGTCCCCATCTCTGTTCCCCCCCGTGTCCCTGCCATCCCTGAGGCCTCATGTGCCCCTGATGTCCCTGCAATGTCCCCTGTTCCTATTGTCCCCAATGCCTCCTGTGCCCCCCAGTGTCCCCGTTGCCTCCCAAAGCCCCCTGTGTTGCTGTGTCCCCAGTGCCACCATGGTTCCCTGGTGTCCCTAAGGTTCCCGTGTCCCCAGTGTCCCCGAGGTCCCTGTGCCCTCACCAGATGTCGACCTTCTCGGAGACAGGCTCGTTGCGGATGACCTCGGGTGCCATCCAGGCCACGGTGCCGGCGAAGGACATCTTGGTGCTCTTGTCAATGAGCTCCTTGGAGGTGCCGAAGTCCGAGATCTTCACCACGTCGTCGTAGGTGATGAGCATGCTGGGGGGCACCCGCTCAGCGCCACGCCAGCACCACACCAATGACACGGGCACGGCACCGCCACGGGCATGCGACTGCTATGAGCATCACCGGGTCACAGGCATGCCACCGCCATGGGCACAACACCATCATGGACATGGCCCCACCACCACGGACATGGCCCCACCGGGGGCACGGCACTGGCATTTGCACGCAACTGCCATGGGCATGGTCCTGTTGCGGGCACGCCACCGCCATGGGCACAGCACCGCCACCACCATGAGCATGGCACCACCGCAGTCACGCAATTGCTATGGGCATGGAACCACCGTGGGTATGGTGCTGCCACGGACAGGCAACTGTCACGGACACGCAACCACCACGGGCACAGCAACGCCATGGACACGTCACTGCCATGGACACGTCACTGCCGTGGGCACGCAGCCACCATAGACATGGCACTGCCACGGGCACCGCATCACAACGGGCATAGGGTGGCCATCGACATGACACCGCCATGGACGTGGCACCACCATGGACACGGCACCACCACGGATACGTCACCACCATGGATACATCACTACCATGGACACGGCACCACCACGGATACGTCACCACCATGGATACATCACCACCATGGACACGGCACCACCATGGATACATCACCACCACAGATACATCACCACCATGGACACAGCACCACCACGGATACGTCACCACCACGCACATGGCACCACCACAGACGTGGCACCCCCACGGACGTGGCACCCCCACGGGCATGCAACCGTCTCTGGCATGCAGCTACCGAGGACAAGGCACCACCACGGGCATGGCACCGCTACGATCATGCAACCGCCACACGCATGTCCCCACCACAGACACGGCACCATCACGGGCACGCCGCCACCTGGGGCACCCACCCCAGCACCCATGGGTGCTCCCCGAGCCCCCGTCCCCACTCACTTGGGCGACTTGAGGTCGCGGTGGATGATCTTGTGGAGGTGCAGGTAGTTCATGCCGCCAGCGATGCCCATGGACCAGTCGACGAGGAGGGAGGGGGTGACCTTGCGCCCGGCGCGCAGCACCTCGTACAGCTGGCCCTGGGCGCAGAACTCCATGATGATGCAGTAGCAGGGTGCCTGGGTGCACACACCCCTGCGGGCACAGCAGCACCCTCAGCGCCCGCTGCCCGGCCAGCCGGGGCACCCAGCAGCACCCAGCAGCACCGGGGCACCCGGCTGCACCAGGACACCCAACTGTATTGGGGCACCCGGTTGTATTGGGACACCCAACTTCACCAGGGGACGTGTGAGCACCCATCCGCACCAAGACACTTGGCTGCACCCAGGTACCTGTCAGCACCCCTCAGTGCCGGTGCACCCAGGCCATCTGTTAGCACTAGGAGCACCCATCTGCACCACGGGCGCCCCTCTGCACCCACACACCCAGTAGCACTGGGATACTGGGCCATCGATCTGAACTGGGGCACCCATCTGCACCCACATCGCCCTGCCCCAAGAGTGCCCGGTCTGTGACAGCCTTGTCCCACCCGTGGCCATCCCCTGTGCCACACGTGGGACGTGCCAGTGTGCCACACGTGGGACATGCCGGTGTGCCCCGTGCCCATGCCGTGTCGGTGCCCCGTGTCCATGCCGTGTCCTGCCCACCCAGGTCCACACCGTGCTGGTGTTCCCCATGCACGTGCCATGTTGGTGCCCCATGCCCACGTTGCACCCATGACCCTTGTGTCCATGCCGTGTCCATGCCCATGCCACGTTCATGCCTGTGTCCATGCCGTGTCCATGCCGTGTCCGTGCCCATGCCACGTTCATGCCTGTGTCCATGCCGTGTCCATGCCGTGTCCGTGCCCATGCCACGTTCATGCCTGTGTCCATGCCGTGTCCATGCCGTGTCCGTGCCCATGCCACGTTCATGCCTGTGTCCATGCCGTGTCCATGCCGTGTCCGTGCCCATGCCACGTTCATGCCTGTGTCCATGCTGTGTCCATGCCGTGTCCATGCCCATGCCATGTTCATGCCTGTGTCCATGCCGTGTCCATGCCGTGTCCATGCCCATGCCATGTTCATGCCTGTGTCCATGCCGTGTCCATGCCGTGTCCATGCCCATGCCATGTTCATGCCTGTGTCCATGCTGTGTCCGTGCCCATGCCATGCCCATGCCCTGTGCCCATGGTGTTCCCCATGCCCCATGACCACGGCTTGCACATGGCATGTCCATGCCTCATGCTGTCTTCATGCCCATGACCCTGCCGTGTCCATGCCCGGTGCCCATGGTGTCCTCCACGTCCATGGCTTGCCCGTGGTGTGTCCATGCCCCATGCTGTGTTCATGCTCATGCCCATGCCACGTCCGTGTTCCATGCCCATAGCATGTCCATGCCCCATGCCGTGTCCATGCTTCCATCCCTCATGCCCATGCCATGTCCGTGCCCCATGCCACGTCCATGTTCCATGCCCCATGCCGTGTCCATGCTTCCATCCCTCATGCCCATGCCATGTCCGTGCCCCATGCCACGTCCATGTTCCATGCCCCATGCCGTGTCCATGCTTCCATCCCTCATGCCCATGCCATGTTCCATGCCCCATGCTGTGTCCGTGCCCCATGCCACGTCCACGGTCCATGCCCCATGCCGTGTCCGTGCCCCATGCCATGTCCATGTTCCATGCCCCATGCCATGTCCATGTCTATGCCCCATGCCATGTTCCATGCCCCATGCCGTGTCCATGCCCTGTGCCCACGGTGTTCCCCATGACCATGGCTTCTCCAGGCCGCGTCCACACTCCATGACCATGGCATGACCACGCCGCGTGCCATCCTGTGTCCACGCCCTGTGCCCATGGTGTCCCCATGCCCACAGCGTGTCCGTGCCCCACGCCGTGCCCCCGCCCCCGCCCCATGCCCATGCCGGTGCCGGCAGCACCCACGCTCACTTGAAGGTGATGATGTTGGGGTGCTTGAGCTTGCGCAGGTGCTTGATGTCGGTCTCCTTGAGGTCCCGCACCTTCTTCACGGCCACCTCCTCGCCGTGGAAGCGGCCCAGGAAGACGGCGCCCTGCGCCCCGCTGCCCACCCACTGCAGGTCCAGGATCTCCTCGAACGGCACCTCCCAGGGGTCTGCGGGCACCCACGCCCATGGCACCCACACATCAGCACCCACACCCATGGTACCCACACACCGGCACCCCCGGTGCACCCACACCCATGGCACCCACACCCCCGGTGCACCCACACCCATGGCACCCACACACCGGCACCCCCGGTGCACCCACACCCATGGCACCCACACCCCCGGTGCACCCACACCCATGGCACCCACATGCTGGCATGGCCAGGGTGCAGCCCCCCCCTTGGCACCCTCACCCCAGCCCTACCGCTCCCACCCTGCCCCATTGCACCCCAGCACCCCGCTCCCTGCCCCCCTGCCGCCTCGCTTGCCCCCCTGCCCCCTGCTTTGCCCCATCCCTGTCCCACTGCACCCTTTTCCCTGCCCTATTGCCACCCCTTTTCCCTCAGCACCCAGCACCCCTGTCCCTGTCCCATTGCACCCTCCCAGACCCGTAGCACCCTCCTTTGCCCCATTGCACCCTCCTTTGCCCCCTTGCACCCTCCCAGACCCGTAGCACCCTCCTTTGCCCCCTTGCACCCTCCTTTGCCCCCTTGCACCCTCCCAGACCCGTAGCACCCTCCTTTGCCCCATTGCACCCTCCTTTGCCCCCTTGCACCCTCCCAGACCCGTAGCACCCTCCTTTGCCCCACTGCACCCTCCTTTGCCCCCTTGCACCCTCCCAGACCCGTAGCACCCTCCTTTGCCCCATTGCACCCTCCTTTGCCCCCTTGCACCCTCCCAGACCCGTAGCACCCTCCTTTGCCCCCTTGCACCCTCCTTTGCCCCCTTGCACCCTCCCAGACCCGTAGCACCCTCCTTTGCCCCCTTGTACCCTCCTTCGCCCCATAGCACCTTCCCTTGCCCCCTTGCCCCCTCCCTTGCCCCCTTGCACCCTCCCAGCCCCGTAGCACCCACGCAGCACCCCTCGCACCCCCTCACCTTCCTGGGGGTGCTTGTGCTCGGCGGCGTAGGCTTTGCCGATCATGGTCCAGACGGGCTTGAGGCAGCCGAAAAGCCCCTCCAGGAACCCCCCACCCGCCTGGCACCGCAGGTGGGCGGCCTCGGCGGCCAGGGGTCCCGCTCCCTCGGGACCCAGGTCGGGGTGGCGGGGGGGCCCGCGGCGGGGCCAGGCCTCGGGGGGCGCGGCGGGGGCGGCGGGGGCGGCGGGCAGCACGTCGCGCAGCACGCACTGGGTGGGGGTCAGCTCCTGCTCCGGGGTCCCGTCCGAGGCCAGCGCCAGCGAGGGCGAGGGCGTCCGCGTCTCGTGCAGGCAGGCCATGGCGGGGGCCCCCCGCGCCCCCCCGCCGCCCCCCGGCCTGCGGGAGGGGCCGTCAGCAGGAGTGGGGTGCCCCCCGTGCACCCATGGGCACCCCCTTGCACCCATGGGCACCCCTTTACACACACACGCACCCTCTTGCACCCATGGGCACCCCTTTGCATGCAACCGCACCCCTCGCACCTCTGTGTGCAGCCCCCCCCCCGGCACTCCTTTACACACACACGCACCCTCTTGCACCCATGGGCACCCCTTTGCACGCATATGCACCCCCTTGCACCCATGGGCACCCCTTTGCATGCATATGCACCGCCTTGCACCCATGGGCACTCCTTTACACACACACGCACCCTCTTGCACCCATGGGCACCCCTTTGCACGCATATGCACCCCCTTGCACCCATGGGCACCCCTTTGCACGCATATGCACCCCCTTGCACCCATGGGCACCCCTTTACACACACATGCACCCTCTTGCACCCATGGGCACCCCTTTGCATGCAACCGCACCCCTCGCACCTCTGTGTGCAGCCCCCCCGCCGAGCACCCCCTTGCATGCCTGGGCACCCACTTGCACCCATGTGTGGAGCCCCGTGTGTGCACCCCCTTGCACCCATGGGCACCCCTTTACACCCACACGCACCCTCTTGCACCCCTTCACATGCACCTGCACCCTTTGCACCTCTATGTGCAGCTCCACCTGTGCACCCCGCGTTGCATACATGGGTGCAGGCCCACGCGTGCACCCCCGTGCGTGCATGTGCACCCATGTCTGCAGCCCCACGTGGGTGTGCACCCCCTTGCACCCATGGGCACCCCCTTACAGGCACCTGCACCCCTCACGCTTCTGTGTGCAGCCCCCCTGGGCACCCCCTTGCACACATATGCACCCACTTGCACCCATGTGGTGCCCCGTGTGTGGACCCCCTTGCACCCACGGGCACCCCTTTGCACACACCTGCACCCCTCACACCTCTGTGTGCAGCCCCCCCCTCTGCACCACCCCCTTGCAGGCATGTGCACCCCCTTGCACCCATGGGTGCAGCCCCATGCGTGCACCCCCGAGTATGCACGTGCAGCCCTTGCACCAATGTCTGCAGCCCCACGTGTTTGCACCCACAGGCACCCTCTTGCATACTCTGCACCCCTGCGCCCATGGGTGCACCCCCTCTTGCACCCACAGGCACCCCCTTGCACGCACCAGCACCCCCTGCACCCATGTGCGCAGCCCCGCGTTGTGCACTCCCTTGCACACGTGCACCCCCTTGCACTCGCGTGTGCAGCCCCGCATGCGCGTGCGGCCCCAGCACCTGCGTGCGCCCCCTTGCACCTGGATGCATCCCCTTACACACGCGTGCACCCCCTTGCACACGCATGCACCCCCGTGTGCAGCCCTACACCCGTGGGCACCCCTTGCAGGCACGTGCAGCCCCTTGCACACGTGTGTGCACCCCTACACGTATTTTCACCCCCTCTCCCATGTGTGCACCCCCCAGTTTATGTGTGCGCACCCCCTTGCACGCGTGCACCCCTCTTCGCACACGTGGGTGCACCCCACGAGGCTGGGGGGAATGGGGGGGGCTGGGAGAGGCCCTCCATAATGCACAGAGGGCACACGAGCGTGCAAAAGGACGCATAGGTGTGCAAGGGGGTGTAGGAGCATGTAAGGGTGTGCAAGAGCGCGCAAGGGCATTTGTGAGCATGCAAGCGCGTGCACGAGCGTGCACGAGGATGTACGAGTGTGCAAGAGGGTGTACGAGCACGTAAGGGTGTGCACAAGTGTGCAAGGGTGCGCATGAGTGTGCAAGGGCGTGCACGAGCGTGCAAGAGGGCATGCAAGCCCCCCCCCGGTGTGCAAATGTGCCGGGGGAAACTGAGGCAGGGCCCGGGGGGGGCCCAGGCGTGGGGGGAGGGGTTCAGGCCCGATCCAGCGCCCCTGAAAATTGGGGGGGGGGGGGAGTTGCCATGGCAACAGCGGAGCCGGCGGATGAGGTCATCACTAAAATTGGGGGGGGGGTGAGTCACGGGGGGGGCGGGGGCGGGGCTTAGCGTCACCCCGAGGGACCCGGGCCGGGGGAGGGGGCGGGGACGACCCCGCCCCTCCAGGTGTCGTGTCCCCCCCGTGGTGACATCACGTCACGCGGTGACGTCATCCCGGTGAGGGATGGAGCCTCCCCCTCCCCCCTCCCCCCCGGCGGCTCCGCACGGGGAAACTGAGGCAGAAGCGAGGAACTGGGGGGGGCGGGGGGAGGGGGTGTGTGTCTGTCACGACATACGACAGCGCCGGCCCGGTGTCGCGACAGAGCGGCGCTGGAGGAGGGGAGCGGGGGAGAGAGCGCCCCCGCGCCGCCCCCGCCGACATGCCATGTCGGGACATGGCGTCCTATCGCGACACGGGAAGGGGGGAGGGAGGAGTGGGACGGGCTGCGAGGGGCACACGCGCGTGCAAGCGGGTGCAGAGGCCTGGGGGGGGGTGCACCCCCCCGTAGGGGTGCACACGCGTGTGCACGGGGGTGCGCGTGCACATGGGGGGGTGCCCGCGGGGGGGGGGGGGGGCGCTCACCCGCGTGCAAGGGGTGCGCGCTCACGCGTGGGTGCAGCCGCGTGGGGAAGGGGGTGGGCACGCGCGCGTGCAGGGGGGGGCACGCGCGTGTGCAAGGCGATGCGCGAGCGTGCCAGGGGGGCGCACACGCACGTGGGGGGGGTGGGGGCCACGCACGGGTGCCGGCCCGCGTGCACGCACCTGCAGGCGTTGCACGCGCGTGTGCAAAGGGGCCCACGCGCGTGCAAGGGGGCCCACGCGTGTGCACGGGGGGGGCAAGCCCGTCTGCAAGGCGGGGGGGGGGCACACGTGTGCAAGGAGCTGCCCACGCGTGTGCAAGAGCAGCTCACGCGCGCGGGGGGGGCACACGCGTGTGCAAGAGGCCCCTCCTGTCCCCTCCCCCCTCCCAGCCCCCCCCCGCCCCCCGGGGGGACCCAAGTGGGGGGGGGGGGGGAGGGGAGGGTGCGGCCCCCCCGCGGGCCCGGCCTGGCGGGGGGGGACCCAGGCGGCCGGGGGTGGGGGAGGGGAGCACGTGCCCCCCCCCTCCCCCATCCCGGCCGCATCCCTGGTCCTACCCCCCCCCTCCCCCCGGTGCCCCCCCCCCCCCGGGCCTCCCCGCCGCTGCCCCCGGTGCCGGTACCTGGGGGGGTCCGGGCCCCGCGGCCGGTGGGGGCGATGCCGGTGGCGCCGGTGATGCCGGGGGCGATGGCGGTGACGGCGGGGGTGGGACCGGGAGCGGGATTGGGCCCGGTGGGGCCCGGGGTGCGGGCGGGCGGGGCCGGTACCGGGGGCCGGTGCCGCGGTCAGGGAGAGCGGAGAGGAACGGCCCCGCCCGGCGCTCGGCGCGGCCCCGCCCCGCCCGCCCCGCCCCGGCCCCGGGAACGCACCGGCCCCGGGACCACCGGCACCGGCACCCCGCACCGGCACCGGGACCCCGCACCGGCACCGGGACCCCCGCACAGGGACCCCCGCACCGGCACCGGGACCACCGACACCGGGACCACCGGCACCCCCCATACCGGCACCGGGACCCCCGCACCGGCACCGGGACCCCGCACCGGGACCACCGGCACCCCCATACCGGCACCGGGACCCCCGCACCGGCACCGGGACCCCGCACGGGCACTGGGACCCCCGCACCGGCACCGGGACCATCGGCACCGGGACCATCGGCACCGGGACCCCGCACCGGGACCACCGGCACCCCCATAACGGCACCGGGACCCCCGCACCGGCATCGGGACCATCGGCACCCCCATACCGGCACCGGGACCACCGGTACCGGGACCCCCATACCAGCACCACCGGTACCGGGACCCCCGCACCGGCACCGGGACCTCCATACTGCCACCACCGGCACCGGGACCCCTGCACCAGCACCGGGACCACCGGCACCAGCACCACCAGCACCGGGACCCCCATACTGGCACCACCGGCCCCGGGAACGCACCGGCACCAGAACCCCCATACCGGCACCGGGACCACCGCACGGGCACCGGGACCACCGGCACCACCGGCACCAGGACCCCTGCACCGGCACCGGAACCCCCATACTGGCACCGGGACCACCGCACGGGCACCGGGACCACCGCCACTGGGACCACCGGCACCAGGACCCTCATACCAGCACCGGGACCTCTACACCGGTACCAGAACCCCGGCACTGGCACTGGGACCACCGGCACTGGGACCACTGGCACCGGGACCCCTACACCGCCACCGGGACCCCCATACCAGCACCCGGGACCCCCGGCACTGGGACCACCAGCACCGGGACCCCTACACCAGCACTTGGGCCCACGGGGCCCAGGACCCCCGTACCGGCACCGGGACCCCTACACCAGCACCAGGACCCCATACAGGCACCCAGGACCACCGGCACCGGGACCCCTACACCGCCACCGGGACCCCCATACCGGCACCCGGGACCCCCGGCACTGGGACCACCAGCACCGGGACCCCTACACCAGCACTTGGGCCCACGGGGCCCAGGACCCCCGTACCGGCACCGGGACCCCTACACCAGCACCAGGACCCCATACAGGCACCCAGGACCACCGGCACCGGGACCCCTACACCGCCACCGGGACCCCCATACCGGCACCCGGGACCCCCGGCACTGGGACCACCAGCACCGGGACCCCTACACCAGCACTTGGGCCCACGGGGCCCAGGACCCCCGTACCGGCACCGGCACCGGGACCCCTACACCAGCACCAGGACCCCATACAGGCACCCAGGACCACCGGCACCGGGACCCCTACACCGGGACTGGCACCGGGACCCCTACACCGGCCCCGGGACCGCCGGCCCCGGGACCCCCATACCGGCACCGGGACCCCCCTACTGGCACCGGCATCAGGACCCCCATACCGACACCGGCATTGGCACCGGGCCCCAACTCGCACCGGGACCCCCCGGCCCCGGGACCCCTGCACCGGCCCCGGGACCCCTGCGCAGGCACCCGGACCCCCCTACCGCCACCGGGACCCCCATATTGGCACCAGCACCGGGACTGGGACCCCCATATTGGCACCAGCACCGGGACCCCCCTACCGGGACCACCGGCACCAGGACCCCCCCACGGGCACCAGCACCGGGACTGGGACCCCCCGGTGCCCCCGGGACCCCCCCGATACCGGGACTGGGACCCCCGCCAGCCCCAGCACCACAGGGGGGCCCCAGTGCAATCCCAGTGCTCCCAGTCTGGGTGCGCTTCTGTCCCCAGTGATCCCAGTCTGTTCCCAGAGCTCCCGGTATGGGTGTCTCTCTGTCCCCAGTGCTCCCAGTATGGGTGTCCCTGTCCCCAGTGCTCCCAGTCTGTCCCCAGTGCTCCCAGTATGGGTGTCCCAGTCCTAGTCTGACCCCAGTGCTCCCAGTATGGGAGTCCCTCTGTCCCCAGTGCTCCCAGCCTGTCCCCAGTGCTCCTAGTATGGGTGTCCCTGTCCCCAGTGCTCCCAGTATGGGAGTTCTTCTGCCCCCTGTGCTCCCAGTCTGTCCCCAGTGCTCCCAGCCTGGGTGTCACTGTCCCAGTGCTCCCAGTCTGTCCCCAGAGCTTCCAGTATGGGTGTCCTTCTGTCCCCACATGTCCTAGTCTGTCCCCAGTGCTCCCAGTATGGGTGTCCCTGTCCCCAGTGCTCCCAGTCTGTCCCCAGTGCTCCCAGTATGGGTGTCCCGGTCCTAGTCTGACCCCAGTGCTCCCAGTATGGGAGTCCCTCTGTCCCCAGTGCTCCCAGCCTGTCCCCAGTGCTCCCAGTATGGGTGTCCTTGTCCCCAGTGCTCCCAGTCCAGTGTGATTCTGTCCCCAGTGCTCCCAGTCCAGGCATCCCTGTCCCCACTGCTCCCAGTCTATTCCCAGTACTCCCAGTCTGCTCCCAGTGCAGGTGCCCATTTGTCCCCATGGCCCCTTGTCTGTCCCTGTCACACCCTGCCTGTCCCAGTTGGTCCCAGTCTGACCAACCCACTGGCCTGTCCCCATCACTGCCTGTCCGTCTGTCCCCCTGTCTGTCTGTCTGTCCCCATCTCTCCCTGTCCATCGGTCCCATCACACCATGTCTGTCCCCACCAACCCCACCCATGGGTCCCCATCCCTCCCTGTCCCCACTGTCCCCACCCATGTCCCCTCTCCATCCCTGTCCCATCCTGTCTGTCCCCATCCTCCCCCCGTGTCCTTGTCCCACGCTGTCTGTCTGTCCTTATCCCACCCCCTCTGTCCCCATTGTCCCCGTCCATCCCCATCCCGCCCTGTCCGTCCCTGTCCCACCCTGTCTGTCTGTCCCTGTCCCACTCCATCTGTCTGTCCCTGTCCCATTCTGTCTGTCCATCCTTGTCCCACTCCATCTGTCTGTCCCTGTCCCATTCTGTCTGTCCATCCTTGTCCCACTCCATCTGTCTGTCCCTGCCTGATCCCATCTGTCCATCTTTGTCCCATCCTGTCCGTCTGTCCCTGTCCCACCCTGTCTGTCTGTCCCTGTCCCATCCTGTCCGTCTGTCCCTGTCCCACCCTGTCTGTCTGTCCCTGTCCCACCCTGTCTGTCCATCCCTCTTCCACCCTGTCTGTCCATCCCTCTCCCACCCCATCTGTCCATCCCTCTCCCATCCTGTCCGTCTGTCCCAGTCCCGCCCTGTCTGTCCATCCCTCTCCCATCCTGTCCGTCTGTCCCTGTCCCACCCTGTCTGTCTGTCCCTCTCCCACCCCATCTGTCCACCCCTCTCCCGCCCTGTCTGTCCCCACCGTCCCCATCCATTCACCCCTGTCCCATGCTGTCCGTCTGTCCCCATCTGGCCCACTCTGTCCGTCTGTCCCCATTGTCCCCATCCATTCACCCCCTCTCCATCCTTATCCCCCCCCCCCCAGGGGAGGGGCAAACAGAGGCAGACCGCCCCCGCCGCCGCATGGCCCCGCCCCCCGAGTCCTCCACCTTCCCAGCATTCCCCGCGCGGGGGATTGTGGGAAGCGTAGTCCGCCGGGGGGGGGAGCGGCAGCTGCCGCTGCCGCTCCCCCCCCCCGGCGGACTACGCTTCCCACAATCCCCCGCGGCGCCCGTTTCCCATCGCCCCCCGCGCCGCGGCGGGGCGGAGCGGGCGCCCCCTGGCGGCGCGGGCGGCGCGGCGGCGGGACGGAGCGCGGCGGGGATGAGCGAGGAGGGGGCGGGCGGCGGGGCCAGGCGGAGCGGCGGCTTCCCCAGGTACCGGACACCCCCAGCCCCTGCCCCGGGATACCCCCGCCTTCCCACCGGGATACCCCCCCCTAAACCGGGATCCCCCCCCCCCCAAACCGCGGTTATCCCCCTCCGGAGGGAGAGGGGGAGGCTGGGGCCTACACCGGGCCTGTGTGACTGGGCTCCGCGGGGGGGGGGGGGGGGGGTGCAGGCCTGTCCCCGTGTCCCCGCGCTGCGTGGGGGCTCCGGATCTGTCCCCACGGTGTCTGGGGGCTCCAGCCCTGTCCCCATGTCCCCATGCTGTTTGTTGGTGCCACCCCTGTCCCCGTGTCCCTGTGCTGTTTGTTGGTGCCACCCCTGTCCCCATGCTGTGTGGGGGCTCCAGCCCTGTCCCCATGTCCCCACCCTGTTTGTTGGTGCCACCCCTGTCCCCATGTCCCCATGCCGTGTGGTGGTGCCACCCCTGTCCCCATGTCCCTGTGCTGTTTGTTGGTGCCACCCCTGTCCCCATGTCCCTGGGCTGTTTGTTGGTGCCACTCCTGTCCCCATGTCCCCATGGTGTGTGGTGATGCCACCCCTGTCCCCGTGTCCCTGTGCTGTTTGTTGGTGCCACCCCTGTCCCCGTGTCCCTGTGCTGTTTGTTGGGCCACCCCTGTCCCCATGTCCCCATGCGACGTGCTGGTGCCACCCCTGTCCCCATGGTGTGTGGGGTCTCCAGCCCTGTCCCCATGTCCCCATGCTGTGTGGCAGTGCCACCCCTGTCCCCATGTCCCGACACTGTGTGGGGGCTCCAGCCCTGTCCCCACATCCCCATGCTGTGTGGCAGTGCCAGCCGCGTCCCCATGCTACATGGCAGTGCCACCCCTGTCCCCGTGTCCCCACACTGTTTGTTGGTGCCACCCCGTGACTGTCCCCTGTGACTGTCCCCACGCAGCATGGGAGCTCCACCCGTGTCCCCATGCCATGTGGGGGCTCCAGCCCTGTCCCCATGTCCCCATGCTGTTTTTTGGTGCCACCCCTGTCCCCATGGCCCCATGCGACGTGGTGATGCCACCCCTGTCCCCGTGTCCCCATGCCACATGGCAGTGCCACCTCTATCCTCATGTCCCCACGCTACGTCTCAGTGCCACGCTGTCCCCGTGTCCCCATGCTACACGTCAATGCCAGCCTCTCCCACCACCCCGCTCCTCCCAGTCCGTACCCCCATCGGTCCCCTCTGACCCCTGCTCGGGCTGGTGACACCCCTGTCCCCATGTCCCCATGCTATGTGGCGTCTCCACCCCTGTCCCCATATCCTCATGCTGCGTGGCGATGCCACCCCTGTCCCCACGTCCCCACGGCCATGCCAGCCTCTCCCACCACCCCGCTCCCCCTCAATCCCTGTCCCCACCGGTCCCCTCTGACCCCCGCTGGGGCTGGTGACAGCCCTGTCCCCAGCCTGGAGCAGATGCTGGCCGCCAACCCCGGGAAGACGCCCATCAGCCTGCTGCAGGAATATGGCACTCGCATAGGCAAGACCCCCGGCTACGACCTCCTGAAGGCCGAGGGACAAGCCCACCAGCCCAACTTCACCTTCCGTGTCACCGTCGGGGACATCAGCTGCACCGGTGGGTCCCCGACACCCTTCGCTTCCAGGCTGTCCCCGCCTCCCACCCTGCCCGCCCGGGGTGCCTGGAGAGGGTGACCTGGGGTGTGGACACGGGGATTGTCCCCAAGATGGTGGGGATGTGCTGGGGGATCCCTAGAAGTGGGCTGTGGTGGGGGGATCCCCTGGGATCCCTAAAAAAGTGGGTCCTGATGGGGGATGGCCTGGGATCCGGATGCCTGCGATGCTCAGGGATCCCTTGGGACCCCAAAAAGTGGGTTGGGGGGGAGGGATCCCCTGGGATCCCTAAAAAAGTGGGTCCTGATGGGGGATGGCCTGGGATCTGGATGCCTGGGATGCTCAGGGATCCCTTGGGATCCCCAAAAAAGTGGGTTGTGGTGGGGGATCACCTGGGATCCTGATGCCTGGGACAATCGGGGATCCCCTGGGACCCCAAAAAGTGGGTCCTGGTGGGGGATGGGCTAGGATCGTGGTGCTTGGGACACTCAGGGATCCCTTGGGACCCCAAAAAGTGGGTTGTGGTAGGGGATCATCTGGGACCCTGATGCCTGGGGTGCCCAGGGATCTCCTGGGACCCCAAAGCCTGTGCTGTGACACAGGGATCCTCCTGGGGACCCCAGCATCTGGGATGTGCCATGGGGATTCCCTGGGATCCCCAAAAGTGGGTCCTGGTGGGGGATCACCCAGGACCCTGACGCCTGGGACACCTGGGGACCCCCTGGCACCCCGCTGCCGGCATTACGGCAGAGGGATCCCCCGGGATCCCGACACCGGGGCTGTGGCAGCCCTAAGCACAGCCGGGGCTCTGGGGGGGCCCCGGGTGCCCCCCACCCCGCTCAGCTGGTGTCTCCCCCAGGGCAGGGGCCCAGCAAGAAGGCGGCGAAGCACAAAGCGGCGGAGGTGGCCCTGAAGCTGCTCAAAGGGGGGGACATGCTGGAACCCACCGCCCCCGAGGAGCCCAGGTGAGGGGGGACGGGGTCCCCAGGGTGCTGGGGTTCAGGGTGGGGGTCAGGGCGCGGCACAGAATAGGGTTGGAGGGAGCTGGGGAGGGGTCTGGGGGGTGCTGGGTGCACAGGGGAGGGCACTGAGCGTGTCTGGGAGGTGCTGGGGGGAGTTTGGGGTGCTCTGGGATGCTGGGGGGGGCGGAGGGGGTGCCCAAGCAGTCTGGGGTACCCAGGGGGTTGGGAGTACCCTAGGGGTGCTGGGCACCCAGGCCCGATGGGTTTGGGGGATCTGCGGGGGGGTTGAGGGCATCCAGGGGAGTTTGGGGGTACCCAGGGCGATTGGGGATGCCGGGGGCCTTGGGCATCCCAAGGCATTTGGGGGGGTTTGGGGGTCTCAGTTGGGTTTGGGGGTGCCTGCGGTGGGGTTGAGGGTACCCAGGCAGGTCTGGGGGTGCCCAGGGTGGGTCTAGGGGTGTACAGGGGGGTGAGGGGTGTCTTAGGGGAGCGAAGAGAATTGGGAATGCCTGGGGGTCCCAAGGGAATTGGGGGTGCCTGGCAGGATTTGGGGCACCTGGGGGGCTGGGGGTGCCAGGGAGGGAGGTTTGGGGGGGCCGGCTCGGGCGTTAACGTCTCACCTTTTATCCCCAAGCTCTCCTTTCCCCCCAGAGCCCCCGGCTGAGCCCGGCCCCGCAGCCGCCCCCCCAGCACCCGCCGTGCCCCCACCCTCGCCCAGGTAACGGGGTGGGGGGCACCCAGGTGCCAGGGCTGGGCAGGGGGGGCACCGATCCCCCCCAAACCCTCAGCTCCCGGCACCCCATTACCCCTCCTCGCCTCCCCAACCCGGGGGTCCTGGCGTGGGGGGCTCGGAGCCGTGCCCCCCTCACGCCGTGCCCGTCTGCCCCACGCAGGGGCACCCCCCTGGAGATGAAGACGCCCGTGTCCCCCCCCCAGTCGGAGTGTAACCCCGTGGGGGCTCTGCAGGTGGGTGCCACCACGGGCTGGGACAAACGGGGACGTGCCCCCGCCCCGGCTCGGTGGCCGTCCCCGTTTTGGGGGTGAGGAGCCTGTTTTGGGGATGGCCATCCTTATCCGGGGGGGGGGGGGGGGGGCATGTCCCTTTGGGGGTGACCTGACCCATTTTGGGGGTGGCGGTGACCTTTGGGGGCTGCCTCTCCCCAGCTGGCGGGGGGGCTCTTGCCCCTTTTGGGGACAGTTATCCCCATTTTGGGAATGGTTATCCTGTTTTGGGGACGGTGGACCCATTTTGGGGTCGGTTATCCCTGTTTTGGGGATGGTTATCCCTGTTTTGGGGGTGGTTATCCCCATTTTGGGGACAGTTATCCCTGTTTTGGGGACGGTTATCCCCATTTGGGGGACAGTTATCCCTGTTTTGGGGACAATTATCCCTGTTTCAGGGATAGTTATCCCCATTTCGGGGACAGTTATCACCGTTTTAGGTACAGTTCTTCCCATTTCAGGAATGGTTATCCCTATTTTGGGGACAGTTATCCCCATTTGGGGACAGTTATCCCTGTTTTGGGGACAGTTATCCCCATTTGGGGACAGCTATCCCCATTTGGGGTATGGTTCTCCCCATTTTTGGGACAGTTATCCCTGTTTTGGGGACAATTATCCCCATTTGGGGACAGTTATCCCCATTTAGGGTACGGTTCTTCCCATTTTGGGGATGGTTATCCCTATTTTGGGGGCAGTGGACCCAGTTTGGGGCTGGCAGTGCCCGTTTCGGGGCTGGCAGCTCCTTTCTGAGAGCAGCTCTCCCCATTTTGGGGGGGGACCCCGTGTCCCTGCCCTCCCCGGACCCCCCGTTTCTGTCCCCCCACCCCAGGAGCTGGTGGTGCAGAAGGGCTGGCGCCTGCCCGAGTACACGGTGACGCAGGAGTCGGGGCCGGCGCATCGCAAGGAGTTCACCATGACCTGCCGCGTCGAGCGCTTCGTGGAGATCGGTACGGGGCCGGGGCACCCCCCGGGCGTGGAGGGGGGACACAGCGGGGTGCCAGGCTCACCTCGGTGTCCCTCGTCCCCTCCCCGCAGGCAGCGGCACCTCCAAGAAGCTGGCGAAGCGCAACGCGGCCGCCAAGATGCTGGTGCGGATCCACAACGTCCCCATGGAGCCGCGGGAGGGCAGCGAGGCCGAGGTGGAGGAGGACCAGTTCTCCATGGTACCGGCCAGCGAGGGGTTAACGGGGGACACGGGCACCCCGAGGCCACTCCGGGGGGTTAACGGGGGACACCGGCACCCTGAGGTCACCCTGAGGGGCTAATGGGGGACACGGGCACCCTGAGGTCACCCAGAGAGGTTAACAGGGGACACGGGCACCCCAAGGCCACCCCAGGGGGTTAACGGGGGACACCGGCACCCCGAGGTCACCCGGAGAGGTTAACAGGGGACACCAGCACCCCGAGGTCACCCGGAGAGGTTAATGGGGGACACGGGCACCCTAAGGCCACCCCAGGGGGTTAACAGGGGACACGGGCACCCCGAGGTCACCCAGAGAGGTTAATGGGGGACACGGGCACCCCAAGGCCACCCCGGGAGGGTTAACGGGGGACACCGGCACCCCGAGGTCACCCAGAGAGGTTAATGGGGGACACCGGCACCCCGAGGGGCTAATGGGAGGGACACGGCCACCCTGAGGGGTCAATGGGGGACACGGGCACCTCTGTACCCCCTATTTCAGGGCTTATGGACCCCCAGTGATTAAAGTTGGGGGACAGTAGGGGCAGGGGGACACCCAAGGGTGACCTGGGGGGGACCCTGTGGATCTGGGGTCCCCATGCAGGGTCCCTGAATCGGGGGGGGGGGGGGGTCCCGCAGTCCCCAAGCCCCCATGTCCCCCGGGGGGACGCTGCGTGGGGGTCCCAGCAGCCCCCACATTCCTGGCGGGGCCCCACATGGGGGTCCCTGAGCCCCCTTGTTCCCAGCGCGTCCCCATATGGGGGTGTCTGAGCCACTGTGTCCCCAGGGTGTCCCCACGTAGGGTCCCCGTGGTTCCTGAGCCCCCCGTGTCCCAAGGGTGCCCCTGTATGGGGGTCCTGGTGGTCCCCGAGCCCCCATGGGTGTCCCCATGTCGGGGTCCCCGCAGTTCCTGAGCCCCGCGTCCCTGCGTGGGAGTCCGGAGGGTCCCTGAGCCCCCCCCGTGTCCCTTGGGCGTCCCTGCCTGGGAGGCTGGGTGGTCCCTGAGCCCCCGCGTCCCCCCGCCGGGGTCCGGATGGTCCCCGTGTCCCCGTGGGGGGGGGTCAGGCCGGTCCCCCAGCGCCCCGTCCCCGCAGGCGGGCCCCAGGCTGGAGGGGCTGCGGGGCCGCGCACCTGGCTGCACCTGGGACTCCCTGCGCAACTCGGCGGGCGAGAAGATCGTGCAGCTGCGGAGCCACCCGCTGGCACCCATGGGCGCGGGGGCCTGCGCCCTCCTGCAGGAGCTCTCCGAGGAGCAGAGCTTCGCCATCAGCTACCTCGACATCGGTGAGCCCCCGCCCCGCGGGCACCCCCCCCTTCTCTGGGCACCCCCCAGCCCCACGGGTGCCCCAGCCCGGGCTCGGGGGTGTTGGGGAGGGTCCGGGGTGACGCTGGGCCGTCCCCGTGTCCGTCCGTCCGTCCCCCAGATGCGTTGAGCCTCAGCGGACTGCACCAGTGCCTGGTGGAGCTGTCGACGCAGCCGGCCACGGTGTGCCACGGCGCGGCCACCTCCCGCGACGGCGCCCGCTCCCAGGCCGCCCGCAACGCCCTCCAGTACCTCCGCATCATGGCGGGGGGCAAGTGAGCCCCCACCCACCCACCGACAGCCGGACAGACCCACGGACACTTCGATGGACCCACAGACGGACCCCTGGACTCAACCGACTGACACACGGACCTCTGGACAGATGCCTGGACCCACTGGTGGACACCCAGACCCACCCACGGACACCCAGACAGACACCCGGCCCCACTGACACACCCCGTGGGCACCCGGACCCGCTGACAGACAGACGGACAGACGGAGCCCGGACAGACCTCAGGGCCCGGGGGCTCCCTCCGTCCCGGCTCCCCCGGGGGCGAGGAGGGTCCCTGGGTGCCACCCAGCCCCCGGGAATAAAGCTGGGGGGTTTGTACGCTCCCCGCGTCGGTGTCTTTTTGGGGGGGGGGGCAGCAGGGGGGGCTGGGGGGCCCAAAGGGGGCAGGCGCCCCCCCGCCCCCAGGGGCAAAACCAGAGCGAGCGTTCGGGAGCGAGTGGCACCAGTTTATTGGCTGAGGGGTGGACCCATGGACGGACGGACTCACGGACGGACTCGAGGACGGACTCACAGACGGCTTTGCAGACAGACGGCTCCCCGGGACGGACGGCGGGACGGACGGCGGGACGGACGGCCGCTCAGCGGCGGCGGCCGAAGCGCTGCGGCGTCGCCATGGTCCAGAACGGGGCGGCCGGAGGGTCCCAGCTGCGGGGGCTGAGCTGGGGCTGGGCCCCCCCCCGCGGCCCCCGCCCGAACCTGGCGCGGGGACGCGGCAGCGCTGGCACCCGCCGGTGCGGACGGACGGACGGGGACGGACAGACGGACGGACAAGGACGCACAGGCACGGATGGGGACGAAAGGGGACAGAGAGATGGAAGAGGACGGACAAACGGACAGGGACGGGCAGGGATGGGTGAATGTGGACAGACAGACGGAAGGGGACAGACTCAGTGCCATGGATGGAGGGGGACAGCGGGACGGGCAGGGACGGACAGACAGACGGATGGATAGATGGGACGGACGGGGACGGACATACACGGGCCGTTCGCAGACAGACAGACACCGGAGGGGAACCCCCCGTCCTGGCACCGCCCAGGCCACCCGCGTGTCCCCTCTGGGTGCCCCCAAGCCACCCGCGTCCGTCCCCAGCCTCGGGTCCCTCCCCGGTGTCCCCAAACACCCGGGTCCCTCCCGGGCCCCGACGGCCCCGCAGCGCCCCGGACCCCCCGGTACCCCCGGACCCTCGGTACCCCCAGACCCCCGGTACCCCCGGACCCTCGGTACCCCCAGAACCCCGGTGCCCCCAGGACCCCCGGTACCCCCGGACCCCCCCAGTACCCCCAGACCCCCGGTGCCCCCGGCCCCCCCGGTCCCGCTCACCTCTGCGGCTGGAGGGGGGACCCCGGGCTGCGGCCGGGGCGCTGCAGGGAGCGGAGCAGCGCGCCCAGGGCGGCGGCGGCGGCGGCCTGCGGGGAGGGGGCGGTGGGACGGGGGGGGTCACGGCAGCCCCGGGCCGGGGGGGCGCCCCCCCGCACCCCAAAATCCCCTTCCCCCGCCCCGGGCGCATCCCGCTTCCCCGCCCCGACGGCGCGGCGCTGGCCGGGGCTCACCGGGGCCGGGCCGGGGCCGGGGCCGGGGGTCCCGGGGCAGCGGCGGGCGGCGCGCAGGGCCCCCGCCAGCAGCAGCAGCAGCAGCAGCAGCAGCCGCCGCCCCGCCATCGCCCCCGCCGCCCGCCGCCGCCGCCGCCGCCTCTTATAGCCGGGCCGGGCCGGGCCGGGGCGCCGGGGGGCTCCCGGGGGAGCGGGAGATGGCGGGGATCAATCCCGGCCCCGCCGCCGTTAATGAAACCCATTTACCACCCGCGACAGCCCGCCGCGGGGACGGACGGACGGACGGACGGACGCATCCCCCCGCCCCGCCCGGGACCGGAGCGAGACCCCCGGGACCCCCCGACCCGCACCGGGACCCCCGGGGCCCCCCCTTCCCGGACCGGGACCCCCGGAGGCGGGGACCCCCCCCCCCCCCCCCCCGGCCCCGGGACCCCCCCGCTCCGCCGCGGCTCGGTGCCGCCACCCCGTGGCCGCGCCGCGTTCCTGCAGCCCCGACGGGGCGGCCGCGGGTTTCACCCGCTCCCTCCCCCCCGAACCCGGCTGAAATCACCCCAAAACGCTCAGCCCGAGGGTGGCCCGGGCCACTGCGGCCTCCCCGTGTCCCCGGGGGGGGGGGGGTGACAGCCCCGCCGTGTCCCCAGGCCGGTGGCACCCAGGTGACGGCCGAGGGTTGGCACAGCCACCACCGTCCCCCGGTGACAACCACACCGTGTCCCCCAGGCAGGTGACAGCGGGGGTCCCTGGGCCGGGTGACACCAGGGTTGTCCCCACGCGAGGCAGCTCCGGGACCCCCGCGAAGCAGAGGGCGGCAGCCACCAGCTCCTGGGTAATATTTTAATGTTATATTTGCAGCATAAATAAAAGGCACATTACATGTTCGGTACGAGGCGGCCGGGGGCTGCGACGGGCGGCCCCGGGCCCCCGCGGGGGCTGTGAGGACCCGCTCACAGGAGCCCGTGGGGACGGGGTCCCCGGGGGCCGCGGGAAGGGGTTACAGCTAGAAAAACCATTTCGTTGCGTAAGGAGCTGCGCATCCGTTCAGGAAGTCGATATATGTCTATATAGGTCTGTATATACTCATAGATATGTATTTCTTTTATAGATACTACACCCTCGTGGTTACGCTTTTCGGGGGATTGCCTTTTCCTTGGCTTCTTCCGTTATCGATGGTCAAAGCCGGCCGTACAAAGCAGCCGGGGGCCGCGTCCCCGGGGACCACCGGGTCCCTCCGCCACCTCCGGGGCTGGGTTGGGGGCCGGGGAGCGTCCCCGCTGCCAGAGCCCGCCTGGGCACAAAACCGGGGGGGAACCAGACAGAAACGGGTCCGCAAGTCTAAAAATGACAAAGTTCCTGGCTGAGCCATGGGAATCTGGAGCCAAGGAGCCGGTTTGGGGGGAAAAGGCGGCACCGAGCCCCCCCGGACCCCCAATCCCAAGGGATCTGGAGGGCGGCGAGGAGGGAGAGGGCGAGCTCCCCGCCATCGCGAGCCCTCCCGGGGTTCAGCATTGCCCCGCGCCGGGGGACGGCGGCCCTGGGCCGTGGTTTTCAGCCATTTGCTTCTATTCACCGTTACAGCGAAGCCGGATCGATAAAAACCCCGACTCCCCGCAGCCGATGCCACCGCCTGGGCTCTCCCGAACTCGGTCACGACCTGACCGCAACCTTTAAACCCTGAAAAGCGTTTCCGCGCTCCGGCGGGGAGCCCAGCTATCACCCCCGCGCCCGCAGTCAGGCCAGGGAGGAGGGAAGGAGCTCCCAGATGATCCAAACACCACTGCCGCAGGGCCGGGTGCCGGGGAGCCGCGGGGCTGGCGCCGGCACTACGCGGGGTCTGGGTGAAGGCACCGCGGCCGAGGCCCGAGGGCTGGCGGAGGAAAGTGCAGGTGCCTGGCGAGCTGCCGAGCAGCCACCATCCCCCGGGAGCCTCTGAAAAGCAGGAGAAATCATCCTAGAGCAGAAATAATTTTTTTTTTCTTTTGCCCCATCCAAAGATGTCCGCAAAGTCCTCAAGCAAGAGTGGAACCAGCAGAAGGAGGAGAAGAAAAATTCACCTTCGCCCTCACCCATCCTCATGGGTCTGGCGGGGACCCTACGTCACCGACCTGCCAAAAAAGCCAACTTCCCGACCAAAACCGGCCCCCAAAACCAAAGCCCGTCCTCAACAGCTGCCGCCGCGCTGTTGAACAAACCACCTCCAAGAGAGGCGATGAGGAAGGAGGAGACGATGTGGGGCAGAAACCCAGCAGCCGTGCGGCTCCTCGGAGCCGTCCGAAGCGCTCAGCGGGGATCTCCACACCTCGGAGCTCCGGGAGAGGAGACCACGCTGATCCCGGCTTTTAATTACCTGGGCAGGCTGACGCATCCACGCGCAGCCGCTCCATCGGCGTGGAGGTGCTGGAAAAAGCGCTGGTGGAAAACGCGCTCTCTCCGTACCCTCCTCTCCGGAGAGCCTGGAGTCATCCCTTACAAACCAAACCTGTCGCTCCCGACGGAAAAGTCGCAGCCGCCCCGGCGTTGTGACGCTCAGCTCCTTCGGAGGTTTAAGACCGACTCTGCCGGGGAGGATGAACCTCGCCCATGCGCCCCGAAGTGACATTTATGGCTTGGGCCATCCACCCACCGCACTGGGACGGGAGCGGAGAATTCCCCCGTTGCCCGAGGCCGGCGGCGGCGGGGATGCGTTAGCCAAGGGTGACGCCGGGTTTTTTGGCTCCCTTCCTCACCGCGGGCTCGGGGAGGATTCCTGCTTCGCACCACCCGTCTCCCTCCCTGCAAGCAGCGACGCTGTCGGCAAGAGAAACGGGGACCTAAAACCCGCTCCGGGATCTGCTTTCGCAGCAGCGGTGCAGGTACTGGGGGAAAACACAGCCGAAGGGGAGACGGGAAAGCTGCAACCCTGTCGATGAAACAAAATCGAATGTTAAGGGATGGTCAAACACTTGTTCCCGGATTGTTGCTGCCCAGGTTCGGAGCTTTTCAACGGCGTTTTCATGGGTTTGGGGATTTTTCGAGACGCGAAGCACTCGCAGGCGGAGCGGAGGCGGGGAGATGCTGGAGCGGGGCAGCACCAACGGCATCAGGAGCACCGAGGCACGGAGGGATGGGGGGAAAAGCCCCACTCGCCACGGGCAAGGAACTACCTCGCGATGCCCGATGGTGCTACCAGGCTTCGAGGGTGGGAGCGGGCAGGGCAGGGCAGGGCAAGCCCTTTCGTGGGACGCAGGCAAGTCGCAGGCAGGCTGGGCGATCTCGGCTCTCCGGTCACACAAAACTGGGTCACTTTTAGTCCCTAAGGGTAAAAACAAGGGGTCGGGGAAGGTGCTGCATTCGATGCCAGCGTGCTCGCTGTCCTGGATTCGTAGCCTCTCCACGGTCACCGTCACTCCCTCCTCCCAACCCCACCAGCAAAGCCACCGGCTGCTCCTCGCCTCTGCCTCATCCACCAGACCCTGCCGCCCCAAAGCAACCAAGGAACCAGCGGTGGGATCAGCCCAGAGCTCAATTCCTTCTTTCCTCTTCTTTCAACCAACACTTTTCCTCGACAGACGGGTTTTTTTCTGCAGAGCCGCACGCTCGGCGAGCCTAGGAGGAGCTGGTGAGCTGCCGGTGGTGCCGGCGGACACAACCACTCGCTCCCGCACGCTCTCCCAGCTCCGAGCACTACGCACCAAGGGACAGGGACCCAACGGCTGCCGGGCGACGAAGCAAATATGTTTACAACACATTTTTGTCATTCCTGCTATTCCCGGACAAAGAAAAAAAGAGAGAGATTTGTTTCAAAGCCCCCTGAAGCAAAGCGAGCAGATCCGAAGACCAGAGCGAGCCCCTCTGCTGCAAGACGGGTCATTTTTACACCTTTTTGGGCAACGCGAAGGAGCAGCAGCTCCAAGAGAAAGCAGAGCCGGGCTGGATCTCGTACCTCCTGCGAACCCTCTGCCTTAAATCCTGGCCCCCCAAAAAGGTCCTGATCCCCCGCGGTGCCTCACCTGGCTGAAACCCCTCTTTGTCCAGGTCGCACGGCTTTAAGACGTGCCCCAAACCCCCGTGTCCTCTTCTCACAGCTCGCTCTCGCTGCAGAAACACACACCGTGTCGGGATAGCAAGAGCAGAAACATCTGCCTACGGCCTCTGCGGAAAGAGCTCTACAGAAGCAGGAGGCAGGGCTGGGGGGGCTACGCAGGACCCGAACCAGACGTGCAAACTGCCCAGGCCAAAGCGGCCCCGAGCACGCACAAGACGGCTCTCGAGATGAGCAAGAGAAGCCATGAGAGCACAAGAGCAGCACCGCATCGAGACAAACCAAACCCGGGACAAACCAAACCCGGGAAACGCCGCGGGTGATACTGAAGTCAAGGAAAACCTGAAAAAGAGAGGAGGAAGACAGATCCCATCAACAGAAAAACTAAACCACCGAACATCCGTAATGGGATCCGGCTCCTTGCTCAGACTTTGCTTTGGGTTTTTGCTGTCCCTGGAAACCTTCCAAGTCTGGATAAGCCAAACGAAATCACTTTGACAAACAAACTTGGCTCGAAAGTGGCGAGTGCAACCTGAGGTGGGCGAGAGCTCGGGCGAGGAGGGACCTCCCGAGGAGGAGAGGAAGACCAAGGGCTGATGCAGCTCCGCGGACCTTGCCCAGGTTCCTTCGAAGAGCCCGACCGCACGCAGCACCCCTGCCCATTTCCAACCTACCAACTCCAATCGCTTGCCCAGGGCCAGCGGCAGCCCCGGGAAGCACACGCAGACACGCACGCATGCTACGCCCGCCCGGCAAGAAAGCGGCCCTGATTCCAAGTGTCTTTCAACATCGAGAGGCTGGGTTTTGAACCTGCCCTATGAAACTGGAAGCTCTGCGAATCCTTCGTTTGCTCTGGGAAGCAACGGACGCTCCATCGCCGAGAGCGGAAGATAATCACGAAGAAGAGGTAAAAGAGCAGGCAAATAGAAACACGACTTCATGCTCCCTCCCCTTGGAACAAGCAACTAATTTGTGATTTAAGGCCACCATTATTAAGGTCATCGAGGTTATGTGTAAAGGAGATGATCCTTGGAAATGGAGGGGTTGGTTTGCTAAGGTGTACAGTGGAGTTGGGAGCAGATGATGAATGCTGGGACTCACATTATTATGGCCTGCTGGGCCGGCTCATCCTTTCCTGTACCTCCCAGAGCGCCTTTGCACCGGTCCCAGCCGACGCGGATCAGCACCAATTTACCGTAAGGAAGACTGAGAGCAGCCCCTCCGCTGCTAGGACAGACGGTACCTTTTCTCCAGCAACCACTGCGTCCCGTTACGAGCGCAGCACGCGAACGTCGGCAGCTCCCGGTGCGGCCCAAGTGACCAGGAACACGTGTGTCACCCCCTGGCCCCGCGTCCCCCTCTCCCGTTGGGCACAAACCGATTTACAGCGATTACGCTCCCATCGCGTCCAAAATGTGTCGTTGGCATCTTGGGAGCTCGTGTGTGACGAGACTAACCTCGATCCCTTTAACCTCAGAGCTCAAGGAGGCTTCTTGTGCGAAGGTGCAATGTTTCAGGTAGCTAGAGCAGAGGGGGGAGCAGATGCCTGGAAGCAGCATGCTGTTAAAAATAAAATACATTGACAGCACGACTAAATGTCACAGCCTCCCAAGAGCTATGTTTTCCTTTGCCGAGAGTGGAGGAGGAAGGAGGGGGGGCACCTGGAAGAGTGAAAGCGCCAAGGGGATCCACCAAGCATGGAGGTTTAGTGTTAATGTAACTGATACCTGAAAGCGAACCATTCAAGGTGCTTTTCAAAGTGAGGCTCTGTGTGTTCGGATGACTCTGCGAGTTGACGGATCGTCAACCGAAGGATCGAGAAAAGCGCTCAATGCGCGGCCGTCCTGCGGGGACGGGCGATGGCAGGGCAGCGGCTGGGGGCCAGGATCTGTACAGGCTATGCAGTGTAAGAAGCGCCATAGCTGCCCTTAACTCACTTGAAAAAAAGAAAAAATAAAATCCTTATCGGCCCCCACTCGTCAGGGACTTAGTTAGGGTCAGTCTCTCCGGCTGCGAGTTCGCGGTTAGCTCCATGTCACACGCCCAGGCTGTGACATCATCTGCCAGCAGACTGCGACTGTGGAGCCATGATGACGTGTGACGGTATCGGCATGCTCAGTTCTGTCCTTTGGCTCGCCATCTGAGTGAGCACCGAAGTGGCAACCGCTTCTGCCGCCGAGCGGACGCTGAGCCCGTTGGGGGAGGCCGTCACGGAGCTGTGCTGGATGACGGGAGCAGGGGAGCCGGTGGGCTCAGAGCTCTCCTTTGGGCTTTCTGCTTAACCAGAGAAGGGGAAGGGGATGGGAAAAAAAAAAAAAAAAAGAAGAAAACAAGGTTAGAGAGACGCTGTGCACGTTGCTACCGGTGTTAGCAGCGAGGCGATGGGATGGGCGACTGCTTCTGCCTCGGAGGGCGTGCAGAAATTAGTCAGGTATTGACTTAACACTCACCTTTCCAGCCAAAGCGGCCTGGAGCAGAGAGGCTGATCCCTACAGGAATCCCAGCTCCCCCCACCAAGCTGGGCCCCCCCTCAAGCAGCTGTTTGGCAAAAGCAAGTGAGGACTGGAAATAAAACTGATTAGAGTGGGGACAGAACGACCCACCGGGTCTGGCTGGCCCCGTCCCTCGGAGAAACACCACCAAATCTTACTGAATTCAGGCCAGGAAGGCATAAAGCGCAGGCTTCACACCAAGGATGGCAGACCCAGCGTAACCTTTATCGTAATAAATCTGTTTCCTCATTATAACAAATGAACTTCCCTACGTGTTGTTTCCTGGCGTGGTACTTGGTTCAAGGCCATTTAGCCCAGAGACTGAACAGTTCCTTCAGAGTCCTCACCATCTGTTGGGTGAGCACACAGGAAAGTGCAACAGAAACCCTTCTGCAAAGGCATTTTTTTATTTTTTGCCATTTTTTATATAAATTACCTGGTTTGCTCTTTATTGTTCTCTAGAACATTAAAATCAATTAGAGCCCATTACAAACTGTTGGCTTGCTCGATTTCGTTCGGTAACTTGAAGCAATATGATTGAAGGGCTGGGAGGCAAACAAAGGCAGAGACCTTCTTCCGTGCTTTTCTGAGCGACGCAGATTGGTTTCCAAAACTTTGGATTCTCTCCCACAAACAGCCCACTGCGCCCAGGCAGAGCTTCTAACACAGAGGATAATTTGTGACCTATCAAATGCCAAGGCGAGAGCAATCAGACCTCTCTCTTTGGGGGTATACACTCATTATCTACAGATGTCAGGAGGAAATTCCCTCCTGTGCACTTGGCTAGATGAATTACGGGTAAGATGCGGTCACCTTCCTTTAAAAGAGCAAAATAATGGCATGAGCTGGGATACTTCTTCCACGTCAAGAGGGTAAACCCCATGACACTGCAGGGGGAGGGAAGAAAAAAAAAGGAAAAAAAAATCAGAGAAGAGGTTTACAACCTTACTGGGCACCGGCAAAAGTATTTTAGGGCTCAGTTTTCTACCAGGTGCTTGAATATCGTACCCCTTTCCCAAACGGGTTTTGCCTTCCCTCGTGAAACCTTGGCTTGGCCTTCGCCAGCGTACTGAAAGATGCGGCTAGCGCAGCAGATTTGAAAACTGACTTGGCGGTGAGCGAGAAGGTCGAGCAGAGCAATATAATAGTTTGGCATCCCAAAAAGGAGATTTACAAGGTATTACAAATAAAACAACCCAACTGTACATGAGGCAGCTGTAATTCCATCGAGGGAATCTGGCGTTTTTGTTTAAGGACCTGCTTAGTCACAAATCTCAATAATAAAAAAAGGCAGCCGGGAAGGGGGGGCACGGGAAGGGAGGTGTGAATTTCATTTTTATTATTCAGATGTGTGATGAATTCCTATTATTGGAGTAGACAGACTGTGAGGAATAATAATAGGAACTGTAAACTTTGGAAGTTAACAGGAAAAATCATGTCGCCTCTCTGCATTATACACAGAGCGAACACCTGTCTGCAAGGGCTGGGGGACAGCGAGGATTTTCACGACCACATTACTCAAGCTCTGAGTCACTGTAATGAGTGAAAATAAACTGGCTGTGCCAGGCCCCGTACAGCACGTATTCGTGCCTCGCCGCACAGGCGAGGAGCGTTTCAGAGACCCAGGAGGCGGGAAGCGGGAGGCGATCAGGACGGACGGTGCCTGCTTGCTTGGCTTTTGTTTTCTCCCCTTTCCTTCTCCTCCATCCATCCCTGCCTCTCCTCCCGTTGATCTAGGCAACGCTAGGGGACTCCAGCATCCTCCCAAAGTCTTTGCGCAAATTCCACAGCGTGGAATTGTTATTGCAGAGATGACATAAGAATCCAGACATAATGTTTAGCTCCCAGGTTGATTATAATGAAATAGGCAGCATTAAAAAAAAAAAAAAGAAAGAAAAGAAGATAAAAAAGAAGCCTTCTTGGTTCCAAACCTGAGCCAATTTGATGTGAATTGCAGAGAATGAGATATTGAGCCCCATGATGTCATTTATAGAGTCTGGCCTTTTCTGACTCTGGCTTCACTTTCAGAGCAGCAATAGTTTTTAACTTCAAAGAGAATATCAAGTGCTTGGCAAGCTGCCTGGGAGCGGGTGGAGAGACGCTGGCCCGCGCTCCAGGGAGAAGCGGAGATATGGATCTCTGTCAAATATTTCACACCACAGAGACGCGGAGGGAGATGCACTACCTCCTTCCCTCGGCGCTTTCGCACCGCGATTGCCCTCGCTGCCTGGCTGCAAGATCTTATAAACCAGGTTAAAGAGCCAATTTGCAGGGCAAATCTGCAGGTCCAGCCTGGGTGATCCTCCCCACTGCGAAGGCTGCGGAGCCGTATCAGCAGAAGACACAGGACCAAGGTCTGTCCTTGTCCTGCCAGGTGCAGTCGCTGAGGGTGGTGGAGCAGAGACTAAGAACGAAAACTCTGTTCCTTTACATTTTAACTCAGGTTTCATCTGCTTAGACCTACTTAAAGGGTAGTAAGGACCAGCAAAAGTTCATCACTCACCGAGATAGCCCTGTGTTTTCTTCTGTAGTGCAGTGACGGGGCAGTCCTTGTGAGCCAGCAGGAGCTGTTTAAGTTGAGCAACTTCGTTCCTCAGTAGCGTAACTTCATTCTGAGATTGAAAAGCAAACACGCACGTATGCATCACTCATGCTCTTGACAGCAGCCTCTAGCAACAGCAGGACGTTAATTTATGTGCCCTGCAAACTTACAATTTGTTGTCTAATTTGAGATGCCTCTGGCACAAGAATACCAAACAAAGTTTCCGGGTTTGGGGAATGCAGACACGGACTGCAGCATTTCCCTCCAGCAGCCCCCACCGCTGCCTGGAAAGCCCCTCGCTGTGTTAATCACCTAATCCTGGACACAGATTTGCCTGAGCCCTCCTGCTAATGCCAACTGCTTGAGTCAGACACTCCGGCGTGCCGTTGGCTCCGAAGGAAAACTAAATGGAGCGAGAAGCTGAGTGTACAACCAGCTAAGCCCACGCCAGGCTGTGGGGAACATCAGAGCTCCTCCAAGCTCTTGGTACCTCTGTGAGCTTCTGTAAACCAGGTCTACTCCCCTGAAAACTTTGTGCAGCATATTATTCCTCTATGGAAATGCTTGGAGAAACAGCTGAAACCCAGTCAATTGTATTTCAAAATTGCCTGAGGAAACAGTTTCTATAATTATCTTGGGAAGAGAATAAAAATACCATGATCAGTGCTATTGAAAAAAAAATCCCACCACATGAGCCACTAGCCAGCAGCGAAAGAAAAAGCCCAGAACGGACACCAGTTCAGTCTTTGCAGACCCTTCAATCCTTGGCCAACGCTGCTTGAGCTACTGCCGTGATGGGCAGAGGCAGAGCCCTTTCGAGGGGGAAAGGGAGAGGAACAAGAGCACTGAAGTGCTCTTCCCCCATGGCCTGCTCAAGGCAGAGCAGCAGGATGGAAAGCAGGGAGTGAAATCTAGGCACAGAGGCAGCAATCCTGCTCCAGAGAGCAGCGTCCAAATGCACGTTGTCTCGCAGCACGGGGAAGATGTTCCCTCCGGAGCGATGGTCCTAACGCTGGCAAAGGGCTGTGCTCTGCCTCCACGGTTACATACTCACGCTCAGCTGGATGTTCTGGGTCGTGAGCTCCTCGGCTTTCTTTTCCAAGGAAGACACCCAGAGCTTGCGTTTCTGACGGCAGCGGGACGCGGCAGCCCGGTTCCGCTCCAGGAACCGCTGCCGGCGCTCGTCCGGGTCTTCGTCAACCGTGCGTCTCCGTCGCCCGCCGGTGCTGGGGGTGGGCTGGGCAGGGGAAACCTGCAGATGGGACACAGGAAAGAGATGCTGAAAAGAAGCTCTGGGGCAGGCAAGCAGACACACACCGGCCTAACCAGAGTTCGGCAGAGGAGATGCCAGCTCGTGCGGCTGGGGCAAAAAGGGATTTGCTTTTGCGGAGCAGCCAGGACCGCACACCACGGGGCCGGAGCCCTGGCTGGGACAAAGTCCCTTTCAGAGGCGTTTCTGGCAGCCCTTCCTCAGCTGAGCCTGAAGTGCCCTGCAGACTTCAGGTGTGAATCCACACGGACTCTCCGAGATCCTGAACCGGGTGAACGTGTGAATGTCAGGGGAATTAGTAAAATCCCAAACTTGTACCGTCAGCTACTGGCAGTAACTGACAGCAGAAGCTTCCTCCCCTCCATGACGAGGAGCTAACATGGTAAATGACCACGGGCAGCGCGGAGAAAACGCCTTCCTTTTAATTTCACTTAAGAGACTTTAAAAAGCACTTCACACTGCAATGACTTCGGAGATTCCCACACAGCCAGCAACCACGTATCAGCTGACAGAGGGTAACTTCCAGCTGCAGGGCTGGGAGCGCTTGATCCCGCTCTGACGCATGTAACCACGCACGGTCAAAGCGCCGTCTCCATTTGGGTTCAGTAACTCCATTTGGGTTCAGTAACTCACTGGCAGAGCACAAATTACAGTTTCTGAGTGGGTGATTTGCTTTAAAAATTAATTTGGGTTGAATTTTCCCTGAATGTCTTCAGCTAAACAAGCTCTCAGAGGCAACTGGTACAAAAAGATTTCGTAACGCTGCACATTTCCCAGTTTTAATTTGGGAGAACAAAGGAAAAGTCAGCGAGGGCAAACAGTCCCGCAGACACAGCCTTGCCGGCGCTTCTGCGAGGGCTCTGTAATTACACTGCCACAATCGGGGAGTGCAGTTACACTCCGGTACTCGCTGTCAGGCAGCATATGGATATTAAACTTTTGGAAGCCTATCTAACTGACGGAGCAGGTGGCGATCCTGATGGAAGGCTGGCATTTGGTTAGCTGGCAGGAGCCGGTGGAGTTGATTGCCTAAGAGGGGAGCGTTTAACCCCAGTAATTGAGCAGGGAGAATAGAGCGAAATATTCTTTCGGAACTCCAGACCTTGTCAAGCAAATTAACATGTTGCTGAAGTTTTCTGCCTGGTGGTGCTTGAGAGCATTAGTGCTGAAGCGGCACTGAAAAAACAAGGTTTTTAACCCATTCTGCAAACCAGGAAGCTGCAAGATTTTCCTCCTCTTTGCCCGAGGCCCAGAAACCCACAGCACCTCCAGCCCAGCCTCGCAGGCTAAGCAGCAGCAGACCTGTGGCTGAGCTGGGGAAGGGGCGTCAGGGTGCTGGACAAGGATCTGACTCTGCTCTGGACGTGCGGTCACCATCGTGCTGGCTGAGCCCACCACCAAGTTGCTGCCATTCAGCGAGGAAGATGCCGTCAAGCTGGCCTTCAGCCTCTGTTAAAGGAGAAAAAAGGACATCAGTGGACTTGTTTTTCATGCTGTTAAGGCTTTAACCAGCTCCTCTATCCTCCAAGGAGCCAGGCCGTGGGGAAACGGGCTCTTCAGGGACCGCGGCTGATTCAAATCCAACTGCAAGCCATCACCATCTGGCCTACACAAAGACAGACAGCGGCTTCCAACTTAGGCCCAAGCAGACAGGTGTCCGCATCCCAAAATTGCTACTGCAACTGGCACCGGTCCCCTCCCCAGCTGGCAGGCTCTGCAGAAAGACCACGGACTGAACAGGCTGCGGAGCCCAACTGTCCTTGAGCACCCACAGAGGGGTCCTTCTGGGGTGGAGAAGGACCTACGCGTGTCTTCCAAGTTCCTCCTCTGGGCAGCCAGGCAGAGGCCAGCGGGGCAGGGTGGCTTTTCATGCCTCAGAGTTTAAGATCTCTCACCCCACTTGTAGCTCTGATCTGCCCATGAATCCTGCAGACACCTGAGCAGGGTGCAATGGGAGCAGTGACAACGCACCCGCAACGGCGAGCGGCGCCGCTGGAAGAGGTGGGTTTGCAAACGTCTCCACCCCGTCGCAGCCAAAAAGACAGGGGGTTTCGCTGCGATTTGTCTGCAAACTTAGGTTTGCTTCCCCCCGCTGCGTGCGCCCAGTTTGAGCCACGAAGAGCCAGGAGAGGAAAATCCTTTCGTAAGCTTTTAGTTAAAGAGGTCTACATGAAAACCATTACCAGGATCCTTGGATTACAGCACAACATCCCTTCTCTTGGCTCTGCCTTCCTCAAGCCCACCTCCAACCCATCTGTTATCTTGGAACTAGAAGCGCCAGCTTTACAAAACAGCCGCGTTTAGGATGGGGCTGAGGTTTGTCTTGACAATAGCGTGCCGGTTCTGCCTGCCAGAGCCGCAGCGCTGATTAGTCTAATATTCCTGGTGGCATTTGTAACACCTGCTCTCGGTGCGGGGAGGCGCTCCGATGGCCGCGCAGGATTTCGGAGAAGCAGTGGGTCTTCGCGAAGGCTGCAGGGAAAAAGCCTCCAGACGGAGTCTCTTCTGGAGGAGCTAGTGAAGACTTAGGGACAACACCGTGGATGCGACACCCTCCCCAGCATGTGTTCGGACACTCACCATTTTGGCTTCGGAGTGCACTGGAAGTCCTGATGGTGAAATGGACCCGCTGCTGTTGATGGGCGGCCCGGGAATACCGGGAATGTTCGGCACCATGGACATCGGCCGAGCCAGCTATCGGGGAGGAAGCAACACATGGGTTTTGGAAGCTGAGGTGCTTTCGCAAGCGCGCTCCACGAAGCGGCTCTGTAATAATTCCCCGACCAAGCACATTTATAAATCTTGACAAACATTCAGCGTTTAACTACTGCCATCAATTATGCCTGCTGTCACTGAAGGCCAGCAGCCACTCCTTTGGTGGCCACGGTGGCTGTTTCGGAATCACCCAGCCATACCAGCCGAGCGCTGAGGACAGGGAGGAGGGCAGCCCTAAACCCTCCCTCCTTCCCTTCCCTCCCAGAGGGCTTTTCCCCACCAGTAGAGGAGACCAGATGGAGAGGAAGGGTACGAGATCCCCTCTGGTTCTCTGCCCAGCTCTATCGCAAAGCTGCCGCAACACCAAGGGTAAGTCACAGCATCCCCTCCTAAACACGGAGAGCTTTCTCCCTCACCAAAGAGGGGAAAAACTAGGATTTGTGCTTGCTTTTATAAGCCGCTCAGGTACGCTGTTGCAAAGCACTACAAATGCAAGTCGTGTTTCAAACGATCAGGAAGGTACGAAGACGTTTCCGTGCCTCCAAGCTATGCCGAGCTGCCTGCAGTCTGCCTACTTTGACGTCAACATTCCTGTTACCTGAGGCAGAAGGTTTTGGCCGTTACTCACTCAAAACCCAAAAGACATGCCCAGCAGGACAGACAGGATTCACGCGAGCTGCTTGGTCGGAAGCTGAAGCGCTCGCAAGACGTACAAGCCACCCACCATGCAAATCTGCTCGTGAGTTCTGCACCACGGCAAATTCTCCGCATGCAAAAAGCACAACCCGCGAGGCTGATATTCAAACAGCTCTTTAGCACACTGGCAAGGTTAGGGTGGCTTTCCTGGACTGCAAAGACCAACATGTTCTCTGCAAGCTCGACTGGTTTCAATTGAGGCACGCTGTTCCAAATGGAAGCAGCTAATCAGGGATCCTACAGTTCCCAGCCCTGGATCAATGGCATGAGCCATCTGTCCAGGCAAGGCTTTGTTTTTTTCCAGACTTATTGCCCTCTAGTGTGATCGACATGTTATTACTACCTTGCCAGAGCTGGGCCCCCTCCTCCTCCTCCTCTTCCAGTCGTATCTTGCACAGAGGGGGAGATATATTTTAATTTTTACAAAATGGAAGTGCCTGCATATATTTGGCAGGGGAAAAACACTGTCCCCTCCTCTCCCGCGCGGAGCTGTGTTGGAAGTTTCTCTCACCGATATAACAGAAGGCATCTGTACGGGAGGGCCTGGGAGGACGGGCATGGTCTGTCCGTTTGCAAGCTGCACGACAAGAGGAAGGGAACCTGTGGGAGACCTGGAGAAACAACAATTCAAGTTCTCATGGATTATTTCAAGTTTATGCTGACCCGGCAGCCCCACGAGCTCAAGGGCAGAAGGGCGAATTAATTCTGGTTAGTGGATTTGGGCTCATTTTCCCATTTCTGAATGGCACGTCCTGAAAGGGTGGGTGCAAAGCCTAGCTGGGCACGTGTTAAGGTAACTCAGCCTCCCGCACGCTCACCGCACGGCAGCCAGCACGTGCCAACGTCACGCCGAGGTGACCCAGGCTGCCGCTCCTCGCTCGGGGCTGGCAGCGGCGCTGATGGCCAGTGTTACGATGCGCCCTGGCTAACTCCTGGGCATACACTGGCCGGCCAAAACACCACGGCTGCCAAAGCCCCGAGACACGATGCCCACCTGAACAGACAGAAAAGCACATCCAGGGGCTGCTGCAGCTCCTCCTCGGGGAGATTAAAAGCGCCCTCCCGGGCTGAGCCTGGCACTGGGCAGATGGGGGGTCTGGGCAGCTGCTCCTGCCTACCAGTAACTTCTTGGCCTGTGAGCCACGTCTGCTGAGCTCCCACGAGAGGGTTTGTAAGGATTTAGGTTTCCATTAACAAGCGCTTCTGACTCCAGAGAAAAACTCCTAAATATGGAGTCGATGCAGGGCTGGCTTGTGTCTGCCCAGACAATGGCTCCGGGAGACGGGGAACGGCCCCGCTCACTGCAGGCTGGGGGAGGCGGCGATCGCGCCGGAGCCTAATTGTGACAAATTAAAAATACCAAGAACTTTTTCCATTGCAGATCACTTTGCAGCAAAAGGCGGTGTTTCTGCATGTGGTGACAAACAGGCACACACATCCCTGCCTCCATTTCGAAGCGTCACAAACCTCACTGTGCTCCGGTTCTGACCGTCCGGATTCAGCCTTTCTAGGAGAGAAAAGCCGGAGCTGATCTGCTCCGGCCGATGGGGAAAGCAAGGAAACCGTCCCTGCCAGCAAGGGCTGATCTCCTGCTCCTTCTCAGCTCATGACAGCGCAGCAAGGAGCCGAATGGAGGCAGAGACGAGCCGGGAAGAGAAGAGCAGAGCTGCTGGGAGCCTGACTTTGGGGGAGGGAGAAAAAAAATTTGCTGCTGCCTCCTCTGCTGAGCTCAGGGAAGGGGACCGAGGAGGCTGGGCTGCCTGGGATCCTCGGAGGAAGCCGTGCTGGCATGGAGTAATGGCAGGGTGGGGAGAAGCAGGGGATGTGGGTCAGAGGGGGGAGTTCATCGTGCCAATAACTCAGGCTGGAATTTTTAAGGCTGCCTTGGGAACGCGAACGCTCGACTCTCATTCATTTCTATTGGGCATCCCAAATCCTCCAGGCTGCTTTGAAAATCCCAGCCTAACAAGCCGAGTTACAGGGAGGTCACAGCCTCCCCTCCATCTCTGTCACGCTGACAGCCCCACCACAACCGCAGTGGCCCTAACGCAGGGACCCTCGTTAAAGCTGCAGCCCAACCTCTCCGTAGAACGCGTTCAACTCTCACGCCCTAGGCGGGATCTACCCCCGTAGGCTGCAAAGGGCACATAAAATCATATTAAAGTCTAGCTTACTAGACTTTCTGATTTTTTCATGTCTTCAAGCGCAAGGGGACTCGGTTCCAAACAGCCCCGCGTGTCTCTGCCTGTGCGGGGTTACAGGAGGAATATAATGCCCTTTCAAAACCCCAGGACAATCACTTAACCCCTTAATGCCTCAAGACAGGATTTAAAACTTTCCGTCAGGAAGTCTGGATTGATGGTGCCAGCGGGTCAAAGCAAAAACACACACAAAAATATGAACTGACAGCCAAAAAGAATGGCCTGGTTAATGTAAGGAGCCAGCCTCAAACAAGGGTAATTAGAAAGAGGCCAGGACCACAGCGAAAAAGAAGCATCCTGACACCAAAGAATAGAAGTGGGGGTAAATATACGTCTCCTGAGGGCTCACTGTAATGCGTTTCCTGCATCCTTCAGGCTCCTTCCTTTTATGTGCAGGGCCAGAGCTACCTAACGGTGTGGCAGGCTCATAACCGCCGCAGCGAGTGCTCTGGAGCCTCGGATCCAGACTGTTAAAGGGGCAAAAAGGAGCAGGTCATTAGATCTGCTGAAACAAACAGCTCCCGAGGCAGAAGCTGACCATGAAGGAGGCCAGCAGGTTGCAGAAGAGGTTACACTTCAGAGGCAACAGCTGTCTGAGAAAATCCCAAAGCCATTAAAGATCCAGACAATTTCCTACCGTCGGTTTAGCTGAGCTCTCTCCACCGCATCAGGCTGCAAAAGCAACTTGGGAGTCCCCAGTCAGGCCACGCTCCCATCGTAGACAGCGAGTGTCATGTCAACGTGTTTGGGGATTGGGTTTAATTTCTCCCCGCGGTGAGTTTTGCCTCGTTTCGTTACACTGCAACAATTAGTTCCTGCTTTCTGCACTTACACCCCATTCCGCTTTTGTAGACAGTGCAGCAACGAGGCCCTTATGCCCAAGCAGCCGCAGCCGGAATCGCAGCACCTCGGTTGTTCCGACAATCAAGGAACTTATTTAGGTACCTAATTACTGCCCAGGAAGCCTGACGGTACGGGAGAAAAACCTCAGCGCACGTGTCCCTCCTCCGCACTTACCCAAGCTGTCTGTTGGAAGGGGGAGCCTGGGTAATGACAGAGGTTGGGGAAGGCAGCGTAGGGTGGAGCGGGTCATAACCCAAGTGTAGTGGCAGCGAGCCTGGACGCACGATGGTTGGAGTAGGCGTAGAAATGATTACAGGCTTGGAGGTGATCTCCTGAAGAGGCTCAACAGACAAAAGGAGAGACGCTGTTACTTATTAGTTTCATAATCACCTGGCTGTCTCTTCCTTCCGACGGCTTAAAAGCAATTTTGTGAAAATTAAGGCACCTTCGCCGCAGAAACTGAGGCATGGAGGGGAGCGACTTACCCAAAGCCACACTGATTTGATACCAGTGCAGGGAAAAGGGCACAAATGTCAGACTCCTGCTGCCTGCAGCAGCCACTGGGAAATAATCCCCCTCTCCAAATTACGGCTCCAGCGCCAGCCAGCGTCTCTAGAGTGGGAAGTTACTCAGATGGAGACTGTGTCACCCCAGACTAATCTGCTCTGAATCACCAGCCAGCTCCCCCAGGACACAGGGAGCCGGTCTCGGAGAAGATGCGTTACTTGTTTGGCACTTTTGCCTTGCCAGAAAAGCATTCCCAGAGTGAACAGCAAGGCTTTCTGCATTAGCCAAATCCACGCGGAGACTTAAGGGCAGCAAATGTGTATTTTAGCGAACAAGCTTTTCTCTTTCTTTCCAAAATGAGGGAGCCCAAATCAGGCCTTGGCACCCAAGTGGAGAAAAAGCTTGTTCTCATCCAGAGAAGGAGAGACCAACATCTCCGCAGGGCATGGTCAGGGAGACCTACCTTCTCCTTGTTCTGTGGCGACTGCGGGTTAGACGCAGGGCTGTCTGGCGGAGAAGAGTCCACCTCCACCGGCTCTTCCTCCTTTATCTTGATGTCCGGGGTGGACGGCAGAGACATGTCCAGGGCTCCGGCACTCTACGGGAAAACCAGCCACGGATTGAAAGGACAATTAGCTCATATTGTTTGTGAAACATTCGGCTGCTCCCAGAGGAAGAGCTACAGCTCTGAGTTCTTGCCAAATTATTATTATTTATTTGTACTGAAGTAGCATCTGGGAGCCCGAGGCGGAGAGCGGTGCCGCGCCGCGCCGGCCCCATCCAAACAGAGACGGAGGCCTAGGAAAGACGGTCTCTGCCTCAGATGGCACCATTTTGTGGTTTCTCAGTAACACACACCAATTCTTTCCATGGGTTCGAGTTTGGGTTGTTGGGGTTTTTTTCGTAAAAGGGCTTTGCTAAGGAGAACAGGTAACAAAGCCAAATGCCTGCGAGTTACAGAAGGCACTTTCATTCACAGAAGAGCTGTAAAGCATTGTATAAATCAGCCTGAATTATTTTATTACCCGATTATCAAAAGCAAACAAAGAGCCATGCAAGTTATTAAATATCTATGAGCGCCCCATTAAAATAAAACCCAACCATATGCCTGAACCTGGCAACTTGCCACCACCCTGGGTTCCAGCAGTGCCACGTGCCCCATTTTAACCAGTTAATGACTTGCTGGGGACGGGAAAAGGGCAGGGTGACAACGAGGGAGGGGGACTAAACTGCGCGGCCACCTCTCCCCTCCCCAGACCTGGAGGAAGAGAAGACCTGGGAGAAGATGGCGTACGGGAGCACCGGAGAAACACGCAATGGAGCGAGACACCGACCGCAGGATGCTGCATTCAGCTGGGCTCCAACAGACCTCGCAAATCACCCGGTCCCTCCCTCCGTCCGGGGCAGGAGAAACTCTCCCTAAATCAGTCCTGACGGCTGTTTGTCCAACCTGCTCTCCCTCCCTCCACAATCAATCCCGGCGCTTTCCTTCCCTCGCCCGACTGCTGGCAGTTCGTCCTAGCACCTAACCTAAACCTCCTCCTTTGCTGCATTTTAAGTCCCCTCAAGGGAGGGAAAATTGCGGCAAGAGGGTAAATCCGGGCATCTACAGATGCTCTCAAGTGGGGTGCGGCTCCAACGCCTCCGCTCTGCACTGATTTACGCAGGAGCTTTGCTTGCAGTACGCAGTAACCATTTACCTGCCCTCTTAAGCAGAGATGTTGCACTGGGAATCACAAAGGAGAAGGGATTAACATGCAGGAAAGTTTCAAACCACTTAAAGTGCCTCCAGGGAAGCTCCTGCTGTGCCTATGGTTTTAATTAACATGCTGGTGTGGAGACCACCCTTGGAACTGGAGGACAAAACACAACAGCAGCAACTGGGCTCAATGCGGCCAAATGTTGAAAGCATCTCAGAAATGCAGCAGGCAGCTCTGGCCAGGTTCGGTGAGTGACAAGCCATCTGGGCCCGGCGACCTCGCCTCTGCAGAGATTTTCTAGGAGGGATAAATGCTTTCCCAAACGCCTGAAACCACCCCAAGCTTCACGCCGCCCCATTCGCCTGGCTGCCGGCAGAAATATTTAGACTGCAGTCATCCTAAGGCAAAAAATGAAAACATCGAACCGCCTAAGGATCTTAGCTGCAGCTATTAGGTAGCGCAGCCCAGGAGATGGGTGGTCTTACATATAAAACAACTGGCTAGACTGTGGGCTGCTCAACCATTTATATGTGAAACCGCAAACGAACAGCTACCTTCTCCCAGCGCTCGGGGTCTGGGCTGCAGAGAACAAAAGGCAGGGAATTCAGAGCATAAAATGCCACGCAGCCCCGACAAGGGCCTGCAGCATACCAATGAGAGAGATCAATTTATGCTTTAAAGAGCCCTGTTATTAGGAGAGCGGGTGAAAGACAGTTTTCAGTTTTAATTCTGAATTCCTCCGTTCCCCATCTCGGTGAAGATTTACGCGGCTGTGCTCCTGCAGTTTATTTCCGAGCAGCGCCGCTGACTGTGAGCGTATGTACATACATATATCAATTTAGTAAATGTATGTGCCAGTCTAAGAGCCCAATACGCATCTGCTGCTTCTCAGAGCCTGCAAAGGGGGGGAGAAATGTCCTTAATTAGCTGCTATCTGACGAGATCCCGTTGTCCTTCAGACCCTTGCGCTCCTGAGGTTGGCAGGGGCAGCCTGAATCGATACCGCTTGCATATGAGGGAGCTCTTTGTTAGAAAAAGCCTCACTCCTCCATAGAGCCCCTCTATTTGCACGTACGGTGACACCCTGCAAATGCTAAAGGCACACGGCTGAGCTCCGTCCCTTCCCTGCACCTTAAAGGCATCATCGTTACGGATCTTGATCCCCAAGGAGGCTCTGAGTGAGTTTTTGCTCAGATCCTGAACACTTCACAGAGTCCTGCTCTTTTCCTGCATCTCCTTCCCAAGGTGCGAGGTATTTTGGGTACTGCCTTTTTTTTTTTTCCCCCTTCCCTTTTTTGAAGTGAAAAGCCAAAGGAATAATAAGCCATTAAAATCCGCTCTCACCAGGCCTCGGATTGCAGGATAGCCAGCCAAAGTCACCCCAGTTAAAAAAATAAAGTCCCATGTAAGCCAGCATATTAAATCCGAGCCCACGCTTAGTTACCCTACAACATGTGCCTTTCATCACAACGGCACCGTCCCCCCGCCAGCCCCCACAATATGCACCCGGCTCAGTTTTACGGCAACGGTGGCCTTCGCCTCTTGCCTTTTTCTCGTCATCCTCCGCAGCTTTCTTGAACTCGTGCTCAAAGGAGCTGGCCAGTTCATTGAAGAGTCCCACTTCTTCGCAGTTCTTCAAGAACCTAGTCGGGGTCGGAGTCTGATCTGTTTGGGTTGTAACACCAAGCACTGGTTAAAGAGAGGCTAGAGAATTCATTTGAACCACCTCGGCCCTCTCCGGGGACCCCTAGCAAATGTGGCCTCTGTTTTGTGAAAGTCTGGATGCTTTTCCACTGTGTGTCGTGTTTGCAAAGCAACTGACAATTCAGAAAGGGGAAAATAATTTCATGTTGATTTTGTTTCTCTGGTAAACGCTGCTTAAAAAAAAAAAATAATCATTGCAGTGATTTCTGTGAAATTCCTGCCTTTGGGTCGTGTCCTGTCCCTCCCACCCCAGGGTTTTGCTTGTCCTCATCTGAATTGCTGCTGCAAGGAAGGAAAAGAGTGGGGTTTGATCTCCCTGCAACAGCAGATCTCAAAAATATGGAGTGATGCGAGGGGAAACGGCTGATCGGAGCAGCTCCACCGCTGATGTGGAATAGAGCCGGGCAGAGTTGCTTCCCTCCCTGCGCCGGCTCCGTACATTAATGCGCATCCTAGGACAGACGGCTACGTGGGAGTGCTAATAATTACCACCACTGTCCAAAGCAATCCCTCTGGGGCCCGTTTTCCACCATATTAACACGTTGAGTCATGATCTCTCTGGCCATCACCCAGGCTATAAAGCAGAAAGAAATCTCCTAGCTCCCAGCGAGCCTCGTTTTTCTGCGTGACGTTAGGTCAGGAGTCCAGGTACTAGCGGGAGCCCGGCACGAGCACATTACACCAAAAGAATCCATCTGGCAGAAAACTACATAGATTTTTAAGCACAAAGGGGATCCCTGGGATAGTTTAGCCTGACCTCCTGCATAAAACATCGGCTGTTTGGCACGGATGCTCCCTGTTCGAGCAGAGTAGCTGTGCTCGACCTGAAGCGTCTACGGAAAGCATCCCATTTGATTTCAAACCGGCCAGTGGTGGAGAGTCTCCCGCAGCCTCCGGGAAGCAAATCCGGCGATTACTTTGCCTTGCTGTCGCAGAACTACGCTTTATTTCCAGCCCGACTTCAAACCCTACCTATTGGTTTTGTTAATAAAGCAAAGGCCTCCTCTGAGCACACTTTGGTTCCCCCCAAATCTCTCTTCATTAAACCAAGAAACTTTGTCAACTAAAGATCTCAGCAGGAGGCTGTTTTTCCAGTGCTTTAATGGCTCTCAGGGCTCTTTTCGGACCATTCCCCATTTAGCAATGTCCTTCCAAGCCACGCACGCCAGCCCGGGGCCCAAATCTCCAGCAGAAGTTTTCACAATGCCGCAAAGCAAAGCCGTATAACCTCTCTCGTCCTACCCTTCCCCAGTTCGTATCTCCAGGAATTGCAGCAGCTCTTCTGCCCACAGCATCACCCCAGAAGTGCACGTTCCCATTTAAATAAGTCTCTCTGCTGCCAGCTATAACCGGCAGAGAGAGAACAATTCTTTACGACTCTCTTTAGCTTAACCGTGGAGTTACGGCAAGAGATGTACGCTGAATCCTCCTGCTCATTAACACACGGGCTGCTGCCCTGGCCTCAGCACAAAGCAAGAGGGAGGGAGAGAACGAACCCAGAGACAAAATGGTGGCTTAAAAAAAAAAAAAAAAAAAATAAAAGGACGTTAGGAATGTAGGGCAATAACGCCCTAGATCTCACTGCTCAAAGGCAGCATGCTTTATAGCCCTCGCAAACCCCCCGGCAGCTCTATCTGCCATCAAGAGCTCAGCCAGGGAAAGCCTGTGTTAAACAGGCTGGTCTTGCACTGACCACAGCTAAATAAGTTTGGGGTTTTTTTTGCTTTGCGGTTTACCCTGGAGCAACCCACTGAGGAGCTGGGAGAGGGGGCTAGACCCGCCCTCGCTGCTGTTCCCTGTGCTAAAACTGAAGCGTTGCATCCCACCCACGGTTTTACCCGTGCGAGTTTGTGTGCAGGAGGAGTACAGACCTCTGGGAGCTGCGAAGACGGGGGCTTTTCATGCTGCATCCCTGTCAGAGCAGGTGGGACTTCGGCTGGAGATGGGACCGTACCCCATTTCTGCTCCCCTGTCACCGCCTGGCCACTTTACACCCTGGGTTTATCAAGCAAAAGCTAACCCTCCCGCCGTGCACCCTGTTTAGAAAGGGGGTGAACCGAAGGAAAAACAACCTTTAGGAATCTAAGGTTTCTTTCAGCCCCTGCCCCAAATTCTTCGCCATCAAGTCCCATTAGCCTGATCCCATTTGAAATTAATTCTCCCTCCGGGAGCCTGGTTCGTCTCTGTGAGCCCTCCCCTGGGAGAAGCTTTCTGCCCTTGCAGCAAAGGCTGTGTGAGCTCTCTTACGATCCGACCCACAGCTACAATGAACTTGAAGGCTTTAAGAAACCAACTGAATCGCTATTTCCTACTTCAACACCGAATTTGTGCTGGAGATGAACCTGGGAAAAGGGTGCCAGGCTCCCGCAGCAGATGTTTTGTTTCCCCTTATGAACTCTCAAGGCTTCAGAAAGCCTTTCCTCCTCGTTTCTTGTTCTCAGCAACAGCCTTTTCATCCAGCGGTAACACAAACCTCACGCCCTTTTAAGAAGCCCGAACGAAAGGGGACTGACAAGGCAGGGGAGTATCTGTAACCGGCAACGATCTGCTGCCAGACAACAATATACATTTTTTTTTTCCCCCCCCCAATCTTATAAAGGCTGCATTGACCGTGCGCTGCCAGAGCGCCTCATTTGGGCTCTGTAAATGCACTCTCGGCAGTAGCCAGTGCACTCGATGGCGTTTTAATTTATTAACTGCTAGCCTAAAAGCTCAAGAAAATTGACACCTGGGCTGAGGAGAGGAAGCTGGGTTTGTCAGATTTTGTTCATCGTCCTCAAAGCACATGCAGAAATGTGAAAGACCTTTTGTCCATAAATCTTCCAGTCTTAATAAAAAGGGTGAGAGCTAAAAAAAAAAAAAACCCAACCAAAACCCCCCACAAAACCTGATACTACCATAAAAAAAGAAAAAAAATAGAAACTTGGAAGCCTCTGGCTTTCCTTTCCTCCTGATTAAATGCAGATCACAAGAGCTTTTTATGGGAGGTAGAGACGTTTTTCAGTGCATCTGGTCCCCGGTATTAATCTTGCAGTCATGCTGTATTAATGTGCACCGTTTTCAGAGCTGGCCTGGATTGAACGCCACATACCTGCTATGATGACTGAGTCGGTTCGAGCAGGGCCGAATTTCAATGTCATCTCATGCTTGTGTTTATGAACCGCCAGGTGGTCCTCGTTTGTAAACCTCTGAAATGAAACAATTTAGAAAATCGTGAATAAATGCATTTTGTGTTTTACGGGTACATCCTGCAGCAGGGTGGGGGAGAGAGCCGCCCGGAGAGCAACTGTAACACAATCGCTGCCGAGCATTAAGCAAAACCAGAGCGGGACAGATTGTTTGAGAAGCGGTGTGTGAACACATTGCTCAAAATGAAAAAGCCATTACACGGGGCTTCTGGGGAACGGGGGACAAATATTTTTAATAATCCATTTTTTTTAAGCGGCGGGGCCACGCGGTGACTGCAACTAATCTAGGAAATGCAAAACCGCCCTGCTCGGTGAGATGCGCCGCTTTATTGCTGGCTAATGGAGGGATGAATTAGGCGCTATTAGGGGTCGGGCAACTTTTTTTGGATGGTGTGCGACAGAGCTGGCACCCGCCCGGCAATTCAGGCCGTGGTTTTATGGAGCAGGACGGAGGCGGCTGCCCAACGTCCCTGCCCGTGGCTGTTTGCGACGGCACGGAGCGGCCCGAAGCACGGCTGCCGTCGAACCCTGGGGGGGGATGCGTTTCACGTCCCGTAAGGACGCCGTCTGAAATTCCACCTGCGGGAGAATTGCAGGATAAAAACCCACCCGTGATGGCTTTAGGGATGTGCCGGGTGGGGGGCTCGCATCCCCCCCGCCAGGCAGGGCTGGGTGCACGGGGCCATCGATACCCAGACAAAAGGGCAGCATCGTCCGCCGCGGGGCTGCTTTCAACGGCGGCACCAGCCCCAAGCATCGAGATTGAGGAAAGCAGGGGGAGAGGCAGGGACGGGGTTAAAGCAAATAATCATAAAGACCCGAGGATGGATTGCGCCTCTCCTAATAGACTGCGACAAAGCGGGAGGCTGAGGGCACTGCACGGGCCGTACTGCAGGATTTTTATGCATCCAGGAGCCACGCAGCATCGGGCTTGCTGTTTCTAGAAAGAGCTGCTGCTGCAGCAAAGGCTTTCTGCCCTTTTCCCCTTCCTTTTTTCTCTCTTTTTAAACCAACCAACAAACAAACCAACCCAAAGCCACCTGTTTCTGCGAATTAGCTCAAGCGTGACACCCCGGGTTCGCTCGCTCTTTCCGATGCTTATTTATGACTCAATTTTTTTTATCGAGCAAAGCTGCATTTTCCAGGCTGGAAGCCACGGCGGCGCCTTCCCGGGAGCTGTGCGGCGGGGGGGACGTTAGCAGAGGCAAGGGACAGCCCTGCCGAGACGACGGGCGCATCCGCACACGTCCCATCCATCTTCCCCTTCGGTGCAATAACAAGTGTATTATGCAAAGCATCCTTCAAAGACGTTGTATCAGAAGGTGCTTTTGGTGGCGACTCGTAACCGGGGCTCAAACTAAATGAAATCGGAGCTGGTGGGAGAAAACCAAACAGGTTTTTGCCCACGTAACCCTGGGCGCACACACTCCGGCTTTCCCAGCCGCTGCTCCCCGATCTGGTCCCTAACTAAACCTTAAATAAAATTTCTCAACCGTTTTTGCTAAAAATACACGTGTTCTCGGTTTCTTTCCTCCCCGCAGCTTCCGAAACCCTCAGCTCTGCCCCAGCCCAAACGTGACTCATTTCCAAACGGCGTTACAAATCTCGGCGACGCCAAAACGCCACCGAACAAAGGAGAAGCGAGCGAACCGCCGCCGTTTTCCGAGGGAGACAAAATTTGCAGCGTCGTTTTGCATCGCACCATAAAGCGCTCGCGGAAGGGGGGACCGGGGAGAAAGGGTGGGCACCGACACTTTGTCATATTTCTGGCCCAAAACCACCCTGGCTTTTAACGTTACTCGGCTGCCAACCCCGCTCACCCCTTGCGACGCGGTGACGAACCGTTAGCGGAGGAAAATAGGTGGGTTACGGTAAGCGGAGAAAAATAAATCAGGTTTTTTGTGAGGACAGAGGAGCAGCCGGTTTCAGATGAATATTTAGCAGGCAGGCGGCCGCTGCTCCAGCGGCGTCTCAAAATACTAAACATGCAGAGACAGGGGGGAAAAAAAGGACAAGGAAGAAAATTCCCAATTTTCCGCCTCCGTTTTGTACTGGGTAAAGAAATGGGGAATTTTTAGGTCAATGAGGGAAGCAGCAAGAGGACAAAGTAGGGAATGGGGTCACATTTCTCTCCCCTCCATGCTCCCCCCGCCAGCCCCGGCTCCACAAGGGGCACGTTTCAGCCCGGCCTCGGTACCTCCAAATTTATTTTAATCTTTCATTTTGCTCCATCGCAGGATTTTTTTTTTTTTTTTACATTTTTTTTTTTCTAGGGCAATTTTCCTGCTTTCGGTGTGCGTTACAGCTCTATTTAACATCTTTATGTGGTCTCACTAGCTTGGGAGCTCTCTCTTTCTCTGCACAGAAATGCTCACAGACACAATATATCTTTCTACATACATTTCCAAACGCCGAAACCTAGAGGCTGAGTCTGGCACTTCAGTTCTAAATCATGTCATTTTACACAGAGAAGAAAGCAGGGGGGTAGAAAGGGGGAAGAGTAGGGGGGGGGGGGGAAAAAATCAAATGAGTTAAAGCCACAGCACTGGCTTTAATATTTAATCTCCTTCCATCAGCAGCTGACATATAGCAGTGTTATTTCAGCCTGCTATTTTGCGGGTGTCTGAATTAAAAAGAAGATGTAGACTGTAAACTCTTTGGGGCGAGGGACAGGCGCTGGGATAACGCTGCCGCCTCCGCGCTGCACATCGGCCCCGAAAGCGGCGGCGACCCTTCACGCTGCAATGGCGAAGGGCTGCGTAAAATAAAGAGTTTAAGCACCGCACGCAGCCCCGATTTCTGCTTTTCTCTCCCCCTACGATGGCCCTACGGCTGCCTTTGGTGCAGGGGACGGAGCAGGCGGATGGCATTTGGGTTTGGGTAAACACGGGGCTGGGTTTATTTACCCCAGAGACGGTAACAGCTTTTTGGAGAAAACAGATTTGAGGCAGACTAAGGCTGGCCAGTCTGCATTCTTTACTCAACAGGCTGTGACAGCTCGATGGATAAATGTGCTCATTTAAAAATCTTTATTTAATAGGACACAATACTTCCAGCTGGACCAACGCGCCATCTCCATTAAAGCAAGCGCCAGAGAATAAATGCAGTAGGCTGAAGCCTGGATCTTTAGTCAGAAGGAGATTTTTCCATTGGTTTAATAAGCACAACGTGAAAAACAAGGGGTTGCTCAGGGCTTTTTCCTTGCTTTTGTAAAGCCTGCAACTGCGTTTGATGCAAAAGGAGGCTCAGGCGAGCGCCGAACGCACTGCATCCCACCTTCCAGCCGTGCAGGAGCCCAGGCGCTCGCTGGCTCTCCCAGCAGCTCCAGCGCACAAGCTGCACGGCTATTTTTTAACCTTGACAGTAATTTTCAGAGAACATAAACACCGGCTGCGCACCAAGCCAGTCACCTGGCCAAAATTCAGTTTTAATATAGACCAAGTGTAGGCTGCAACAGCACAAACTGTTCCGCAGGCGCACACTTGTGAAAAGGAGACTTTACCTTGCTGAAAGCACGAGCCCTGGTACAGTCTCACCAGACCTGAAAGGGGTGAGGAGCCAAACCGGTCTCCATCAAGCTCATCACACGGCTGAATTAATAAGCTGTCATTAATACGGGGAAGAGGAAACGCTGCTCCAACCTTAACTCCAGCACAGCGGTGTGTTATTCTGCCCACGGACACCACGGTACTGCTGTGACATGGTCAAAACACCTGGATACCAGGGGAAACAAAAGAAATCAGCACGTGTCTTGCAACCGCAGTGCTAGAGGTAAATGACTGCACTAAGCGCTCCGGCGTGGATAAGCTGAGCTCAAAGTCACCGACTTTAAAAGGAGCCACAACAGGTTTCACTTCCAGAGTCTGTCTGGTCACTGCGATGCCCTATAGCGAGCGATCGCAGTGCGATCAGCCCAAGACGAGGGGCTGGGGGATGCCCTGGGGTCCGCCTTGCTCTCCTGGCACCGCCTCGGGCGAGGGGCACCTACCTCCTTCGTTTGGGGACCTCCCGGTGGGCAGGACACCCACGTGAGCCGGGAGACGCAGCGTGCGGAGAGCAAGGCCAACGCCACGGGGAGATGCCGGACCTCCTGCACGCATCCCAGCCCACCCAGCATCCGACGCAGCACATCCTCCCCGCGCTTCCCGGCTGCGGCAGACCCGCTGCCTACGCCCCATCCATACATCTTGCCGTGACAGGGCTCAGATGGATTTCTAGTCGCGTGGCAGGCTGGATAGATATTCCCCGTTCACTCGGCACAACTGCAGAGGTAACTAATGCAGGGTCACGGATGCCCCCAAGGGCTGGGTGCCCAAAGGTTAGCTGTTACGGCTGTGAGTGATGTGACCCCCCAGTTCTTGCGCAGATCTGGGCTCCATCTCACCCATTTCCCATCTGAGCAATGACAACGATAATTCCCTCCCTTGCAGAGAGGCTGTAAGGATTAATTCGCTAATGTGCATAAAGTGCCCCGATACTGGAGTGATTCATAGATTTTAAAGGCCGGGGGGACCATTACAATTATCTGCCCGGGACCACGTGAATCCCCAGATGGGCCCATTTCCATAGGAAAGGAGGTGTCACGAGACGACGAGGAGATAACGCCGCAAAGACTTGTTGGTTTGAAAGAATGCAACAATAGCACGGCCAAGTTGTCTTATTTTTACACTTACGAGAGCCGACACGCAAATATTTCGGACCCGTTTCCTCTTGGAGGGTTTCCCGTAAGGCGGTGCTCACTGGGCCAGGTTTCAGAAGAGCTCGGAGCCCAGTTGCTCCCACTGGAAAGCTTGTGGCTACGTTCGAAAGCAGCCAAGGCACCGAGTCCGTGCAGCTCGAAGGTGGCCGCAGCAGCTATGGTTACCGAGCGCTTCTGGAAAGCTGGTTTCAGTGGCAGCATCCTTCCGCTAGAGGAGGGAAGAGACAGCACCTCCGCGAGCCTGAACGAGGATAAACGAGAAGAAGAGGGAAGGTTTATGAGTGATCAGCTCAAGAACAAAAAAAAAAAAACCAAACCAGATTGCGTCTTGCACGTACAGGTATTCAAAGAGAGCTCTGCCGCTCCCGCTCGAGCACAAAGCCTTTTGCAGGAGGGGGAGCGGCGGCTCGGTGGGCTGCGAGCGCAGCACAGGCTTTATACCGAGAACGACCCTGAGCCAAGGTCATTTCACCCCAGTCCAGGCGGGGGAGAAACTAAAACCTGAAAGAGGGGCGAGAGGTAATCTCCACGGCCGTATCCGCCGGGGGACGACAGCTCAGCGTCCGCTTCACGGCTCTGCTTTGTCGCTGCTGCAGCGGGGCCGTTTCTTGCATTGCAGCAGGATGCTCGTCTGCAAAACGTTCGGGCATTACGTGCCCGGTGCCCTTCCCAAGTTGGAGGCAGCAGGAAAAGCTTATTTCTACTCACTCAGGTCCTGTGAAAATCAGAAAGGCCACAGCCAGCTCAATCGCTTCGGAGAGGAGTGGGCTTGGATGCATTTTGTGCAATGCCCCCCTGCAGCTCGCCCCCCCCCCCCCCCCCCCTTAAAACTGCATGGAGATTAAACCTTGAAATGTTATTTTTGGCTCAGGCAGCTCCAGGGACCCATGTGGCTATGCCTTTTACTTTAAAAATCCGCTTACATCCTGCCCTGTGATTAATTCACGTTCCTTTCCTTGTTTAAAAAAAAAAGAAAGAAGAAGAAGAATAATCAGAAACTTCAGCCTGTTCACAGGCAGCGTTCAGTGCTGGTGTTAGGAAGCCACGACCCAACAGCCAAAGAGCCCTTTAACAAGCACTTTGTTTGGGATGAACATTGTGCAAACCACAAAAATTTGCCTTTTTAAATTTTTTTTCTTTTTTTTGCTTAGAGAGAACCATCTGCCTTCAGATTTTGTTTTTTCCAGGGGACTGCGTGTTTTGTTTTTAAGGTAGTTATCACAGATCAGCGCTGCACAGCGGCACCTTCTCTGTGTCATATAATCTGCCCTCTAAATGCAGGCGGCTCCACGTCAGGCTTCTCCCATCTCCGGCGAGCGGAGGGAGAGCAGCAACAAGGTTAAGATGCCAACGCGTGACACAGGACCCTTCGGTTTCCCTGAGATCAGCACCTGGGAGGCGACAGACGAGCTATGTTTTTTATAAGGCAGCGAGGACCAGGCCGGAGGGAGCGGATTTTTATGGGCAGTTCAGTATTCGCCTCCTACCAAATCACCGGTAATTAGGGCCGAGATACTCAGGTTGCTCCACAAACTTCCCTGCAATTTAAACAAAGAGTTAACCAGGTTCTGGAGCCCGTCCCATCCCATCCCGTTCCTCCTTGGCCAGAAGGGCAGAGCATTTAACTCGGAGTAGGTAAATAATTTAATTTACATTTCTATAGCTTCACTTATCCCAGAGGGCTTCTCATACACATGCCCCTCCGCTGAAATGCAGGTGTTTCAGCAGGGGGGAAGGCAGCAACCATCTGGCCTACAGCACACCATGTAGCGGTGAGGAGGGAAGCATTCGGCCAAGGACATACGGGGCAAACTCTTTAATAAACTCTGTATTCAACTCTTCTTTTCTTTCTTTTTTTAATGTCTCATATGGTAGAGACAGCCTCTCCTTCATCTCCAGCGCACCTGAGATGAGCATCAGCACATCTGGGTGCAGAGAACAACGCCAACCCTCCGGAGCAGGCAGCAGCACCCTGCTCGGCCAGGAAGGCATTCGTTCATCCCAGCGGGATTTAACCTGGGCTGGACACCGGCTGCTTTCGCTATCAAACCCAACCCGCCAGCTACCCAGGAATTTCTCCGCAGCACACCAAAGGACCACGAACCAACCTTCTCTCCTTTTTAAAATGGGGCATATACAGAAAAATAGCAGATGGTTGAGGTGGTTTATGGAGCACCTGGGAGCAAAGCAGCCCCTTGTTTTGCCCAAAGTACACCCAGTTCTGCAGACGAGGAGCCCTCAGTGCCTCGTAGGCACAGCTCCTCCGGGATGGCTGCTCGAATTACAGCCCAGACCCCGGGATGCAAACCTAAGCCGGGAAGATCAGGCTCCTAAATCTCCAACGAGTCTGCACTACGTGAGAGCAGGCAGGTTTTCTAAGACACCGATACCCTCCTCCTCCGCTCGAGCGATGCTCGAGGGGGACGGACACCTCGAGGAGTCAGTCCGCTCCTCCCGAGCTCTCTGTCCGCAGGCATCGGCTGCTCCATCCCATTGGCAGCAGATCTCTGCAGCCAGACGCAGGCGAGCGATGTGGGGACCTGCCCGCAGTCGCACAAAGCCCGTGGCACTCCGCTAGAACCTGGAAATGCAATAATTATTTACTTCCACACGGTGGAGCATTTTTAGCCTTGTTTCGATAAAAGTGAAGGTTATTAAAATACATGTATTAATTACCGCTGCCACATAACTTAAGAGGAGAGGCACAGCGGTAATTAACGGAGGTGAGCGAGGGGGTGGAGTTGCAGAGCGTCAGCGACTCCACAGCTTGTGCCTATGGATACGCGCCTGCCCCATGGGAACCCCCAGATAGCTCCAGTGTGGATGTGAATCATTATTACGTCCCCGGCTCGAATCCCAGCAGCACCACAGGTTTTCAGTGTGACCTTGGGCAAGCCATCAATTCTTCCCCTACCTACCAGACAGAGCAAATAAAAAGGGAAAAGGCACCATACTTCACAAGGGCGTTAGGAGAGGAAGCCGACCGCGCATGCAAGTACCAGGAGCCATGTGAGAAGCACTGCAGGAAAAAAAAAAAAAATATTAACAAAGGCAATTACAGCTGTGTTTCCCTAACCGTATTTCAAGCGCGGGCGCTCGGTGATTCATTAGGAGCTCAGCATCTCTTCCCGTCGTAAGAGCTGGGGAATAGAGACCAAGGAAAATGGGCAGAGGCACAGCAGAGGGCAGGGAGCTCGGGCTAAGTGAAATTCCTGCCCTGCCCTACTGCAGAGAGCTGCTGGGGCTGAGCAGTTTAGGAAGCTGTGTGGCATCGAGGGAGGAAAAGGGGTGAATTATGCAGCCGTGCTGTTGTGTTATTCGTGAGACCCTGCCCTCGTGCAACGCAGAGAAAGAATCGCGAGCCCCTGGTGCTGGTGGTAGAGAAGAAAGGGTAAAAAGGAGGGGAAAAAACCACCCCCCCCAAGACTTCAGATCTACCACAGAAACCCAATCTGGGCTCCTGCCTTCCCCTGCAAGCCTCTGCTGTTTACTAAATGAGTCACCCTTCCTGCCTTGAACGCTCGACAGCTCCTGAATGAATAATCTGGGAGCAAAGACTTTCTCGGCAAACAAACAGCATCAGCAGCAAGTCCCGCGCGACGCATGCATGCGAGAGATAATTTATAGAGTGAAAAGAAAAGAATAACAGGAAACTCCTTCTCTGCATACCCCGAGAAACAAGAATGTATGTGTAAAAATAATTAAATCCGAACTGGAGTCGATTAATTTGTCTACAGGGCTGAGGATTTGTGCTTTGGGAGGCTGCACAGGGATCTTAAAAAGTCTCTGGACGGTGGCCAAGTCTGTCAATACCGCACGGGCGAGGAGAGGCTTTGGCAGCAGGTGCCGGAGCACATGCAGCTCCGGCAGCGCCGCGGTGCAAACCGCTCCAGCTTCCCTGCTCCCTGCCAAGCCATACATCGCAGCCGCACGCTCGGCCTCGGTGGAAACGCAGCCCTTAAGCCCGGGGTGACAACGGGGAGCCTCGCAGCCTGCACGTCCCCGGCACCTGGCGGGGATGCTGCCATGCTCCCCCAGCAAGGCAGCGCTATCGGCACCGGGGAGGCGAGCTTAGAAATGTAGGTAAAGGGAAACCGAGTGGTTTGAGCCAGCAGAACCGAGCCAAAACCAGGGCTCAGATGTCTCCCTTGGACCTGAGATACCCAACGCAGTTGTGTCGGAGCAAGGGTCTGCGGTCGGGTCCTCAAGCAGCAGGACAGCGCTGCAGGGAGCTGCCGTGCCCCGGCGCGGGGCGGCGATATCTCCCTTTCTGTACTTACCCCGGGAAGAGCATAAGAGAAAGCTGCGCTGGGAAAGCGGGACTCCAGCAGCGGATTCTGCTCCGGACAGCCGGTCCCTCAACTCCAATCCAACCCCCTTACGGTCATTTCCAAAGCAAATTCTCCGCCGAGGGAGCGGAGGTTAAATTTGGTCTCATCCGAGAGGTTTGGTGGCTGTCCTCTCGGAAGATGCCTCGCACCAGGCTAACACGATCCTCTCTGCCGCACTATTGTTTCAGGGCTACGAGAAAGCCGATCCTAAAAAAAAAGTTAGCTCCAATGGAAAAAAGCCCTCATTGTGCCAGTGTGCTGCAGCTTGAAAAAGTCGACGTGACTCAGCCTTGACCTTTGAACAACACTACAATTAGAAAAAGGATGCCATGGTCCCCATTCAGTTTTTTAATGCACTGGAAGGTTGATTTCCTTCAATTCATTTGCAATATTGGGTACGCGCCCACCCATTCATGGCGTGTGAACCTCTCCTTACAGGCTTTATTGCCTGCAAAAAGGGGTGTTTTTTGTGGACCTGAGCTAGGACCTCTCCTGGGGAAGCTCCAACAGCTGGGAGAGGGCATCATGTTAAATGAAGACAGAATTCAAGTGGCTTAGAGGCTGTTTTTTTCCCCCTTTTATGTTGGCATTTGCTACTTAGAGGGAACAAGCTGTTGGGAAGCGTAGACCCACAGAACCAGAGCACGGGCACGACTTAAATACACTCACGCAGTCTAAAAACGGGGAGGGTAATTACTGAGGGTGGTAGATGGGGTATGATGAAGCGGAGAGGGACAAAACGCAGGAGGGAAATTGAGATTTATGGATCCTTGGCCATCTTGAGAAGCGACTGGGGCATTCTGGAAACGAGTCGTAGAAATAAAAGGGGTCTGGCTCCCTTTGTCTATACCAAGACAGCCCAGCGGAGATGGCTTCGGCCAGCTCCGATTTCCACACATGTCCCAGCGTAAGATGTGAAATGGAGACCGAGGAATTCACCAAACCCCTGCAGCGACTCCCGTCGGGCCAGAGCCAGTCCTGCCCTCGCATCCCTTCCCTCCATCCCTACCTACGCAGCTCCCAGGTTTTAGCCGAGGGCATGATTTCCCCCCACGACTAACCCATCCTGTAGCTCCCTTCATCTTCTGTATTCCTAGGAGCCCTTAAAGCGCAAACAGCTTTCCAGCACCGGTCTCACCAACACCACTTACAAAAACGCATCCTTTCTTTGTGCCTCTCCGCACCTTTCTCCCGGAGATTTTGGCCAACCCGCAGAGCCCCCTCGCTCTTTTTCTGCCCCTGCTTTCCAGACACAGACGCAAAACTAAGTCCTGCATTTTATATGGGCCATGATTGCCTGTGATAAGTCGTCAGATGTCAGCGCGCCGCAGTAATTAAGCTTTTAAAAGGAGATAGGCAGCAGCAGAAAAAAAATTCCGGGCGTTGGGACTATTTTTTGCCTCTTGCAAGAGCCACCTGTTTTATCGTAACAGGTAGATTTATGGGCATATTAACACGGCGCTGCTGCTCCCACCCTGATGAGGTTCTCAGTGACCCTCTTCTCTCTCGAGATTTATGATTTCTCAGAGCAGACAATTGCAGAGGGGTCTAACTCCAAGCTCTTTGCCTGACTCCATCCTGCACCCCAGAGTGCCGGGAAATCTCCCGCACCCAGGATCTGGATCCTTTTCTTTTTTTTTTTTTTTTTTTCCTCCCTCCCCCAAATCATCTGCAATCATTACGCAACTGCACCATCTTTCAAAAGGTGCCAAGTTTTCCCCAGCAAGTCAGGTCAGGTTGACGGGGAAGCGAGTCTCCTCGCTCTTCTCACGTTCGTGTCCCAAGGCCTGCCATTACAGGAGCTCACGACGGGGAGGTTTCAGCTGTCTACACAACAGGATTACGTTCGAGGAGCGCATTAACGCGCTCCCAGCTCTCCGGCGCTTGTCTGCGTACTTAGTGACCCGACAAAATCCCCAGCAAAAGCCTTTCTGCGTCTGAAGCAGACTCCCCAGCTGCAATTCGCAGCAGCCCAGGGCTCTCGCTCGCGTCTAATTGCCTCCTTAGCCGCTCCTGGCTAATGGTAAACCCTTTTAACATTACTTTCCACCTGCAGCCCTTAATAAAAATTAAGTGGATAAACTCTTTAAGTGCAAGAAAAAAATCAGACGAGATAGAGCCAAGCATAACGCAAGCAGCTTTCCCATAAGCTTTTCCCCACGTTGTTTGATCTACAGCCCTCCTCCCAGCCCCGTCTGCGCTCCCAGCCTCGCGAGCAGAGATTACCCCCGCTGAGGTGCCAACTGGGTGATGATTCAGCGATGCAGAAATATACAGCTGAGGTCACCAAAATCGCTTTACTCGCATCCTTAGGGTCTTAACAATTTTTCTGCCTACGTTATGGGCTGCAGATAATAAAATTTCACATGCAGTCAAAGCAAAATGCATTTAAATTTTCTTCTAAAGCTTACAAATGTTTGAGGTTTATAGCAAACATCACACAAGCCTCTTAAAAGGGAGACAAGCTAACACAGCAATCACAAATTGGTTTTAATACCCAAAACGTGTGCAGGAAACACCTCCCCCAGCCGCAGAAACAAAAGCTTGGATTAATACCCCAGCGAGTAGGTGAATTAGGAGATTTTTACAAGCGCAGAAGCCGGAATTAAGATGTCGCCAGCGATGCCGTGCCGTGAAGACCTCACACCTGTAACTCCAGCACCGCGAGGAGCTGGTAACGCATCGCGCAGGGCCTTTGCAGACGCCTGGGGTAGCAGAAGCAGGGGGGAAGGCAGGAGTCTCGCACCAAAAAAAGCAAAGAAAAGAGCCAGCAAGATACACGCGAGCGAGGCGTCAGTGGAATGATCTGCTCCTTACTTTTAAGCTTAGCTTGGATTGCTTAAAATCCAGTCCTTTGAATATTTATTCTTATAAATGGGCTTTTTTTTTTGAGACGGAACCGCTCGCCTCCCTGTCTGAAGCCGACATTAAGGGGCTTTAAGCAGATAAACAGGATGGGTGATGCTTTGAATTCCTGTCAATTATTCTAGCGACCATAAAAACCTCCCCACCTATCCCCCAAAATAAACCCCACTTCTCTGCCTAAAAGCGGTGACTGACACAGCTACACAAGACACATTTACCATTTATAAATAACCTGAAGAAGAGAAGAAGCCAAAAATCTTTAACTGCCCCAAAGACAGACTGATTCAACATTTTGCAACAACTTCATTTTATGAAATGGTTTAATTTAGCAGGCTTTACTGCCGAGATTAATTTATAGCTTGTTTTGCACTGCTGCAAAACTCTCCCACCCCATCCCCTATACACACACAATTCTTTATTGTCTAGATGTTTACTCTCAGGGGGAATTTTAGGACTTTAATGTTTTTATTGTTTTAATCCGGCATATAAAAAAATTATTTGAGCAAAACAGCTGGTACAAGTGCTTGGAAAGTGGTGGTGCAGTTTCTCAGCTTGCATCATTAAGCAGGTGTTAAATAAACACGATGCCACGCTCCTCCCGAGATTTACCACGGCAGGAGATTTGCAGGGGATCTTTCAAGAACGGCAGGGATGTTACGGAGCTGAGAGCTCAGCCTCTCCCGCGCCGACCTCTGCTCTTCTGCCAACGCACCCCGGACCTGCTTTAGCCTAAATTCCTCCCGACGGTACCACTAACCCAGGGAAGGGGTGAACCCTGGCAAAGAAAAAAATCCCCGCTTGCTGCCTTCCGTACACAAAGGGGATTTCTGCGGATCGGCCACGTGCCCTCTCCTTTATGCACGGAGAAGAAAAAGCCCAAAAGGTACTCTTTTTCTTTCCGACACGCACACGCCAGTCCTTTGTGCAGCTACAGCATCGCAACCCCCCAGCGGCAGGATAACGCAGTGTTTGCCCAGCAAATCCATCAGTCCTTTATAAATCTCACGTTTCCTCCCGCATCAAAAGAGCTACTAGAAATAAATGTATTTATTATGAGCTTTTACACCTCAGCCCGAGAACTGACTCTTGAAGGAAGGTTCTCATGCAAAGCACGCAAACCACCGAGGGGAGAGAAGTGTTAGCCAAAAACCCCCTAAAGCTTAAAAAAACCCATGACTAGAAATCACTTCTATGAATAGCTCTGCTTTCATTCTCAGATCTCACATGAAATCTCTAGAAAGGACCTGAGATATTATGGCTTAAAGGTTTTTTTCCACCCTACTCTCCAGCAATGAGACGCTCGGGGGTTTTCTCCCCACCACGTGCATAAGGACACGGCATCTCCTGCTCGCCTCTGCTCCGGCATCGCCGCTACCCGCCGCCGCCACGGCCGGGGAGAGCCGCATCGATCGCCCGACGCGCTGCTCTGCGCCAGCAGCCGCGCCGGCCCGGCTGCCGCAGAGGGGCGGAGCGGCCTCCGCCATCCAACAATGCCCGGCGAGCATCCTTGGGAGAAAAAGAGAGGATTTTAGCTGCCTTTCCGATTACCAAGAGCCATCTCTAGCTGCCTCCTCGTGTCTTTGCAAAGCTCAGTTGCGCCTTTCTGGGATTAGAGAACTGAACAGGGGAAACGGGCTCATGAAAAAAAAAAAATCCCCTGGTAATTTAGATATTGAAATAAAACCAAGTCACGGGCTTGTTGGTTACTACTAACTCCGTGCAGGGTCTAGGGAGCCGAAGGAAAACATGCCTGTCTTTCTCCTTACGACCCAAAACAGCCTCCTCCGCATCGTTTTTGCTGGGGAAGGAGATGGAAGTCCCAGGCAGAGTCCCCCCTGCTTGGTTTTTTGTCCTTAAACAACAACGTGGCTGGATTTTATGCAAGGAGTTTACAGAAAATCCTGCAAACTCACGCACCTTTTTGAAAATTAAACGTATCCGTGACGGCATGATAACGAGGCCTTTGTCAAAACTACGTGCTGCAGCCGCACTTGGGGAATAAGTCATCTGTTCATGCAGTACAATACAAAGCATTCGTAGTCTTCTCAGAGATGAGCAGACAGGTAGCAAGTGAGGCTTTAAACAACAACAAAAAAAACCCCACAAACCCAAACAGCCTTGTCTTCAAAAGACTGTTTTTAACATAAGGAAATATTTTACTGGCCAAGAAAAAACCCGGAGCTCACAAGAGGCAGGAAAAATTCAATACTGAGCGTGAGGCAGGCTTTGATTGTACCTTAAGATCTCTCTCTCGTTTCCTAACCAACCCTCCTCCCTCTAAAACCTCCAAACCCAGTGCCCTATTTCTCATTTGCTTTATGAGGGACGGCGGTTGCCATACAGCACGGATGAAAAACAGGTTTTGCAGTTCTTGAGATAAGATCACCTGAGGTTAAACTCACAAGCCACGGTCAACATGGCAACACTCGCAGGTTCGCATTCGGCTGCAAGAACACGCAGCCACCGGCAGCTTTCTGCTCCTATTAAGCTCAAGACCACAAGCAAGCTTTTAGATCAGTCTAATTTCAAGTTAATAAAAGAGCCTGGCTCAATTTATGGCTTCGTGCTAGCAGCGCACGCAGTTTGCATTTTTGATATAGAGCAAGAGCTTTAAGGTAAGGACTGGGCTGAGATTAGTTCGTTCCAGGCAGAAACTCCGTGGTTGTGAAACTCCCTTAAATCAAAAAGAGAAGAAACCATTCCCTGCAAGTGCACGGCCATGTTCCTTTGTGGGTATTTCTGCAGCCCTGATCATGTTCCCAAGAATGGGGAAACCCTCCCTCCTCGTCCCCGCTGCAGAAAGTGGAAACCGTCCCATAATCTGGGAACAATGAGGATATGGCTCAATTAAAGAAAAAAAACCAAACCAAAACAGAAATTTAAATCATTAGAAACCTGGCAGCGTTCGAGAAACTTCAGACCCGGTTCGCCGGGCTTCGCTGGCCTGGTGCTGCAGGTGCGAGATGTGCGCGGGGGCTCGGCGAGAACGGCGATACCCTCTTGGAAACGGCAAGCCCCGAGTAGAGCGCGCGCATCTCCGGACACCCTGCAAAACCTGCATCCCCCGGCGCCGTGCAGAGGCCGCTTTTCAAGCGGGGGATGCTCTCCTACATCGACATCCAGAGTAACGACCGCTGCTGGCTTTCCTTCCTGCTGCCCTCAAGTACGTGGCATCAACCAGCCCCAATAAAGGGGCTCTGGCAGCCAGGATATGTTCATATTCATACAAATATACATGTAGAGAGAGATATATATGACTGTTTATACAGGAACGGATCCTGGCGCGTGTTCTGTCTATATATATATTTATAGTTGCTGAGTCTGCAAGTCACCCATCGAAAAGCAGATGGCTTAACAGTCCAGCTTTCCCTGGAAATAAGGCCTGACGCCCCGCTGCGCTACTCAGCGCCCTTCCCCTGAAACGAGGAAGGTTAAACGAAGTTTTAAGCGGCTCCGAAGAAAACCGTGCCGCTGCCTTGGAGCTCTCAACCCCCGTCTCGCTGGCAGGAGGGGCTCCCTTGGCACGGGAGACCAGAGACGCACCTTCCCCAGCGCCGCGGCTCAGCGGTAGGTGCGTTTCTGCTGTGATTTGTGACCGGTTGAAGAATCCTTTGGGACAAGAGGTGCTCCAAAAGGGCAATTAGATCCATTACTGGCTATTCTATTGCTACATGAAATAGGTTTACTGGTTGTGTGCCGCCTCATATACTCCATTTTTACGCCAAAATGAACAAGTATGCTAATGAAGCGATCGGAGAGCGTGCCTGATACGGCGGCAGCGGATGGCGAGCCAATGCTTTGCAGCACGGCTCATCCTCCGATAGCGTTTTCTTTGACAGGACCTGCATTAAAGCTGGCTTCTGCATATTTTAAGGCGTTATTAGGTATTCTGCAGCCTTGGCACAGCATCTCTAAGACGATAGAGGGGGAAACCATGCAGCTATTTCTTCAAATCCAGGGGTGCTATTTCTTCATTTTAATTGCTGCAGCAGCCAATATGGCAAAGAAATCCTAACGAGGGCTTGTTCTAGAACAGGCATTCACCGGAACAGAAATGTAAAAGCTATTGCCAAACCTCACTGCGTCTCCAGAGCAAGAAGCCAAAGTCACAGCCCAGACGTTTCTCAGAAAATCCGCACTAGAAAGGAACTAACAGGAGTTGAAGTTACTTATCTCCTCTACGTACACGTTAAACCAATTTGTGTTCGCAAGCAATTACTTCACGCACAAAAAAAAACCCCACAGATATATTTCAGCAACCAGATCTGGGAGGTTTCTAGTGAAATAAGCAGCAAAGCCTTATCAAGCGTGTCCGCTGCAGCCTCCAGAGACCTCTTGCCCGTCACATTCCAGCGCTGCATGTGCGGTATACACAAGAGGAGGTCACTGCAACAGCCTAAAATACATATAATAGCGGTTTCCAGATAAATTTTGCTTCAATGCCTGCCCTTTAACGGAGCCGCCTCCCAGAACGGCCTTAGGGGTGGATGTCCCTGCGTGTGGCTGTCCCTGCGTAGGAGGGAAAAGCTGCTCGTACACCCCCAGCCCGTCACACGTGGCTGCAGAAGGGAGAGCAACGCCTGCGGCTCCCACGAGGAAGGAGCAGGACAAGCAACAGCGTCTGCACCTGTAAGCGTGCTTGTAGCATCGCAGAGTTTCACCTACGAACGTGCCCGATTTCCAGGTTACGTTGCTTTCTACCTAATGTCGTCCTCCAACGAAGGCTTTAAAAAACCAAACCTATATAAAACATGTCACCCCAACAGATGAAGGTGGCGATCTCACGGGTCTCTGCCTCCTGCTATCAGCATCCCCGATATCAAAGGCTGTCCTGAGAGGGTATTTGGCAGCAGGAAGCTTATTCACCTGCAAAAGGAGAGCAAGAAAACCAGCAGGAAAACGGAGAGGACACCGTGCAGCAACTGGGACTCTCCCATTGCCAGTTCCACTTTCAAGCCAGCCATGGGGCAGTACAGGAACCGAGTGTTGCAACAATCCCTGCGTCTGTGGCACTGCAGCAACCAGCCAGGGGTTATTTTTAAACACCAGCATTTCACGTGGGGATGGGGGGGGGGGAGAAAGGCAGCAAAATAAAGAGGAATTAGCAAGTCCAAGAAAGGGGGCAGGGATGAAAACCAAGCCCCACGCTGGGTGGGGTGCGACAGCTGCACAGCACCCTCCTGCCCGTGGCACGAGGCCACGGCCTGGCACCGGCGCTAACAAAAAGGGCATCGGGGAGGGCTGCAGTCCGGAGCCGCGGCAGCAAGCGCATCCCTCCGGGAGCGGGGAGAAGCCTGCGCAAAGCCCTTGTAAAAGAAAAGCCTTTTCTTTTTCCTGCGAGGACGGCTCTCCGAGCCACCGCGCTGCTGCGGCACGAGGGGCTTCCAGATTCATCGCGGCCAAACCGGCTGCTCCGTCCACGGCTTTCCAAAGTGCCCCGAAAGGCTGTCAGCATGTGCCGAGAACACCAAAGCAGCCATCGCGCTAAAAGCGCAACTCCTAATTAATACCTAATCAGCCAGAGGGGATGCAAACGTGTTTGCCGGCGAAGAACGCACCACCGGCGTTTCACGTTATTAAAAGTTGAGTCTTTGGCAGAGGCTTACGCGGCAGTTTCTTCCCAGAGCCGCGGGATTTGTGCGGAGGTCCAGCACGTCCTTTGGCATCCAGGCTCTTATTTAGAAAAGGGGAATTTGGAAAGCTGTCCAGACCCATTTCCATTTGACAGACAAGTGTCTGTGTCGGTTCAGCACTGCACACGTGCTCCAAATGCAAAGCAGAGCTGGCATTCTCAGAACTGGCAATGAATCCCAGCCATAGGAATGATAAAGATTTTAACTTACAGGAAATGCTGCTATTAAATAATATTTAAGTCTTAATTATATTTTAAAACAGCCATTTTATAAAAAAAAGAAGTCCTATTATAGTGCTTTTGTAGTTAAAGGTCTGTCAACATTTCCATTTTAAACCTTCATTTCTAGGGGGTTTGTAATTCGGTCATAAAAATTCATTCTAGACTGGAACTTGGCATACAGGGGCTCAGCCTAGGAGCAATATTTTTTATTATCCAATTTGGTTTAAATTGGTTTGGCCGTTTTTAAGTTATAGGAGTGTAAAAAATAAACGTTTACTGGTTTCAGATGCCTTCTCAAGCTTATTATTATTCAAAATTAGCTTTCTCCTCCCCACCTCCAAAAATACCTTCAGCAAGAGGTGGGAGACATCATTTTACTCTGCTGACAATACATGAGTTACAATTCAAATTAATTCACTTCTTTTGATGCTACCAACCTAAAGAGTTACTATAACCAACCACTACTTTTACGCGGACCCGTTACATACTGTAAACGCTTGGAGATTTGTGTAGCAGCTGCCATTTTGTGCTGGATGTACAGGTACTGCAGCTGTAAAGGCCTTAATTTGAAATAAATAATTAACTCTGGAAACCTGCATTCCTGTAAAATAATAGAAGACCTTTAACCAAGATGTTTCTCTGCAGAATTTTATTTCAGCTGTGGCAGCTTCAAATAAAAAGCTGCAGCTGTGAAGCAAGCAGGCGTATACAGCTAGGAATTCCTCGCCACAGAGCTTCAGACGTTTCCTTCAATTTAAAAAACAGAAAAGAAACTCTAGTTTATGGCTCAGCTCTTCAAATCACTTGGGTGCAGTAGGGACACAACATAGACGTGACTTTGCATGCTAACTACAGACAAGGGGTATCTGTGCCCAAGCATAACAAAAAGCTCGGAGAAGGATTTTATTCTCGCTCCACCATTAACATCCACAATTTTTCATTTTAATATTTGACTGGTAGAGGGGGGAGTCAGCCGCAGCTCAGCCCCCCCGGCGAGCGACCCTTTCGGGCACGCAGGGGAAGTCTTGGTACCGCCTGGGGTCGGATGGGAACTGCTTCCCATGTGATCCAGCCCTTTGCTTGGGTCCCCCGGTGACAGGCGGCATCGAGCCCCACGGCATCGCCCCGTCCGGGTCACCTGCGGGCCCCTGGAGCTGAGGCCCGATGTCGATCGTGCCACGTAACCCTGGAAGGGGCAGCTGCAAGTCCTGCTCTTGGCTTGCCGCTCTCACCAGCCCTATCCAGCTTTGGTGATCGGCGTTATCCACCCCGCTCCACAGAAGCCATTCTCCTGATTAATAAGGCTCGGATTTCCAAAGACATAACAGCTCCTACCTCATTAAATCAGTGGCTGTTAGGAGCCTGAATTCTTTAGGAAAAACACCCTGCGCCTGTGTCCAAGTCCAGTCCCGCTCAGTTCCCCTGCCAGGACAGTAACAATTTCTACTGGAGGACAGGGTGTCATAACTCTGCTTAATAACCATTTAAATTCCTGTTGGCTCTAACAGCAGGTAGCCAATTGGGCTGAAGTTTCTCAAAGGTTCGATTTTACCTCTCTGAATTTCTTAGGCAGTTTGTCTGGCTTCCCTTCATAAGCTTCAGGAACAAAGTCTCAAGAGGCAGACCCTAAGGAGGCTGTTAAATCAACACACAAGCATTTCTTTCTGTACACGCTCATATTCAAACCAAACACATTCGCGTCCTGCGCACGCGTGGTCCCGGCCAGGGCTGGCAGCAAGCTCCAGCAGGGCTGAGACATCCCTTTGGATTTTCTCGTATGGATAATGGTGGCTCCTGGCAGCTTCGAGACAGGGAATGTTTTCTTACCTTTCGCTTTAGCCCGTAACTGGAAGGAGAGGAGGCCAGTAACAAAGCCAACCTTTGAAACGATACCAAAAGAAAGATGCTTTGTTGTAAAGCAAATGGGCACGGGCACTTTCTTCCTCTCGCCTCTGGGCTGCTCTACACACCCACCTCCTTGCCTCACTGTATTATTCTGCCTCTTTTAATCACAATAGCTCGTCCCGAACCATCTGCTTGCACTGAGGACGTCCAGCCACCGACAGCCCTGCAGAGACAGGGGCAAGACGCATTCCTCGTACTGGCGGAGCTGGTCCCTACCCAAAACTGGGGATGCAGATACACGGGTGCAAATGGCAGCTCAGGCTGCCGACAGGGATAACTCTGTGCCTGGAAATCCCGCGGCAAACCTCCCAGAGGCCAAGGCACCGTGCACGTCCCAGGCCACTTGGAAGTTTGAACCATGACAAGGAGAGCTCGCCACTTCTTGGAAAGAGAAGAGGGCCATTTTTTCCTCTCTACACCAGCACTCATATAAAAGGAATAATCTATATTCGTTTGGATTATACAAGCTACAAAACACACCTTAGCTTCAGTTCCACATTTAACCAATCGCAGAAGCCATTTGTTGCCTCGTATATTACAAAGCAATAGAGATTTAAGGGATAATGGTCATGGCGGCAGAGTATACAAAGCAATAAACTGCTTTTGAGGTTGGTTAAATGCCAAGTGATGCTGAGGCCTCAATGCCATAAACATTATTTCTATTATATGACAAGATAAGAGGATACAATAAACCACAAAGAAGAAAAATCATTTTCTGGCCTCGTGAAAGTTCTGGGCTTCGCGTTTCTTGGACACTGCACGAGCATCACCTCGGTGGCATGGGTTTAAGGGGAATAAACTGTTAAATTAAGGGTGGGTTTAAAAAGCAAACGATTGTTTGAGGAAATGGCCTGTATAACTGTAGCCCTGGAATTAGGACCTGAGTGATGATTTGTGTCACTTATAAAAAGTGAAATGGTGTGGAGTGGGGGGGCAGGGGCTAGGGAAAGTCTTGGTCCCAGTAGAATATATTCAATATTATGGCCCCTCCATTAGTTTGGGCAACAGGAGTGGACAAACCAGTTTTATTAATAAAGATGTTCCTCCGTTATGACACTTCATAAAGCCTCAAGCATCCAGCGCTCCCGAAGCCTTCGGGAGAGGAGCGGAAGAGGCAGGGCTGTCGGAGAGGCACGTCTATCCGCCAACCCCCATTTCACGCTGCCAGCTCGCCGGCCCAACTCGGCCATCACCCTGCGAAGGGTTTAACGCAGTTTTATAAGGGAGGATACAGAACCAGAGCGAGCCACTTCCCTCTGCCACCGCCAGCTCCCGGTAACGAAGCAGCACCAGAGCACCCGAAGCCCCCGCCTCCCTTCAGACCTTTGCTCTAGATGCCTTAGACAGGACGGCCAAAGTTTTAATTACCTTGCGTTAATGAGTCAGAGCTGTCTCATTATGCAGACTTAGTTAATACCTTTCAACTTTAATGGCAACGCTAAAGTTTACGGCTAACACTTGGTTGCGCTAAGGCTGCCTTTCATCACTCAGTATGTTTTAAATGGGATTAGAAGATTTTAATAATGATTAGCAGAGCACACCACCCCCAGATTAGTTTCACTTAGCAGATTCAATGAAAGCCTTACTTGAGGCATAGCTCTACGTCTTCTGCAGACATTTCGGAGGCAGGGGCTTGTCTCTACCTCCCTCCTTGCCTTCAGGCAGTGGCACAGGGGGGCACATCCCTGCTGGAGAAAAGCTCTTCTCCCTCTACAAGAGAGGGCCAGGGGGTCGGGGAAAAATGTGTCACCTGTCCTCTCAAGAGAAGAAACCAGATCAATGACCTTGAGAAGAATCTTTTTTAAAAGCAGTATATGCGGCACATTTAGAAGTCAGCTGTGTCGCAGCAGACTCGCTGTTGGGAAGTGATCGCGTACAGAATCCAAAAATAACAACCATTAAAGACCTAGCAACCAAAACATGTTTACATAGCCACCGAAAGCCCACTAGCTGGGATGATACGGGGGGTACAGCAAGATTTGCTCATCTATTTTCGGTGGCCATTCCCTCTTCCCTCACTTCCCTGAAAAGTTAGCTTTGCAGCCTTTTTCTACATAGAAACAGTGAAGGAAAAGGAGGAAAAAAGGACATACAGCATAAAAGATGAGCTACAGAGGGAAAGAAGCAGCTAATGGTTCCAATAAATTACACCGGCAAGCAAAATAATTTTTTTTTTTTCCCTTTAAACTAAAGGGGGAAAATCACCACTGGCTTCACAGCAATTGTCTCCAGCCTCCTGTTCAAATTAGTTTGCTTCTGCTCTCCCTTCTCCTTCTCCCGTGACCTCCCGTGCTACTGCGCGTCTCAACGCAGCGTTTGCAAGAGGCAGAGCGCTAATTTTAGCGAGCGGAAAAGGAGCGGGCGATTTGTCCCCATGCCCGCTGCCCCAGCTGACAGCGAAATCCGTCCCAATTTACTCAGGACCAAAGCAGCCTGTTCCCATGGGAGCAGCTCACCAAAACCAGAGCGCACCCCTCAAACAGGGGAATACCCAAAAGAGCAGGAATCTGTAGGGATAAAAACACGCCAGTGGATTGGGCATGGGATCAAAGGTTTAGAAATAAGAGAAAGGAACGGAGACGCTGGAGCCACCGCGGTGAAAGGACCCAGCGAGCCGGGCGTTATCCCAAAAACGTTGACCCTGATAACCAAAGAGGCTCAACAGCCACCGACGCTCTCCCATTCAAATGGCTTTTTTCCTAAGCAAAATGCACCCAAAGGTCTTAAAGAATCAGAAAAAAAGGCTGAATCCTGCAAGGCAGTCTCCCTCTCCAGTGCCGGCCACAGTCTGGCTTGGTTTTGAGCTGGGAAAAAGCTTCCCGTGCTGTAAGCAATAACACAGCGCCGCTTGGGCGTGCATTTGTGTGCCTGGGGGGGGGGGGGGGGGAAATCAAGATTACCTTCCAGAAAGCTCAAAACTCTGGATCGTACAGACTCTGATGGGAGCCACAGGGACTCAGCACCTGTGGGAAGGTCAGGATGTTTCTGCAGCAGATCACACACCCGTTTTGTCCCCCGTGTTTGAAGACAAGGCTCTCGATCTCTAGGAATGAGGGAATGAACCGAGATAGGTGCAGTCCCCTCTGACCCTCGTTAAGGCTTCACTTTAACACGAGTCCACGGGAAGAAGCCCCTTCTGATGGGATGATCCACGGCGGCTTATCAAGGGTCAGGGTTTAGCACCAAAAGGCAGCACAAAGTGCTTCAGAGGTCGAGCCCTGCAGACAGCTGCTGGCCACCATCAGCCCCCCAACTTCAACTCTGGATTTATTTTTAAGATTCAAAGCTACCAATCGCGCTACCCTATGCAGCTCATCGCAACGATCCAATTTTACTCCGCTTGCCCCAGAAAGCACAGCTCACCGACCATTAATTTTAGCTGATGATCCTGCTACGATGATCTGTACGGCTCTCGGGTACCACTGCGCTTGCACAGCAGTACTGCTGCGTGTTAGTGGTGAGTAGGATTTGTAAAGGCTCTTAAAAACCTTTAACGTGAAGCTGATGTACAGAATAGAGGACAAGGAAAAAAAAAAACGCATGTAAGACACTAGGACTTACGGGGAGATGCTCAGAGCTCCGTGTATTTAGTTAGTCCGAAGAACTGTTAGGGGGTGACTTGATCAGTCAGTAAACACCTACAGACATCAAAAATTTGATAGGAAGGATCTTCTGTCTAACAAACAAAAATTAACAAGATCCACAGCCTGGAAGCTGCAGCTGAACAGGTTTAGACTGGAAATAAGGCATAATTTTTCCTTACCAGCGAGAGCAATTAACTATTAGAACAACTTAACCAAGGGCTGTGGTGAATTTTCCATCACTGGAAATATTTTAAATCAAGCTTGGATCATCATTATTTAATACATGCTCTGGTTTGAACAGGTATTGAAGGACGTTCTAGGAAACTGTGCACGAGGTCAGGTTAGATCACAATGAATCATACCGGTATGAATTACCCGGATTCTAACATTTCAATATTAACATGAAGAATTGTCAGAATTACCCATAAGCAGCAGTCTGGAACAGCGAAAGGAGGAAGCAACCACCTTTATATGTCATTTGTGGGAGATTGTGGGAGATTAAATTTAAATACATTGTTGTTTGCCTTAATTGCTTGTTTGAATCCGATTTTAAGGTTGTATGATTGAAGTCCTCACATCATTAAGTGCTCAAATACAGCTAATACATTTTATAAATGACTTGCACAATTTCACAGGCAAAGAAGTTCAAGATAAAAAGCAGCCTACAAAGAAAAAAAAAAAAGGGGGGGGGGGGAAGAGGAAGATCACCTGCAAGTGGATAGAAAACGCTTCAGAAGAGACTAGCGCTAGAATGACCAAGAAGCTGAGAAGTCCTAACTGCGTATTTTTAAAGAGCCCCAGTCCCCAAGAGCTCCCAGATGAGATTTTTGACCCATTTCTGCACTATAAAAATAAATGCGTCACAGAATTCACCTGCAGTCTCAAAGGACGCGCCCTGGGGATGCAGAATTATCTTTAATTTCAATTGAGAGACCCACAAGAGGCATTAAGATATTAAATACACTGAAGAATTGGGGGGAACGACAGGGGGAGTACCCTGGGATCGGTTAGAGCTCCCAAAGGCATCACAGCCATAATAGTTTGGCAACCCGACATCCAACAGTTGCAGCCAGGAAAACAAAGTGCGCGCGCATCGCTTAATATCTAATTAAAAGCCACGATTCCCCCCTCCCTTCCCCTGCAAAAAGCATCTTAGCATTTTGACGCTTCAGGACAGACAAACCCAGCTCTCCCCGGACTCTGCGCAGGGCTGTACTTCTGCGGAAAGCCCAGTCTCTAACAGCTCCCATTCAAACAGCCCCAGCAGTAATTGCACAATCCCCCGTTCCTCCCATTAATACGGCCGCGTGAGCCACCAAGACGCCGCACCGCCGAGCGCCAGAGAGACCCTAAGCTCGGCTTTGGGAAAGCGCTAGCTTCGTTGCAAAACTACGCAGAACGCAATGGAAAGGTGCCTTCCCAGGCAGGCGAGGCTACGAGAACGGTTGTATGACTGAAAAGGGGATGTGACTCATTCAAAGCAATCATCGTTTGCCCTAGGAAAGCGAGCAAAAGTTTTGCAAGGCCGTAGCCAACTCTAGCATGCCCGTCCGTGGAGGCAAAATTCACAATGGGTCTTTTTTCTTTTTTTGCAAGCCCAAAATAGACCACGGCAGTTTGGGGTTCGCGTAACACAAACCATCAACTGTCACATTCTCAGCTGCTTTACAGAATATGCTACAGCAGCTAACTCATCCCGACCGAGAACGAGTATCTGTCCTTTGGTTAAATAGCCTTGAAAGAAGATGAGCAATGTTATCAGAAAACATTAACAGGAGATCAGCATGTTTTCTCTGGGCTGTGTGGGGCTCATGGAAAACACCAGCAGAATAACAATACGCCACAAAGCAAGGCAGATTTCATTACTTTGGAGTGCCTGCACTTGCTCATAACCTGGATTTACACACTGCAAATCCTCTGATCTGATTACCTCCAGTGATCACGTAAAACACCGGCTTTAAACTCTTTGCCTCAGTGATAAAACAGCCACTTTGATTCACAACGACACATTCACAATAAAGTATACTGTAAACGTACCTGTCCACAGCCGGGGGCATTGCACACAAACGGCCTGTCGTCTCCCATATTTCATGCAGCTGAGCTAAGCTGAGGAGAAAGGAGAGAAGAGGAAATTGTTAAATAAGCTAAAAAAATTAAAAATATCAAGAGCAGAAGCTGCCCTTTGCAGGGCTGTAATTAATCAACGCTGCGCTCGCAGGGAAGGAGGATCTCTTTGTGCCCTAGACACAATCAGGGAAGAGAAATTAATCCAACCCAAGTTTAAATAAGACTTCGGAGGGCCCAGTCGATTTTTCACATCTGAAGAGAAAGCGCTGCATCGCAGCTAGAAGGGCTCATTGGGAACCGTGACAGTGAGACAGCGCGGGCCAGCGGGTGGGAAAGGAGCGGGAGTTTTCCACGCCTGGGCTCCCACCACCACTTCTCTGAAGGGCCAAGGGACTTTTTGCATCTCAGTGTCACCACCTGCAAGACGAGGACGACGCTCATCTCCTGCAAAGGACCGCCTGGTGCGGCAAAGACCCGCGAAACATCCCCTCGGCGAAGGGTGTCGAGGGAGGGCACAGCCTGCTTCACCCTCCCTTAGTATTTACAGTAGAGAGCACAGACACATAAGCAAAGACAGTGACAATCTACAGGAGAAAAAAAAAAAAAAGCACGAGCAAGAAGCGATCAAATAAATCCAAGTCCTCTCTATGTACAAGTTATATTTTCAATGGGAGAGAACTAAAATTTGTCATTTAATTAATTAAGGGATTATAGGAGTGGTGCTCCGTTTTACAAGGCAATAATCTGGCTCCCTAGTGGGTAAACTACAAGGCTGATGGCAGGGGTAGTTTATCACAGATTATAGCTAAGGATAACAAAACACTCAGTCCTATTATGCTACAAGTGAAGCTATTCTTATTAATAAAAAATAAGAGTAAATAAAGTAACCCCCACCACCTCAAATTCAAGAAATAATGGTTCCCTCCACCCACTGATATTTTTATAGCAGGATTTTAAAAAGCTATAATAAAGCAAATGCTATCTCTTCGGGGGGTTTACTGCGCGAACATGTTCTGGCTGTTCGCGTTGCTTCCAGCATCTCTTACTCCAAGTTCGGCACTTGGCTTCGGCGACGCACGTCAGCTTGCTAGAGCCAAGAGCAGAAATGAAACCAGAACGCGGCCAAAACGCGTTCACGAAGACACAGGCTCTTTTAGTTAGCTTTTTGCATTTCTAACCGCTAATACGCGCACGCACACACACAGAGCAGCAGCGAGAGGGTGGGGAGACTTGTTATTTTTAGGAGCTATATGAGAAAGCGCTCCAAGAATGCGACTTCGCAGCAGAGGGTGAATGCATGTGCTACAGAAAACAGTCCCCTTTTGCTTTTATTGAAAGGACACGGGAATTAATTATTGTTTAATATGAAAAAAAAAGATTATTTTTCTATTACCATGTGCTAGGGCAGCGTGCAGCTACAAGAGGCGGCTACAAGAGGTGGAATTCCCCTCCCCGAGCGCTGGCTCAGCCGCAGCGCACAACGGCAACAACCAAGAGCTATGAGAAAGTGGCTGCCAGTTCTTCTCCCACAAAAAGGGGAGAGCCGTCCACAACACTAGACTATGTTTGGATTTATTAAGCAAAACTCCAGGGCCTATGCAAACACGAACTCACAAAGGATAAATAGCCCTCTCACAAATGGAACGGGCGAGCAGCCAAAACGCTCCCTAGCATAGGGCAAACGTAATAATAAAGGCAATAAAGATGGCCAGGAACATCCACCCACCGCAGCAGCCCCCCAGAAAAGCCCACAGAAATGAAAGGGGGCTTGCAGGACTGGAGGGTGGCGCAGCAGGAGACGACAGCAGCTCTGTATCGGAAGATTAAATCCTGGCAAAGGCTAGCCTTGAGGTGACATGGGCGCAGATGACAGCAAGATGAATCTGAGTGAGAACATATTAGAACGATAGGACTCTTCATACCATCCTTCTGAACTTCCACCAAAGCTCCAAACTGGGAGCTCAAACTAAAATATCAACCCATTGCTCCTGCCTGCTAAACAACTGGGGATCTCACCTCCATCTCTCCACAACCACCTGATCCTCCTCCTCCTCCAAGAGGAATCTCCGTCCGGCCCTGAAGCAGCTGACTTACATGCATCTGCTGCATCCTAACAGCGGACAGACGAGCTGCTCTGAAGGCACAGAGAAGTCCAGGCTTCCTCAGGAGTTTTAACATTTAACAGTCTCTAGCAAGGAGGGATGAAGAGGTCAAACCTTCTCGTAATACCAAACCACTGCTCAGAACAACTCCCTGACACTGCAGAGAAGAGAAGCACAAAACTGATTAAACACTTCTTATCGCCTGCCCTCGAGGTCCAAAAATATTGCACCTAAACCTTCCAGTTAGCTGCACAAAGAGCTACAGCTCTGAATGAGCTGAGACACAGGGCTCAGTCCTTCATCACCCACTCCTAGCAGAGGGCAGCCCAATTACTACTTTTTCTGTAAGAAAATAATAAGAGAAATCAGACCAGACACAAAGGAAACATGAACTTGAGGACTGCTAGAGTTATTTTACCATCACCTTTGCAGTATGGCGGCTGGTAAGACTATGATACCAGGACACAGACCGACTAAAAAAAGTCAACAACTGCTGTCTTGGGCAGCCCGGACCTTGTTTTTTCCCCTCCCAACAGTCTTACTTTGTCCGTAAGAGACAAGGATCTGTCCCACAGCTCTCAGCACAGCCGAGGCTCCCGGGAGCCGCAGTCCGTGTTGTCTGTCAAGCTGAAGGTAGATGCTAGAGTCATTAGTTCCAGATTTCTTACTCCTTATTTAGTCAATGACTTGTGCACGCTTTGACAAGTTGGTTACCTGCTTACAAAGCGAGGGGCACAAGTTGGCACTCGTGGGGGCTCAGGGGTTCGTGTTTGAACGGCGCTCTGACGACGTAAACAGCGCCAGGAACGACCATCCTTAGAGCTGGCAAGCTAAGCGCGTGGCCACGAGAGCCTGAAAGCTGCTCTCAGGCCTCCTCGCAGCCAGGTATGCCGGTGAACTGGTCTACAAAGGGAGCCTGGGGCATCAGTTTGTACAGCCTCTTCTCAAACTAACCACAAAAATCACCTCTGCCAGTCCAGCACCACATTCAGCAATTGTCAAGTGCTGAAGCAGTTAAGAGCTGCGGTACTGAGACAGCAGCAAAGTCACAAAACTTTAAAGGACAGTTGTAATGCCCCTTGCTGTCAAAGTCAGGCTGGTGCTGGAAGTGTTTGAAGGCTGTTTAAATCACCCCCGTGCATTTAAACTCGGTTGTGTGGGATGAGGTTGGGGATGTGTTTATGTCATCAACAAACAAATCTTATTGTTAAACATGCAGCATAATTATTATGGAGGGAGACTGCTGTATTTCACAGGGCAGCCAACCCTATGCTTTTTTAATTAACACAGGTCAGAGATCTGTCCTTACTGCTGTCACTTAAGCAGCTTGCTGCCTTCGCCAATATGAAGAACTTCAGGGTCTCTCTACCTCATATTTATGCTTCCGATGCATATAAAAGCTATTTCAGAAATTAAAGAAATGGATCAGCTGTCACTCCTGGGGCTTTGAGAACACTAACTGAAAGGGAGAGCAGGAAAACAAAACAAAAACCCAATGGCATTTCAGGCTGCCTGCCAGCTACTTCTGATAGCATTAACAAGCAGCTCTTAAAAAAAAAAAAATCGGGACCAACACACTGCAAAAACCTCAGTTTACTTGATCTTGCAAAGTGTCAGGAGGATTCACTCATTCTTTAAAGAAAGATTTAGCTGCTCGTTCACTACAGAATATGACTGGTATGTACATACATGTGCTCAGATTTATATCACATTTAGTCAGGATAAATTGCTTCAATAAATTCTATTCTTAAGAACAGGCAGAATAAGCAGATGATTGGATACTGGGAACACATTCTCATTCCTCTTCCTGCAGCCGCGGGACAGTATTTCACTGTTTTGATGATTTTTAGCATGTTGGAAACAGCAAGGGGAAGCGAAGAAATGCAGACAGATTACTGAAGCGTGCTTCAAAGTTCTGTCAGCACAGACCTGACAAGCAGCTGCCGTCTCATGGAAAACAGAAAAGACATTTTCAGCCGGAATAGACCGTGCTCCGCAAGTCTCTCTGTGTTTTCCTCTCTCTCTTGCCTTATTAACTCATGCAAATAACCTATAGGCTGGCTGTAAAAAGAAGTAAACCCAAAGCCACGCTTCGCAGCAGTCTCGAGTGTGTGTTGTGCTGATAATCAGGCACCCCTTGGAGTTTGCACAGGGTATTTAAGAGTACAAATTTTCTGAAGACTAGCTCGTATAGAGCAGCGCTCTCAACAGGAGCAACTCCTCTGGAGCACGCACAGCATGCAGAAAAACAGAATAAACATGAGCTTTGCAGCCAAGAGTGCATCTGCTCTGTAGCGGATCTCATTCCCACCTTCAGCCGCAACTTTAACTCCTCACCAAAGCAACTGCAGCATCGCAAGGGGATGTTTGCAAAGCCGGACAAGCGTAGCTAGGACAACAGCCACACTTCCACCATTTCTCCAGCGCTGCTTATCCAAGGGTGTCAGCGCTGACAGAGGAATGACGACTTTTTCCTGAAGTTAATCTCCTTGTCGATTTGTTGGGGACATCGCCTCTTCCTACTTCTGGCATGGAGATAAATGAGAAATATTACGTGCAGTGGTTCAGTGCGTGCCAGGACGCTGGGCTGACATCGAGCCGACACAGGAGGCGCGCGTCGCGATAGCGGCCGAGAGACGAGGGGCTCTTCTGCAAACGGAGTGAGGCAGAGCCCCAGAGCAACGTTCACCCAAGTCCTGTTCCCAGCTCCGTCGCTGCCTTGTGCTGCGATCTTGGGCAACCCACTTACGACTGCTTTGCGGCTAGAGAAAACGAACCCTCTAGAGATTAAATTTACACCCACGTAGGCTCCGCTTACTCCACTGCTGCATGAATTGCATTTGTAGGGTATGAAGATATTTAAAGTTTTCATTCCACAAGGAACTCGTGCGCGAAGCCTTTTGTTAATTCAGGTCCTTAGCTGGGAGGGATCGCACGTGTTTTTAAAGGAAAAAAATAATCAAGTCACAGCTGATGCGTAATAAAGTTAAGTATTTTGTTGCGTGTGCTATGAGGCAGCATGTTTTAAATGTCCATTAACAAGAGAGCCTTGTGGGCAGCCTGAGGCCTCACTGATAGCAGAGAGCTTCTATTAAGTTCAGAAGAACTACAAGACATTGTTTTGGAGATGATTATTGGTCTGATGAAGAAAGAATTGGAGACAATCTACTTTACTTTGAGGTTTTGGAAAATCTGAGTCAAGAGTGTGAACGTGGTGGTGCAGACGGCACATCAATTTTGTGTGCAATACAGCAAGCACGCTGCAGATTGCTTAATAAATAATTCAGTCAGCAGACCCACCTGAAACTTGCTGGAAGAATTCCCTTGTGAAGAGTCAAGAGAATTAAAAAAAGAAAACCCTCAAACAAATCAAAATATCAAATTAGCACCTGCAGAACTCAAAACCATAGAAAATCCCCTTAGAACCATGGAGGCTCATAAATGAAAAATCCATCACGGGCTGAACCTGGGCACAAGTGCTTGCTCTCGGCGAGGAGGAAGGTGGCAATTCGCCCCTATGACGGACATTAGGAGACCTACAGGCTTTGATACAGCTGCACCGAAGAGGAGACTACTTACCACTTTTGAATTGTTTTGTCCTCTCAAAGTTTACACCTAACAGAAGAAGGTCTTCTCCACGTTTCAGAATATATACCTATTCCCTTAGATCAAATGTATTTAGAACTATGTTTTAACTAACCTGTTTGCAACGCCTGGGGTAGACAGGATCGACTGTAATCCAAGGCAGCCGTGAGGATCCCTAATCTAGGCAAGCCCCTGCAAAGGGAAGGCAGACAGATGGAAGTGAAGAGTTTCGCCTGCAGCACCAGTGCCAGCACAGAAAGAGATTACACCCCGCGATGTTCGCTGTGCCTCCTTCTGCACGGTGGAAAGAGAAGAGAAGGGTCTTCCCAAAGAGCCCTGTAAGGCCGCAGTCGGAGCTGGATAAGCCTCTGCCAATTTTGTGATGACAAAGCATATTGTTGTTTGGAGGAGATGCACAAACCTCCCACCACCACCATTTTAGGGACGTAAAACTCCACATAGTTTTTCAAATGGGTGCTTTGGAAGTTGCCTTGCTATTATTCTTCCCTATGAGTCTCCACAGAAGCCTGCCAGGAAGGAAGAAAATGCAAATAGGACAAGGGGTGATGGTTTTAAACTAAAAGAGGGGAGATTCAGACTGGATATAAGGAAGAAATTTGCTACGCTGAGGGTGGTGAGACACTGGCCCAGGTTGCCCAGGGAGGTGGTGGATGCCTCATCCCTGGACACATTCAAGGTCAGGTTGGACGGGGCTCTGAGCATCCTGATCTGGCTGAAGATGTCCCTGCTCATGGCAGGGGGTAGGACTGGATGGCCTTGAAAGGTCCCTCCCAACCCAAACCAACCTGTGATTCTAAACCAGTTGCTGGGATTGGGAAGCGGGGAGGGGGTCCAGTCTAGGACCTTCTACTTGAGAGTCTTATTAGTAGACAGCTCATTTCCCCCAGCACAGGCCCTCCCTCTCTCGCACACAAGGCTCCCCAGTCTAACAGGAAAGTTCTGCCTTTTCCCACCAGTACCGCCGAATTTCTCAATCATCCCTTTTCCCCCACCAACATCCATGCACGCACGCACGCACCTTAGTCATCCCAATCCCCTACCGCCTCCCTGGATACGAGCGTTAGCTGGCAGGTACATCAAACCCTAACAAAAGGTATAGTTTGAAACTTGGCAATGAACCATAATCTAGGTTTGAAGTTCTAGAGAGGTTAAAAGCGATGCCCGGATTCATATATAGACAGGATGATGTTGTCATCTTTAAAATTAAAATACGTATTTTACCCATCTGAACAGGCTCTTGGTACTTGCAGGAGCTGGAGGGGAAAAGGCTGCAGGTACCCAAGGAAAGCTGAAGCCTCCCCTTCCCATCCAAAGGAACCGAGCTGCCCATCAGATCCTCTGTTGATGATGATGAACTTGACTGGGACGCTGGTCTGGGGATAAGCTGGTTTTGCTTACCTCAAGAATCAAAATTTCCACTTATTTAAAAAAAAGTTTAGTTCTTCCCGCAGATATTAAAGTCAGCCCATATGCTGCTTTCCCCCTGGTATACCAGTCCATAAACCGAAGTGGTCCCAAAGCATGTTAACTAACCCATTAAGAAAAAAACTAAGCCCGTTATCCTAGCCTAGACAGACACCTAGGGGTAATATTTTAACTCCCTTAAAAGGAATTAGACATATTACATGCATCAACAGCAGCAATGAAAGACCAGCCTTCCTGAAAACGATTTCCCCCAGGACGCGTGTTGGCACCTCATGGAACCCATTTTAAAAACCTCCATTTGGAAACGGTGTAGGAAGAGACACGAGAAGCAGGCTACCCGTTTTCAAAAGCACATTTGGCATTTAAGGATCCTTTCATCCAAGACACTCCGTAGCCTTTCAAATGCACTATTTTAGCTTTACAGAGGAAAAGAGTTGCCGAGGTATGCCTGTAGCCACAGGACAAGGCATGGTTTTGGTTGGCAGCATTAGCCTGATGCCACAGAACGGGCCACAGTCGGACATTAATTGTCTTTAGTGTTGGTACCCACAGCCACGCTTTCACAAGCGCGCGTTACCACAAATAGCCCACACCCTAGCGGTAAGTACACTCGATTGCCCTTATACCTGTCGGCATCCAGGTACGAGCAGCGTGGGTTTTTGTGTTCGTGAAGCTTTTACGGACCTGTTCCAGCTGAATTACTGACAAGTAGCTGAGGTCTGGAAGCAGTCTCAAGCCAAGATTTGTAAATCTGAGTCATGCCTCTTCTGGCTTGCGAAAGTCGTGAGCAACTGGCCCCTCATCCTCTCCTATGTCCAGCTGCCTACGTTGGTGGCCCGACGTCTCCCGCACCCAACACTGGGACCCTCACAGCTCCCACCGACTGGAAAGCACTTTTTTTTCTGGATCACCTCAAATCCCCATCAAAAAAACCCCTTTTCCTTAAACCTCAGTGTTAAGATGGAAGAAGCTCCCAGGTCATTAACTCTGCTGAGCGTTGGGGGATAGAGTTGGTATGAAAAATGCTCTAAAAATAAGGTTCTATTGTTGTACTTGCATGTGACTATTGTTATTGCAGGAATGCTTGTGCCCAACGCTCTTGCATCTGTGCCTTGCAAGACAAGCTGAAATACTTCAGATCCCAATGAACGCTTGGGCGTACGCAAAAATTGGGCGTACGCAAAAATTGTTCTGCTTCGAATTTGCCAGCCCAGCTCCCCTCTCCAGCGCGAATGCGCTTACTAGTATACCAGTACAAGCACATTTCTGGTTTATTCCCATAAATCACAAGGATAAACTTTACATTAATATGACCACAAAATTAAAGCTAGAGTTTGCACCAACTATGAAACAAAACCAAAAGAACTGCAGAGCAACCTCCTAAAAATAGGCTTAAAGTAGAACAGAAAACAAAAGCAAACTGCACGCTCTGCTGACAGAAGTCTTTTCTCTGCTAAGATTTACTCGCCTAGGAAGACCTGAGTGAAGAACGAGCTGCAAAATGTGTTAGAAGAAAGAAAATTGCTAGAGATAGGGACATCAAGAGAAAGGACGTACCTAGGGAACTGACTGTAAGTTAAGATTGTCAGGGAAAGGTGCGGTGCAGAAACAAAAGGGCTGTTAGTTTCCAAGAGATGAACAGACGCCTGCAGGTACGATCAAGCCTCCCTCGCTCTCTATTCTGTCTGTGCATGAGTTTATCTACGGTTATTTTTCAGATTCCAGTAAAAGGCTTCAGTCTCCCATCGCGCTCTCTTACCCCTCAGATTTGCAGCCTCCAAAAGAACAAACAATTGCTTGAGCGCTGCACTGCAAAAAGGGACAATTTAGGGAATTTCAGCATCAGTTTTAAAAGTCTGCCAAGAGTTACGGCAACGATGGGAGGAGAGGTGGCGAGAAAAAGCGGACGTATCACGCAGGATAACTGCGTTGGGGCCTCGGTGTCAGGATCAGTGCCGACACCGCGGTGACTGCGGCACCCAGCGCCCCAAAAAGGCTCTTACCAGGGGCTGTAGGACGAGGGAGTTCCTCTGACACGGGGAATGCCACCTGCAAGCAAAGAGAGGACACCCAGGCGGTTCAGTGCAGCCGCCCCGTCCTGCGTCACTGCAGGACACGTACTGGCACAGAGATTCTAACTGTTTTACCCTCCCAAATGAAAAAGCCCCCTTCGCACTCAGATGTAAAAGCCATCACAGACACCAGCCTCAGGCGTGCAGGAACAAGTCCAAGCAAAGGTGCAGCTAAAGGTAAGATGTCTTTCTACCAACAGGCAATACAGAAAACCTGTTTGCAATTGTCCCAGGCTATTAAATAGGGCAAAGAGTTTTCAAGAAGGGTGGAGGATCCAGGGAGGGCTGTGACTTTTGCAGGAAAATTACAGTACTTAGCTGACAGCAGGAGCAAAGGCAGAACTGGATCAGAAACGGTGTTCTGAGAATAATCCCCATGTTTCCCCAAAAAAGAGAAAGAAGTCTTCCCCCAGAAGGCTTCGTCTCCTGGGATTACGGCGAGGTACAGCCTGGGTACTGCTACACCTACGGCAGGCAAAGCTTGTTTTCTCCTTGATAAAGTCACCATGCTCCTCACTACTCTTTACTTTTGGCACGCCAGCTTAATGCAAAAGGTAAAACAGAGCTAGGAGTTAACTTTTTATGAGACTGAGCTACATGGGATTAATTCTCAGAGACTAATGAGTCGCAAGGCCATCCCAGATCAATTTGGGTAACTTTGTTGAGACCTGGGAGCCATGCCAAGAGCATTAACAACCAGAGCCGCGATACAAACAAGCCTATTCAAACACAAATAGTGCTCAAGACACTAGACCAAGCCCCAAGGACAGGCAGTACACTGCTACTGGGAAGAAGAGATAAAACCACAATAAACTAGATTATTATAGATGGCTGCACAGAATCTGTGCTGTGGCGTACATCTTCCTGCAGGAGAATATACAAGATCGCAGGCAGACTCGAGACAGAATCCGTAATTGCCACTGGGAGCTGGAACTGGAAGAGAGGTTGGTTGCAATCAAAAACCAAACTGCTTTTTGGTAAGTACGAGGGAAAGAAAGTCAGACTAAGACGGCCATTTCTACTCTGCTAGCCAAAAGAGAAGGAAGCATAAGGCACTGCCCCAAGCTCTCAAAAATAGTAAGAGATTTCCCACTAAAATGCAAGGAAGGAAACATGTTGCTTTGAGACCGTTCCAGGAAAGGCTCTTTATTATTTTTCTAAGTGCAGTCATTAACAGCTCTCTGCCTCGAGCTTCCTGACCATCGAAATGGATTTTCAGCACACGCTGCTCTGAATAGGCTGGGATCAGCAGGGCCACCAAGGCAGCAGCACCCAGAAAACGCATGGAGGGGAACCCAGTCCTTCCACAGCGCCTGGCTGGGGTTTAGTGTCGGCATTCCCCACGCCACCCTGGGTTAACGGACAACGCCGCCGTGATGATTCGGAGCACCGTAACCCATCGTAAAATGGGGTAAAAATGAACAGGTCAAGTTCTTTCTTAAAAAAAAAAAAAAAAACCAAGAAAACAAGCCACTTTAACATCTAGGCTTCCTTGGCTCGGGGTTAGCTCTACGGGACAGAAGGCCAAGTGCCCTAAAGTGCCTTTAGGTGCTTTGTAAAGTCAATTTGGCACCTAATTTCCACTGGTGAATGCCTGCTGACTCTCAACCTAAATTAGGTGCCTGCAGGGACTCAGGAACAGAGCTTGTTCTCCACCTTTGGGTGCCCAGATCTCCTTTTGACTATCGCCAGCTATTATACACCCAAAGACATTGCGAAAGATTTTAAGTTTTAAAGGGAGAGGCCACCACCGAGCTTAGTGAAAACGTGCAGGCTTGCTGTTAGTCCTAGGCTCTGACTTTAAAGCTATTTTGGGGTGTGAGGGAAGGAGTGAGAATGTTTGCTTTGTAACCAAAAAGCTACAAGAGAGCTTAAAATTGTCATCTGGGAAAGAAGGCCAAAAGCCGATGCTGTAAAATCTGCTTTAGAGGCATAACACCCTTATGCTTTATAAGCTTGATAAAGCAAACCCAACTGTATAAACTGGAATATTGGCAAGGAACTCGCTTGAAGTAAATCTCCAACAGACACACAGTATTTAACAAGTCATTACGAGTTAACCTACAGCGCAGGGTGAAAGCAAAGTCCAACCACTTACCATCTGACTGTACCTTTCTGGGTGTTCAGCACTGCTCTCAAGCTTGTAGAGGATCCCCTGTCCACAAGAGCATCCCCAAATAGTTGGGACATGATCTCCTCCACAGCATCAGAGATGCACTACACCCTCGCTTCTTGCTTGCAAGAGCCTTAAAACAGCCCTGGAGCTTCACCACCCCTGCGAGCTGCAGTTGCCGCTATCAGAAGAACGACCTTTCCTACCAGGCATGACGTTTGGCCCTAAAGTGACTTAAAAAGGAGCTCTCCTCAGCTCACAGAGGAGCAAATTAACAGCCCGGCTGCAAAGAGTATTTCCACGTGCTTTGGGAAAAGGGTCAAACCTCACGTGAAGCAACAGCCACGAACAAGAGTCGCTCTCCTCCTCTCAGCGTGTGAGCGATGGGGTAGGGAGGCATTGTCAGCGTCCTGTCAGACATAAAACAAACTCCAGCGAAAGGAATAACACGGGCCCCAAACCAGCACATCAGCCATGAGTGACTTAACTGAGACCAGAAAAGCTTTTCCCCTGCAGTTAAGAGCAACAAACCCTCTCGGCTGAGAGCTCCAGGCAGCCAGGCGGCTTTTCCCAGCACAGCTTCCACCAGTCCTCCCAACTACGCAACTTACACTGTTTATAACCCTCTTATAAACAGTAAAGAGTTTACCGTTACCATAACAAAAAGTGTAATTTGTTAAGGTTGCCTCCACATCAGAGCCTGGCAGGATAAAAACCATTATAGAAGCTCCACTGTCCAAGAGCCTGCTCGCACTGGCCAGCCTCCAGATCAGATCTGGCCTGGCCTCCGGCTTCGGAGCAAGGTGTTAGAGAAAGTCTCGTGTCATCTCGGCGCGGCTGGGCCCCAGCCGAGCCACGGGGCTGCCCGCACCTCACAGGCAGCACAAAGGGAAGGACAGTGTGATTTTTTTAAATCTATGCAGAGCACCGTGGCAAAAAAAAAGCAAGCGAGACCAACCGCAAGAAGCTCGAATGATCTGGAACCGCCTTCAGGAGGTCCTTCTGCTCTCTAACACGGAGCTGAGGGACACGGGTGTGCAGATGGCTTGTGAGCACTTCCCGGGTTTGGTGTTTTCGAGGTGCGAGGAGGTCACATTTCATCGCGCTAACATCCTCCCGCTCCTCCTTTCACAGTCAGATTCCTGAGAGAGAAGTAGCTGCTGCTCTTCAAATACCTACTTCAACTAATCCTTGCCAAACATCACCGAAGCAGCTGTAGCTTGGCAAAACATGCTTTAACGCAGGCAAGGTTTCTCTAGTTACGTGCCAAGTATCAGATTTCTAATATGAAAAGGCATCTGTCCAAAGGGTTTCGAAGCCTTTGATGAACATGAGACAAAATCCAACATAAACCAGCAAGTCAGCAACTTCCCCAGGCGAGAAGATGGAGAAAGACCATCTCTAAATCATCATCCAATTACTCATATGCCAAAGTTGTGCTTCCACTCCCAATTTCTGGAGGAAAGATGGACTCTACGGGATGTCCCTAAGGTATTTACACAAAGACACAAGGGAGACACCAAACCGCAAGGCCCCGACAGTGGTTAGAGCAGGACTGACTGGCAGCACATAGATAGGGTATGGATGGGAGCATCTAGCCAGCTCCCATCAAATACAGCGTCCCTCCTCAACACTGCAACGAGCAGCGAGGCCCCAGGCATGGTTTATCATCGACTGGTTGCTCCAGGACCTCCTCCAAAACAGGAGGAACTTCATGGAAGTCCCTGAGCCTCTCCACTGAGGTCAGACAAGCCTCCGCTTAATTCGTGGCCGTCACCTCCAAGATCAGAGCAGACACCGCGGCTTCGGCTAGACCCAGAGGTACGTCTGTCACCAGGAGCAAGGGAACAACCTAAGCGTGAACGCAGAGTGACAACAGGCGAGAGCACACCTGTGTCCAACTCTACCCAAAACAACGCGGCACAAACCTTCCCCAAATCTCAAGCAAAAAGCTTTTCTTTCCTCCTTCACACCACAATCGAGTGAACCCTTGCAGCCCGCAGAAAAAGAGGCTCTAAGCAGAGATCACCAGGTAGGAAATTTTTCTGGCGTTGCTTCCAGCAGGCTCGAATTTGTAGCACGACGGCACACTGAGCAAACAGACACTCTAAAAGGCAGCCTCCAAGACGCATGCAGGCAGCCTCCGGATCTCGGCACTACAGCTCTCGGGTCGCCTTGCGCTTCTTCATTAGCGGTGATACATCTTCGGCTATATACTTCTTCACAGCAGGGACAACATATTGCAAGAGATCTACTACAGGAGAGAGAAATAATTCAAGTTTAAGAAAGGGAGGAAAAACCTAAGAGACCCACTGCTTCTTACTGAGTAGAGATAATTATAAGAAAGCCATGACAAGCCTTAGAGAATGCATTATTTTACCTAGGAAATGCCTAAGTGACCTAGAAACCGGAGTCCCATTTCCTGAAATTATTTAGCCGCTTAAGAGCCCTTGTTTCAATGAAAGTGAGAAAAAAAGCTGCTGAAAATGGGACGTAAGAGCCCGAGTCAAGCTTGCACATATTTTCCCCACAATGGCGCGTGAGTAGTTTTAAAGGAAGATCAAAGTCAAGGCTGCACGGAGCTAAGAACGGGCGAGCCTCTTATGTAAGCGACTACCTACGGATAAAACCCTTGTCAATGAATTAAAATAACTGAAATAGCACCAGCGGGACAGGGGACAGAAAGGCACGACGCTCTTGCATGTGCGCGTGGTCATAAAGTAAAAATATTTTGTCCCACCTGTTATTATTTACATCACATGTGGGCATTTTTATTTATTTAGCATTCAAAGGCACAGACATTTTATGGCATCATTATTTGATATGCGAGCCCTAAAATCAGAGGGGAGCAAGAAATATTGCAAATATAAGCAGTGTCTAGAAATCTGGTACATTATTGTGAGTTGTTTAACTAGAACTGCATTCTGCCTCTGGAATGATTGCGTTTTAGTGGTGAACAAAGCAATGATTTCCTATATATAGTTTACATAATTCAAAACGTGAAATCTTACACAGATGAAGGATACAGCGTCCTAAACGTGGATCATACAAACAGGTGCTCTCTACACGTTAAAAATAGAGCGCTTTCCAAAAACAAAGGAAAGGCAGCATGGGGTAGAAAGATGAAAAACATCCACACGAAGAAAAGCGAGCATCCCTCGGGAAGTTTCTCACCACCTCCACCAGAAAACAAGGTGCTTGCTCATTAAAACGCCGCCAACGCACTCGGGATTATGTTCAAAAAGTCGCATTTCGTCATGTTCGCTTTGCACGTGGCTCGGTCGGCGCGGGGATCTGGACGATGAGCAATGCCCGCTCTGATATAAACTCGCCAGGTTTGTAACAGCGCACTCTGTCATATAAAGACTTCTAATCCGATTAAGGTTGTAGATAAACTTCCTCAGCTCCGTTTTCATGCAGTAAATCTACCCCGCGCTGCGGGACGCTCGGCTAAGTCTCTGCCTTCACATTTTCGGGACCCAACAGTTCATTCCAGGAGACCTGGCACCCAGCTGCTCTCACCCCTGGTGACAATCTGCCTTTGGATCTCATCTCCCTCTGCTGCTCCTCCTCTGGCTCTATTTTACCAACACTCAAAAAAAAAAAAAAAAAAGGAATATTCCTACCGCAGGAACAGCGGAAGAATGGCCCGTGAACGGCTGCCAAGCCTACCTTCAGATCCTGCTGCAATGAGAACAGCACGAGGTAGAAGAAAACTACCTTTCACTGCGAGAAGATTAACTGGCAAAGCTTCCCCTGCCCACACGCAACCTATTTCAGCTTCACCAGCAGCAGTGCAACCTCGCTTTCGAAACTTGTAAGGATTTCCAGCATCTTCAGCCACGGACACAACCAGCTGTACCTCTAGAAACAAGCCTATTTTAAACGCCAGCTATTTTAAATAATTGCAAGCATCAACCGCTTAGCGATGTGAAGATTTGTTCCCTTCATCTCAGCAGACTCAGCACCAACACGAGGTTTTTGGCAGAAAACCCAAAAGCCATGTTCTGCTCCAAGTCTGGTTTACTCACTTTGGAAACAGTTAAAGGGTACAAGACAGCTCGGTATGGTTAGTTACACAGGTATAAATACGCTCATTTGGGCACTGCTTATTCCCTAGCACTGCCAAGTCCACGTCTAGCCAAGTCCTTAATACACTGAAGTCTGTGAAAGACCGCTTTTATTATTATTATTTTAAATAGTAACAATGGTATTCAGAGCGAGGTCTCTGCCAGCCAGGGCTGAAAACATTCTCCGTAAGCACAAAAAAAAAGAGCTGTGCAAGAGCTCTGCTAAAGGCAGCACTGCAAGCGTGGCAGCGCATCCCCAAAAGGCAGGGAAATGGTGAACTTCGCAGCTTTACACGCTTTTGAACTCCAGGCACAACCTGCATTTCATACTAAAGGAGTTTGAACATCGTTTTTTTGGGAGAAGAGGAGGAAAATGTCTTCGTAGAGCTTCTTTTTTAGGATTTATTTAGTAGCCGTGCCTCACAAAGAGAGCTCAGAAGCGAGGCTAGCTCTGCAGAGCGTGCACAGAGAAATACCCCCGGTGGGTAGCATGGCCCGTAGCTGGCAGAGGAGCTTTGTTTATTCATGAACCAGCTTGCAACGGCTGGCACCGCGTCTCCACCGCCGCTTTATTCTCTCGCGCAAGGGTGGGACAGCAGAGCGGCATTCCAGACCGCTGCAGGCTCTCCGCGGGCTGGCTCGCTCCTGCGACGAGAGCGGCAGCGCCGTTCGCAATCCCAGCGTTGCTCCCCGTGAGCCAAACACGTTGCTTTCGTCGGGAAACTTCAATAAATGGCTGCTGTCGCCTGGGAGCTCAGCTCTGCACTTGTCCCGACGCAGGACAGCAGCCCCTGCTCACGTACGGCAGCAAAAGGGAGATGTGGAGGTAGGAAAATTCAGCTCGGTCCTCGCCGCCACCCCAGCAAAGCGTGCAAAGAGCTTAAAGGAAAGAAGTGCAATCCAAAAATCCTGCTCCACTAAATAATTAGCCAGCATTAAAATTAGGTTTAGCCTCAGTGAAACCACATTGTGTTGATTAAGGCACCAAATTTATCATGTTTCAAAAACAAATGTCAAACTTTGGCATGCATTAAAATACAGCGCGTGCTATATGAAAGCTACTGGACGGCCGACGTATGCATCAGCACGTGCCCCACCAGGTGTATCGGGGAGGTGGGGAACAAAAAAAAAGGCAAGCAGCTCTTGGAAGATTATGAAATTGAACTTCAGAGAAGCAATTAAGCCAAACTCCCACGAGCCAAGACTAATTGCAGCAAAACACATTGTAAATATCAGCTCCAAAGACAGAGAACAAACCCGAGCGCACGAACGTCAACCAGCAGCTTGGAGAGGAACCTGTGTGGACACCACCGCCCCCGAGGGCTGTAAATCAGGAGATCCTGGGGTCCTCCAAGGCACGTGGTCTCCGTGGCCCCGTCCTGCAGCTTACCCGCCTGCGTCCGCATCGCTTGGAGGGCTGAGGCCGCAGATAACGCGCGGCCAGCCTCAAACTCCTCAAACTCGGGCCGGCAGAGCAAGGCTGCACGCAGGTTAAGCCTTAACTTTTCAGATCTGGGCAAAGCGATTCAAAGAAGTGGAGAAGGAGCAGAATTAAGAGGTTCGCCGAGGACTTCGAGTGATATGATATAGGAATTCAGCAGCCAGACGAAAAGATGTGACAAATATTGCGATGTGAAGGCTGAGCATTACGAATATCAAAACCTCAGTTTTATATTCAAAAGGAAGCAAGGCTATAAATGGGCTTTTGTTTTACTCTCTATAGGAAGCTTCCTACGCACCTCTACACCAAAGGGAAACCATTTCTAGCTCCCCAGGGAAACCCAGTCCCCGTGCTTACATCTCTGCTCAGCCTACACTACTCAGCAATCACCCATTGTATTACAAGTTCCTTGAAACCAAAACCAAGAAACAAGATTACTTTAAAAGGGGGGGAAAAAAAAAAATGAAGTTACAGGAAGCAACAGGTCCTCAATCCTGAAGGCCTGTTACAATAAAAATATTTTCTCCCAGCACTGGAAAGTCCTCTCAAAATGCATCGTAGTTGGGTGCTAAACGACTGGGGGAAGAGCGGTTTTGGAAATCTGGCCTCAATTCTTGGTGCTAGGAACATAAAAAAAACAAAGAAGGGGAAAAAAAAAAAAAAGGCCCCAAGAAAGTCAGAAGGATAAACAAAACCAAACAGAACGTGAAAAAGCATCACATGTGATGCAGCAGAAAATGAGTCCAAAACAAAATCCAACCCAGAGATCCTCTACTAACACATGCTGCAAAAAACAACACATGCCCCACCAGGCCTGCCAGAAGCTGAGCGTATTTCACTAAGCCATTTTAAAAGCGTTTCCACCAGGACGAGGCAGCGACAGGCTCTGGGCGAGATGCGTCCTAGCTGCCCTGATCCCCGCTGCACCCCCTCAGAAGAGCTCCGGTTCCTCCTGGCTGCCTCACCGGGTGGAAGCGGCGGACCTTGCGAGCCGGCTCCTGCCTCTTCCCAGAGGATGGAAGGAGGATTCGGTTTCTTCCCCACGACCATCCTCTCACACCCATCCACTCGCGCTTCCTCTCTCAAACTTCCCCGTCTTTCAAAACAGGCGAGGGAAATTTCCTGCCTGCCCCACGGCACATCCGCAAACCCCCTTTTTAGCCACCCTGAGAACGTCCTCCGCAGTCAGCGTCTCCTCCAGCCGGGCTCCGAGGGGCTTCGGAAGAGATGGGAATAAAGACATTAATGAGAAGTTTGATTATTTTTAAGCCACGTCCTTTTATTTTTGCCATCTTCCCACGCGGCACACCTATGCAATCACCACCTCAGTCGTGCCACACGGATTGTACGGCGCTTCCAAGTTAACTCGGACCAACAACAGTCCCATCAACCGGCTTAAAAAGGGTAATGACACTTGCAACCTACCAAGGTGGGCTGAGCATCTGAACAGCCGGACTCAGCAAGGCTCAACAGCAAGTTCATTTTCGCCTGACATCTCCATAAATCACACAGAGACAAAAAAAATCAGAGCACTAAATACATACGGTAGGAAATGCTGGAGAAGACTGGAAAATAAGGACCCTTGAGAAAACAGAAATACGAGCAAGAATAAGTAGAAATTAATGTTAGAAACACCCTTCAACAGGGGAAAGTTATGTTAAAGACAAACTGCAAGTGGAAGGTTTAACATATTCACAAAGTTTGCGTAAAGCTTTTCCTTCTTATAATCTGAGCAGACAGAGAGCAAGGAGGGAAGGTCCCGATCTCCAGCAAACCCTGTTCAACTCCAAGCTATTTGGTATCAGAAAGATATTGGCAAATTGGAAGGCATTCAGGAAAATACAGTTAAGCAGCTGGAGGGATTGATTTACAAGGAAAGATTAAAATAACTAGACGCCTAGTTTGGCTAAGCGGTAAGTAAGGTGGACATGGTAATTTTTTACAGTTAGTTGACAGGCAAGTGCCACAAGGGAGAGGAAGTGTTCAACATACTACAATTAGGTATAACCAAAGGATTGGCACGCAATTAAGGAAATTCATGGCTGCGTTAAAGTTCTCAAAGCAGCGAGGTCTACGGGATACTAAAATAGTCTCCCACTTCTCGATTCCCACCCAACTTCCAGGATCAGGAATAAAACACTCCTCTGAGAAAGGACCGTCCTGGCCGCAGGTAGCGATTACAAGCCTCGCAGGTCGGCCGCTGACTAGCTGCTTCCTCCAGCTGAACCCACTCCTTTTTTTGTTTGTTTGTTTTTAACACTAAGAGCAAACAAGCGCTCCAGCACTCTCCAGCCCGCAAAGCGATTACAGTTGGCAACAGTAATTACCCCGCTCATGTCACAGAAGGTGAATACGATCTCTCGCTTTAAGGAAACAAGGAGCAAGGATGTTAACCCTACTCGTTTTCCAAACGGGAATCTGGCTGTTGAATCCACCTCCCACAAACTTCTCCTCCACGTTCAAACAGTGAAGTTATTCTTAGTCTCCGCTGAGAAAACCCCAATCCAAAAAAACCGTCCAACAAAGCCAGTGGTTCAGAACTGCTGCTGAATTCCTCTCCAGAAATGACTGCATTTTAGTGACAACTATTTTTAAAGCAGTTCGCAAAGAACTAGATAACCCCTTCAGACCGTGCCCTTCAACACTGCTGGCAGAAGAAAGTCCCTGCCCAACAAGCACTGTAGTGAGGCAAAATTAATTGGGAAGTCCACTGAAGTGTTAACGACACTTTTACGTGATCCTCCTGAACGTTAAATTGAAATGTCGCCCTTAGAGGGACCTGAGCAGGGAAAGAAGTGGTAACTTCGTAAAGAAAGCTAACGATGGGACTCAAGTGAAGAAAAGGCAACGAAAGAAGAGGCAGAAAGAGCAAAATGGGGAAAGCTGAGCAGAACAAGGAGTTTTTGTTGTCACACACATTTCGGCTCACACCTGAACCAGCCGATCTCTTTTCCTTAGTTAGGCTGAGGGACTCCATACCAACGCTTCTGGCAGCGGGAACAAAACAGCTTTGAGATGTGACCCGGGTTGTGCTTGCAAAGTCAGAGCTACTGAGAGGCAACAGATCTCACGGCACCAGCAGCATAGGAGCAAGTGCGTGGTGAAACCTCACCGCTTCAACAAGCTCCCAGAAGTCTGAGCTCCCAAAGTCCCCCAGCGAGAATTAACAGCTGTTTCGGACTTCAGAAGAAACTACTTAATTCTCTCATTTCTGCTGTTTGCGTGTCTTCCTTTACTCAGTGTTCCCTCATGCCCTGGGACTGCGTGGGGCGGGATGGGGCTGAGAGCCCCCCGCCTTCCAACACCCTGCAGACCCACAGCCGCTCACCAGCCTACACCCTGCTCCCCACCTCACCCCCATGGGCACCCACAACCTCTCCACAGCCTTCCTACGTCTGCTGGCCACTGGGAGCCCCCAAAACGTAGGCCTGGATCCTCCCTCAGCTGCCCCAAAAGAGTCACGAGCCACCACGCTGAGCCCAAACCCCTGTTCATCCAGAGGACAGAGTCCCCGTTAAAGGGGTCCCCCCAGGATGCCCTCTAACCCCTGAGGTCCCCATATCTGCCATCCCCAGGACACCCCATATCTCTTCAGGGTCCCCCAGGACCTGCAGACCGAAGGGTCTTCCATACCTACAACCTCCAAAGACACCCCCCCCCCCAATTCTCTCTCACCTTCTAAAGCCCCCCAAGCCCTCAACTCCCCCCCGTCCACATTCCTTCAAGACTCCCCAATACCTCTCCAGGGTCCACCCCCCAAAATCCCACTGCAGGACCCCCCTCCCTTTAAAGCCCCCCATATTTCCAACCCCTCCAAACCCCCCAAGGCCCCCCTATCTGCAATCCCTCAAGCCCCCTCATATTCCCCAGGACCCCCCAAGCCCCCCACCCTCGCGGAGCCCCCATACTCCCGACGCCCCGTATCCCGCTGACCTCCCCATACCTCCAGCCCCCCAAACCCCCCCATTTCCCCGGGTCTCCCCCACCCCGGGGCCCCCCTGGCCTCCGGGCTCCCCCCCCTCAGGCACCGCCCGGGCCCCTCGCTGCCTGCAGCAGCCCCGCCCACCTGGGAGGGGCTTGCCCCATCGCGGCGCCCCCTAAGCCACTATTGGCCGCACCGCCCGCCACTCCGGGCCTGGAGGCGACCCGATTGGCCGGAGGGCGCCGTCAATCAGCAAAGAGGCGGGGGTGGGAGAGCGGCTGCCTCACGAAAACTCGGGGAAGAGTTGTGGGGGGAGGGGCCGGCCGGGGCTCCCCGCGCCCCCCGCCCCCCCCGGGGGGCTGCCCCGCCGCCTCGCTCGCCGCCTCCGCCGCCCGGGGCGGCCCCGCGGCCCGCCGAGCCCGGGCGCTACCGGTTACCTGAGGGAGGGCCGGGCCGGGCCGCCGCCGGGGCCTCGCGCTGGCTGCCTCTCGCGCTGGGACTCCCGCCTCCCCTCCGCGAGCCCCCCCACCCCCCCGCCCCGCGCCTCCCCACGCGCGAGACTCTCGCGAGACCCGAGGGGAGGTAACGGCGCCGGGGCCAATGGGGGGCTTCGGGGGCGGAGCCTCGCGGCGGAGGGGCGGGGCTGACCACGCCTCCTCGGGGGTGGCCAGCGAGAGGGAGGCCTCCGGGGGGGGACAGAGAGGCCGCCCGGGGGGGCCCTCCATCCTGCGGGGACAACGAGACGGGGACACCCCGACAGCGGGACACCCCGACAGCGGGACACCCCTGAGCCCAGGACACCCGCACCCCAGCCCCCAGGAACACCCCAACCCCCAGGAACAGCCCAGCTGCTGGCCCTGGGGCAGCCAGGCGGCCGGTCCCGGTTGAGGTGTCCCCAAGGGGGTGATGTCCCCGGGCAGGGGGAGATGGAGGCGTCCGCCCCGGCTGCCGTCCCCAGGGATCAACGCCGTCCCCGTCCCCTTGGGGACGTGGCTGAGGGCTCGGGGTGGCGGCAGGGCTCAGCCCCAGGCACCTGGTGTCCCCTCTGGGGACACTGCCACCCCCCCAGCGGGGAAAGCGAGCCCACGGCAGCGTGGTCCCCCGCTGCGCCATCCCCAGTGCCAGCCACGGGCAAGTGACACAGGACGGGGCCACCAAGGAGACACGAGGAGCCCAGACCCCATTATCAAACCGTCTTTATTCCCCTCCCGCCTGTGGCAGGGCTGGGATCGCGGCTCTTCCCCCGTCCCCCCGCCGGCATTCAGGGCTGGCCGTGGGACCGGGCCCGGCGGGGCGCTGGCTCCGTCACCGTCGCTGTCACCGGCTCCATCACATGGCGAAGAGGATGAGGAAGGCCACCATGAGGCAGAAGAGCCCCATGGCCTCGGAGAGGGCAAAGCCCAAGATGGCGTAGGAGAAAAGCTGTTGTTTAAGCGAGGGGTTCCTGCGGGGAGAGGAGAGGCCAGTCAGCAGGGGTGCAGCCGCCCCCGACCCCCTGTTTCCAGCCCCCCGTGTCCCCCCCTGACCTGGCGTAGCCGATGATGAGGCTGCCGAAGACGGTGCCGATGCCAGCGCCGGAGCCGGCCACCCCCACCGTGGCAGCGCCGGCGCCGATGAACTTGGCGGCGGTGTCGATATCCCGGTGGGCTGCGCTCGTCTGGATGGCCCGGTGGGCTACCGGCCGTGCCTGGGGGACGGGAGGGTGGGCAACTGGGTGGGGAGGGGGGGGACCTCACCCCAGTCCCCCCAGGCCTCAGTTTCCCCTCATCGAGCTCCCTGCAGGCTCTCGGGGAGCCCCAGGGCGGGCAGGGGGCACGGTCACCTCCCTCCGCCCCTCCCAGGGCTGGTGCTCATCACCCCCCAGCCCCCCTGTGCCCCCCGGTCCGAGCTGGGCGCGTTACCTGCTCCGTCCGGGCCTCGGGGCTGCTCAGCACGGAGGCAGAGAGGGGCTGGCACAGCACCCGCGAGCTCCTCCTCACCTACAAAGCACAGCCACCCTCAGATTTGGGGGAGATGCCCCACCCTGCGCTCCCCCAGGGCAGCAAAACTCCACCCGGGGGTCCCCCGAGGCCACCGCTGCCACCTCTGGCACCCCCTGACCCTGCTCAGCCCCTCGGGGCGCCCCGTGAGCCGGCAGCACCCAGCTGGAAGAGCCTGTCCCGGCACCCAGCACCAAAGCGGAGCTCCTGGGCGCCCCACAGCCCCACCGTGGGCACCCTGCAGCCGTACGGATCCCGCGTGCCGCTGGGGCCGGCACCCAGCCAAAGGCGCTTTACTCCCAGCGCCGTATCCGCCCCTGCGTGGGTAATTAGTAACCATCAAGAGATGGCAAACGATCTTTAACCAGAGCCGCTGAGTGCTTGAGGCTCCGCTCACCTTCAGTGCGGCCCAAGGTGGCTCCAAACCTGCCAAAGTGTCCCCAAACCTCTCCCCTTGTCCCCACGCATTACCCCGCGCACAGCCTCGTCCGGCAGAAGGGACACGGAGGGGGAAGGAGGGGATTGTCACTACTCACTAGCGCAGGAGCGGAGACAAACTTTCTACAGGCGTACATGGTGAGGGACGGAGGGACACACGCGCGGGACACGGCTGGAAGAGACAGACAGACACCGGGGCGTGAGGAGCCGCAGCGCGTGGGATCCGGCCTCGCGGATGCGGGGTGGCCGCCGGGACAGGCAGGGCACCTGGGGACACACGGGAGGGCTGAACCATGCAGGAATGGTGGGGCAGGATGAGTCTGTGTCACCCAGGGGACAGCTCCTGGCCGAGTGCCACCACGGTGGCAGTTTGGGGATCAGGAATTTGGGGTCCTGGAGTTGCTCTGGTGCAGAGTCCTGGGGGGTTTCACCTGCCCGGGGGGCAACAGGAGCTCACAAGGCCCCTGGTCCCCATGAGGAGGGACGGGGCCTTGGGGGTCCCACCTCGGCCCTGCCTCCCGGGGCAGAGAACGGGGCAGCTCCGGGGGGGCACGGCCTGGGGACCCCCAGCCCTGGCCGGGGGATGTGGGGGCTGGAGAGAGCAGAGTGTGGGGGGTGAGACCTCAGCGTGGAGGGAGGTCACCCCAGAAGGCGGCGTGAGGGGATGTCACCCCAAAACAGTGGGGAGTCACCCTAAAACTGTGTGTGTGGGGTCACTCCAAAACTCTGTGTGTGTGTGGGACACCCCAAAACAGTGGGGAGTCACCCCAAAACTCTGCGTGTGGGGGGTCACCCCAAAACTCTGTGTGTGTGTGTGACACCCCAAAACAGTGGGGGGTCACCCCAAAACAGGGGGGGGGTCACTCCAAAACTCTGTGTGTGTGTGGAACACCCCAAAACAGTGGGGGGGTCACCCCAAAACAGTGGGGGGGGTCACCCCAAAACAGTGGGGGGTTGTCACCCCAAGACTCTGTGTGTGTGTGTAGGTGTCACCCCAAAACTCGGCGGGGGATGCCCCAACCCCAACCGGCTCCCTGGGGGGGGTGGCCCATCCCTGTCCCCACCCAAAGGGGGGGTTCCCCCTCTTCGCCGTCCCCCACCCCTGAGGGGGCCCTCCCGTCCCCCGCCCCCCAGGGGACCTCTCTCGCCCTCCCCTCCCCCTGAGGGGGTCTCCCTCCCGCTCCCCCACCCTGAGGGGGTCTCTCTCCCGCCCCTCTTGCCCCCACCACGGGGGTCTCCCCCCGCCGCCCCTCACCTGGCGCACCGGCGGCGGGCAGGTCGCGGCGGCACGCACTGCGCAGGCGCACCCGGAAGCACCGCCCGGAAGCACCACCGAGAGGCATTTGAGAGGAAGGGGGGAAGGGGGGGGTTTCACCGCCCAGAGCGCCGCTCGGCCCCGCGGCGCCGCCTGCTGGACGGGAGGCGGCGGGGCCGGGAGCTGCGCGCCCTCTGCGGGGCGGGGCGGGGCGGAGTCTGGAGGGGAGGGGGCGGAGTCTGAGGGGAGGAGGCGGGGTCCGAAGGGGAGGGGGCGGGGCCTCGCACCGCGCCCCCTGGCGGCGGCGAGGGGCGCTGCGGGCGGGATTTGGGGGGGGCACAGGCAGAGGGGGGTGCGGGGGGGTGCGGGGGGTGCACACGTCTGCATCGCTGTGGGCTGCCTGCTTACGCGTGTGTGCGTGCTTGCACACGCGTGTGCAAGGAGCGTGCACGCGTGTGAGGCTGGGGGCGGGCCTTGTCACCCCAGGCTGCTGGGGGGACACGCACACACGGTGTCACCCCCGGGTGCTGGGGGCCCCCAGGGTGCGGGGGGGACGGTGTCACCCCAGGGTGCAGGGGCACTGGGGCACCCCCGGGTGCTGGGGACCCCCAGGGTGCGGGGGGGACGGTGTCACCCCAGGGTGCAGGGGCACTGGGGCACCCCCGGGTGCTGGGGACCCCCAGGGTGCAGAGGGGACGGTGTCACCCCAAGGTGCAGGGGGACTGGGGCACCCCTGGGTGCTGGGGACCCCCAGGGTGCAGAGGGGACGGTGTCACCCCAGGGTGCAGGGGCACTGGGGCACCCCCGGGTGCTGGGGGCCCCCCGGGGTGCAGAGGGGACGGTGTCACCCCAGGGTGGGGTGCGGGGCGGCGGTGCCGCGCGGGCTGTCAGGCAGCCGTATTTATGGGCAGCCCTAATGCGGGAAGCCATAAAGGCAGAGAGCGCCGCTATTAATTAAATCATTGTTATAATTAACTTTCATTAAAGGAAAATCAATAACGAGGAGCCGGGATTGAAAGGAGGCCATCCATCAGCGCTGCCCCGCCGCCGCGGGGGGGGCGCGGGGGCTCGCGGCGGCGCGGGCACGGGCTGCGCGGGCACGCGGGCCTGCACATGGACGTGAGCGTGCGTGAGCACACGGGGGTTGCGCAGGGCTGCACGCGCGTGCACATGGACGTGAGCGTGCGTGCGCGCACAGGGGTTGAGCAGGGCCGCACATGCGTGCACATGGACGTGAGCGTGCGTGTGCATGCACGCACACACGGGGGTTGCGCAGGGCCGCACACGTGTGCACATGGACGTGAGCGTGCGTGCGTGCGCGCACGGGGGTTGCGCAGGGCCGCACACGCGTGCACATGGACGTGAGCGTGCGTGTGCATGCACGCACGCACGGGGGTTGCGCAGGGCCGCACACGCCTGCACATGGACGTGAGCGTGCGTGCGTGCGCGCACGGGGGTTGCGCAGGGCCGCACACGCGTGCACATGGACGTGAGCGTGCGTGTGTGCGCGCACGGGGGTTGCGCAGGGCTGCACGCGCGTGCACATGGACGTGAGCGTGCGTGCGCGCACAGGGGTTGAGCAGGGCCGCACATGCGTGCACATGGACGTGAGCGTGCGTGTGCATGCACGCACGCACGGGGGTTGCGCAGGGCCGCACACGCGTGCACATGGACGTGAGCGTGCGTGCACGCGCGCACGGGGGTTGCGCAGGGCCGCACACGCGTGCACATGGACGTGAGCGTGCGTGCGTGCGCGCACGGGGGTTGCGCAGGGCCGCACACGCCTGCACATGGACGTGAGCGTGCGTGCGTGCACGCACGGGGGTTGCGCAGGGCCGCACACGCCTGCACATGGATGTGAGCGTGCGTGCGCGCACGGGGGTTGCGCAGGGCCACACACGCGTGCACATGGACGTGAGCGTGCGTGAGCACACGGGGGTTGCGCAGGGCCGCATGCGTGTGCACATGGACGTGAGCGTGTGTGTGCATATGCGTGCACGCACGCACGGGGGTTGCGCAGGGCAGCACACGCGTGCACATGGACGTGAGCGCGCGTGCATGAGCGTGTGCGCGCGCACGGGGGTTGCGTGTGCTCACGGGGGTTGCGCAGGGCCGCACGCGCGTGCACAGGGACGCGAGCGTGCGTGTGCACACACGCGCGCACGGGGGTTGCGCAGGGCCGCACGCGCGTGTGCAGACGTGCAGCAGCGCGCGTGCGAGGCCTGTGCCGGTGCCCCCCCGAACGCCGGCCGCAGCCCCCAGGCCTCCTGCGCCCCGGGCCCCCCAAGGCGCCGCGCGTCCGCCCCCCAGCAGCACCCCAGAGCCCCTTCGAACCCCCTGAGCCCCCGAAGGGCCCTCCCGGCCCCCCGCCCCCCCCCGCGGCCTAGCCGTCCGTCCGTCTTTGTCCGCCTTTCCTCCCCCCCTCTTTTTTTTTTTCCTCCTTTTCCCATTTTTTTTTTTTATTCCCTGATTTAAACCACGGCTCCATTTGCTGCCACTGACCTTAACGGCTTAAATTAAAAAGCAATGTTCTGTGCGCGCCTCCAAAGCCGCCGCGCCGGGGGGGAGGGGAGTCGAGGGGGCCCCCCCCGGCCCCCCCCCGCCTTCCCCCCCCCCCCCCGTGGGCTCTGATGGTTTTAATATCACCGTAATGGCTTTGACCTTGCGATTAATAGCGGGATTTGCAAAGCCGCCGCGGCGTGACGGCGGCCGCCGCTCGGGGTGTGGGGTGAGGGGGGGTGCAGGGGGGGTGTCCCGCTTTTTTTGGGGGGGTTGGGGTTGGTGCTGGGTGGGGAAACTGAGGCACGAGGGGGAGGGGATGGGGGGGACTGGGGAGGATGCTGTAAATTGGGTGATGGGAGGCTGGAGGTGGGAGTGGGGGTGCGGGTGGGTGTTGGGGAGTTGCAAGGGGGGAGTGGGGCACGCGTGTGTCGGGACACGCGTGTGTCGGGACACGCGTGTGTCGGGACATGCGTGTGTCGGGACACGCGTGAGCATGTGCATGGCTGGGGGGGTCTCTGGGGTCCGGGCGGCTGCCGGGGGGTGCCCCCTCCCCTGCGGGGCCCCCGGAGGGGGGGACGGCGGTAGATGGGGGGGTCAGTGGGTGGCACACGGGGGGTGACGGGGGGTGGGGGGTTGGCACGGGGGCTGCCGGGGCCGGGGGGGCCCGGGGGCGGGGGGGGGCGGGTGCTGCTGCCCCCAGCCCAGCCCCGCTCCCGTCCCTGTCCCCAATCCCGGTCCCTGTCCCCGCTCCCGTCCCTGTCCCCGCTCCCGTCCCTGTCCCCAGTCCCGGTCCCTGTCCCCGCTCCCGTCCCTGTCCCCGTCCCGGCGCTGGCGCAGTCGCCGCCCGCGCTGCATCCTAATGAGGCGGCGGCGGCGGCGGGAGCGGGACCGGGACCGCGGAGACCCCGGGGGACGGGGATGGGGCCAGGGATGGGGATGAGGACGGGGACAGGGATGGGGACGAGGATGGGGACAGGGATGGGGACGGGGATGGGGATGAGGACGGGGACAGGGATGGGTCCAGGGATGGGGATGAGGACGGGGACAGGGATGGGTCCAGGGATGGGGACGGGGATGGGGATGAGGACGGGGACAGGGATGGGTCCAGGGATGGGTCCAGGGATGGGTCCAGGGATGGGGACAGGGATGGGGACGGGGATGGGGATGGGACTGGGCTGCCTCCCACTGCCTCTGCGCCCCGACGGAGCCCCCCGAGGGGCCGGGGGGGCTTGGGGGGACCCGGGGGATCCCCCTCCCATGCCCGCAGGGCCGGTGACAGGCGGCGGAGGGACGGTGACACACACCCGGGGCACAACCGCACAGGCACCCCCGCACCGCCGGCCTGCCACACCCGCACAGCTGGAGTGGGGGGGGGGGTCACCATCACACCCACAGCTGGATCATGAGGGTAACTGTTACACCCACAGCTGGATCCCAGGTATCACCCTCACAGCCGCACAGCTGGATCCCAGGGATCACCCTCACAGCCGCACAGCTGGATCACAAGGATAACCATCACACCCACAGCTGGATCATGGGGGTCACTGTTACACCCACAGCTGGATCCCAGGGATCACCATCACACCCACAGCTGGATCCCAGGGATCAGTGTTACACCACAGCTGGATTATGGGGATTGCCCTCACACCCACAGCTGGATTGTGGGGGTCACTGTTACACCCACAGCTGTGTTGCAGGGGTCACTGTTAACCCACAGCTGGATCCCAGGGATCACCCTCACACCCACAGCTGGATCCCAGGGGTCACTGTTACACCCACAGCTGGATCGGGGGTCACCATCACACCCACAGCTGCATTGTGGGGGTCACTGTTAACCCACAGCTGGATCCCAGGGATCACTGTTACACCCACAGCTGGATGGCGGGGGTCACCCTCACACCCACAGCTGGATCCCAGGGGTCACTGTTAACGCACAGCTGGATCCCAGGGGTCACTGTTAACCCACAGCTGGATCCCAGGGATCACTGTTACACCCACAGCTGGATGGCGGGGGTCACCCTCACGCCCACGGCTGGATCCCAGGGGTCACTGTTAACCCACAGCTGGATCCCAGGGATCACTGTTACACCCACAGCTGGATGGCGGGGGTCACCCTCACGCCCACGGCTGGATCCCAGGCATGGCTGCGCCCGGCTCCCACCTCCCACCCCGGCCCTGGGGACAGCAGGGCCTGGCCGGGGTGGTGGGGGGCAGCGGGGTGGCTGCGGTGCCGGGGGCCGGCTGCCGTTTTGCTGTGGGAGGGTAGAGGGCAGTGGCGGTCCAGCCACGCCGGGACCGGGCCCATTTCTGGACAGCGGGTGCCACCGGACAGCGGGTGACACTGGGCCGGGGGTGCCACTGGCCTGCGGGTGACACGACGTGGTGCGTGTGCGTGGTCCTGCACCCAGCCCGGCTCTGCTTTTCCCCAGATTTTGGTGGCACCCGGGCAGAGGGACCGAATGGTGTCCCCAGGGTGGCACCCAGGCGGGGGGACACGGCACGCGCCCAGCCAGGACGCACCGAGACCCCCACCTTCTGCCAGCAGAGGAGCACCCTTGGGTGCTCACCGCCTCCCTGTGCATCTCCCACCTCCTGCCCCCTCCGCGGCGCTCGGGGGGACTTTCCCCACCCGCGTTTGCACCACGGAGCACGACCAGCTCCGGGCTGGCAGCCGGGACCCCCGGGGTGGCAACCGGGACCCTTGGGTGCCGCAGCCACAGCAGGAGGGTGCTGCGGCCGTGGGGAAGGGCTCGCGGCCGCGCGGTGCCACCGCACACCTCCGCGTGAAATACGGCCCCATAAATCCATGCCCTGTTGTGTCTTATTGCTTAATTAGTACATGAAACGACATGATTCAGAAGAGCCCAAATGGGATGGCGTCATGGGAGGCATTAAAATGGAGGGGAATTAGCGGCTGGCGAGGCAGGCGGGGAGAAAAAGCTGGGGGGGGATCTTCTGGGGGGGATTCAGGGGGTTTTTGGCCTCCCTGGTGATGCCGGTAAAGGGTTGGGATGTGCCAAATTTATCCTCCAGGATTTAGGGTGCCAACAAGATCACGCTGCAAAACCACCCTTAACCCCCCCGCCACGCGCCCGAGCCGTCCCCATCCCCTCTCATCCCGGGAGCCGGGGCTTGGCGGAGCCTTTTGGGGTGGGGGGGGCTAAAATGGGTCCCCCCCCACCCCACGATGATGGGGATGGGGCACCCGAAACGTCCCCCAGCACCTTCAGATGCCGCCACGCTTCGCTCTGGCTCCCGGCCCGCCTCGACGGGGTATTTTTTTTTTTTTTACAGGCTTTTTTATGACAAACTTTACTTTACATTTGACATTTAAAAGCTGATCAGATCTTCCCTCCAGGACAGCAGGAAATGGAGATATTTATTGGGGTCTCAGCGATGCTGGGAGAGCCGCGAGATTTACTCCGACAGCGCGGCAGGATTATAGATATCGTCTGTCCGGCCGGGACGCCGGTGCCGTGGGACGCGCCGCAGGCAGAGGACAGCGATTTATTGGGGGCTTGGGGCTTGTTTTAGTTCCCCTGAGAAGGGTTGTCAGGAAGGTGATGAAAGCCCGGGCTGGCTCGGCCCATGCTGACCTGGCGGGGATTCTCCGGCGGCAGGTATGTGGCTGTGCTGAGGTGACCGTGCCGCTTTCTGGAGGGGTTTTGCTATTTGAAAGTGAGAGGTTTGGCTTTTCCGTGTCGCCCTGCAGCTCCTCTCTGCCCTCCAGACCCCTGCCTGCTGCTTTCCTGCTTCCCTGCCTGCCCCTCAGCTCGCCGGTGCCTCCTGCCTGGGATGCGCCTTGGGCTGGGGACAGCATCTAGGACCTGGGGACACGTCCCAGGGTCAGGGATGACCTCTTCCACCTGCGGATGTGATTTGGAGACCATGTCTTGGACCTGGGGCTGGTTTCTCAGGTTGAGGACCATGTCTTAGACCTGGGGTTGGTGTCTTGGGATGGTGTCTGGGAGCTGGGGACTTGTCTTGGGTCAAGGGACAGTGTCTCAGGCCTGGGGAGAGTGTCTTGGGAGAGCCTTGGACCGGAGGATGGTGTTTCTGGCAGGGGACAATGTCTTGGACCTGGGAACACGTCTTGGCTTAGCGGATGGGGTCTCGGGTCAGGGGATGGGGTCTTGGACCTGGGAATGATATCCAGGGATGGGAGACGGTGTCTTGGGTTGTGGGACAGTGTCTTGGACCTCCAAAGAGTGTCTTGGGACAGCGTCTTGGGCCTGGGGTCATGTCTGGGGGCCAGTGACAGTGTCTAGGACCTGGGGATGGTGTCTTGGGTTGGGGACGGTGTCTCGGATCTGGGGACAGTGTCTCAGACCTGGGGACATGCCTTGGGTGAGGGTCGCTGTCTCAGAACGGGGACAATACCTCGCACCTGGGGACACACTGGGGCCCAGGGCTGGTGTCTCCAGCCCTTTGGGGACACACGTTTGAGGACAACATCTCACAGCTGGGGACACCAGCAGGATTTGCAGGGATGGGGTAGGGGGGGACGGACCGGCCACGCGTTTCTCCTCCGGCACCGTCACGCTCCACCTCTCCAGCAGCCACCCATATATCACGCTCCCCTCCTTCTGCCAGGGCGGCTTTCAAGAGCCCGCCTCGTAAAAAAAGCACAAATAAAATATTATCGCTGCCTTTTCATGCCTGCGCCGTTATTTTCCACTGCTAACGAAGGAGATTTCCCCTGCGTGGGAGGCAGGTCACCGCCGCCGCCGGCTCCGCAGTCCCGGGGACCTCCTGGGGACCCCCCACGTCCTCTTTTTTTGCTGCATTCGAGCACAAATATTCCGGGGGGGGGGGATTTTAATGTTGCTGCAGAGGCGGGGGCGGATCAGCCTTTCCCCTTCTGCTCAGGCCGCCTGGCCAGCAAAGCGAGCAGCAAATGCCCATCACCGGGGCGTCTGGTCCAGAGCTGCGGCCATGGGGTAGAAGAGGTGATGTCACTGCTTGCCTCGGTGATGTCATCAGTTTTCTGAGCAAGCCGGTGATGTCAGCAGCCCCCCGGACCAATCCTAAGAAGGTTACGTGGCTTCTGGGCCAATCCCGCCTCAGCACTTTGCTCTGCCCTGCCCAATCGCAGCCAGAGCCGCTACAGGGTGAAATTTGGGGACAACCCCCCCCAAACCGGGCCGTCTCCACCGCCTCATTCCCAGCAGCACCAGGAAAGCCAGGCTGAATTCGGGGTTAAAAACTACCAATACTGGGACAAGAACCCCAGGCTCCAAGCAGAAAACCCCACTCTCCCAGCTGCACCAGGGAAGCAGGGCTAAATTTGGGGCTAAACCGCCTCAAATCGGGGCAAAACCCCAGTCTCCACCCCAAACACGCGCTGTGCCGGCAGCGGGACGGGAGGCTGAGACCGGCCAGCTCATCACACAGGCCCAGGGCCGGGCCCCGTGGTGGAGAGAAATGGGGATTTGCTGCTTTTCTGCACGAAAAACGTCGCAGAATTGGGTTCTCCCCTTCCTCCCGTCCCCTTTTCCTTTCCTTTTTCCCCATTTTCCTCTTTCCTTTCCCCCCGCGCAAGCGCGCTGCCCCCCCGTGCGAGCGTGGTCCCCTGCCACCGCAGCGTGAAAAGCCTCGTGCAAGCGCGACCCCCCCCGTGAGCGTGACCCCCCCATCTGAGTGTGACCCCCCTGTGAGTGTGACCCCCCCCGTGAGCGCGACCCCCCCATCTGAGTGTGACCCCCCTGTGAGTGTGACCCCCCCCGTGAGCGCGACCCCCCCATCTGAGTGTGACCCCCCTGTGAGTGTGACCCCCCCCGTGAGCGCGACCCCCCCATCTAAGTGTAACCCCCCCCCCGTGCGAGTGTGGTACCCCCCGTGCAAGCGTGATACCCCTACAGGGGTGCGACCCCCCCATCTGAGTGTGACCCCCCCCATGAGTGTGATCCCCCCATGTGATGTGAACCCCCCATGCAAGTGTGACCCCCCATCTGAGTGTGACCCCCCCCAACTGAGTATGACCCCCCCACACGAGTGTGACCCCCCCAATTGAGTGTGACCCCCCCGAGACCCCCCATCTGAGTGTGACCCCCCACGCGAGTGACCCCCCAATTGAGTGTGACCCCCCCATCTGAGTGTGAACCCCCATCTGAGACCCCCCCATCTGAGTGTGACCCCCCCACGCAAGCGTGACCCCCCAATTGAGTGTGATCCCCCCGAGACCCCCCCCATCTGAGTGTGACCCCCCCACGCGAATGTGACCCCTCCAATTGAGTACGACCCCCCCATCTGAGTGTGACCCCCCCATCTGAGACCCCCCATCTGAGTGTGACCCCCCCACGCGAGTGTGACCCCCCAATTGAGTGTGACCCCCCAATCTGAGTGTGCCCCCCCATGTGATGTGACCCCCCCCCATCTGAGAACCCCTCATCTGAGTGGGACCCCCTCATATGGGACCCCCCCATCTGAGTGTGACCCCCCCACGCGCGAGCGTGACCCCCCCCCCCGCGAGCTCGATCCCCGCGCGGGTGCCGGCGGGGCCGGGGGTCCAGCGGGGCCGGGGGATGCTGCGGGCTCCATGGCGACGGTTGCCGGGGCGACGGCGGGGCCGGAGCGGCGGGAGCGGAGATGCGGGCGGCCCCGAGGAGATCGATGGGGTCGGGGGGGGCCGGGGGGGGGTCGGGGGGGACGGGAGTCACCGCCCGCCGCCGCCGGCCCCGGGAGCGGCGCCGGGAGCCGCCCGGGACCCCCCGGGCCCCCCCGCGACCCCCCGGGAGAGCTGGGGCTGGGGAGGCGGGAGGGGGCGTCGGGGCGAGGGCGGGGGCGTGGGGGCGTGTGTGCATGCTTGTGCATGTGTGTGTGCATGTGTGCATGCCTCTGCAGGTGTGTGTGCACGTGTGCGTGTGTGCATGCCTCTGCATGCGTGTGTGCATGCCTGTGCAGGTGTGTGTGCACGTGTGTGCATGCCTCTGCAGGTGTGTGTGCACGTGTGTGTGTGTGCATGCCTCTGCATGCGTGTGTGCATGCCTGTGCAGGTGTGTGTGCACGTGTGTGCATGCCTCTGCAGGTGTGTGTGCACGTGTCCGCGTGTGCATGCCTCTGCATGCGTGTGTGCATGCCTGTGCAGGTGTGTGTGCACGTGTGTGCATGCCTCTGCAGGTGTGTGTGCACGTGTGCGTGTGTGCATGCCTCTGCATGCGTGTGTGCATGCCTCTGCAGGTGTGTGTGCACGTGTGCGTGTGTGCATGCCTCTGCATGCGTGTGTGCATGCCTCTGCAGGTGTGTGTGCATGTGTGCATGCCTCTGCATGTGTGTGTGCATGCCTGTGCAGGTGTGTGTGCACGTGTGCGTGTGTGTGCGCATGTGTGTGCATGTGTGCATGTATGTGCGTGTGTGTGCGTGCATGCATGCCTGTGCATGTGTGTGTGTGTGTGTGCATGTGTGCGTGTGTACACATGCCTGTGCATGTGTGTGTGTGCGCGCGCGTGTGTGTGCATGCTTGTGCGCGTGTGTGTGCATGTGTGTGTGCATGTGCATGCGTGTGTGCGTGCATGTGTGTGCATGTATGTGCATGATCTTAAAGGTCTTTTCCAACCTAAATGATTCCATGGTTTATGTGTGTGTGTGTGTGTACATGTGTGTGCGTGCATGTGTGTGTGTGCGTGCATGTGTGTGTGCATATATGTGTGTGTATGTGTGTGTGCATGTGTGTGCATGCATGTGTATGCACGTGTGTGTGCATGTCTGTACACACAAGGGCATACGTGTCTGTGTGCTTGTGCGCACATGTGCATATCTGTGTGTGCACGTGCAGGCCAGCACAGGCGCTTGTGTGCATGCGTGCAGGGGTACACGTGGGCGTGCGTGTGAAGGCGTGCAGCTGAGCACCACCGTGTGTTTGGGCAGCGTGTGCGCGTGTGCGTGTGCAGGCAGGTGCGTGCCCACAGGTTGCACACATGGGTGGGCGCTGCTCGGGTGTACGCAGGCATGGGTGTGCATATGTGCATATATACGCAGGCGTGTGCGCGCCTGTATGTGCGTGCACAGGCACCTGTGTGCACGTGTGCGTGATGCGCAAGCACGTGTGTGCATATGTGCATACATACGCAGGCGTGTGCACCTGTGCGCGTATGTATGTGCATGCACAGGCACCTGTGTGCACGTGTGCGTGATGCGCAAGCACGTGTGTGCGTGTACTACGTGTGTGCAGGCAGCTGAGCGTGCGTGCAGGGGCATGCCCAGGTTGGGGGCGTGCACGTGTGTGCATGCACACGTGTGTGCGCGCACACGGTGCTGCAGCCTCGTCTGCCCTCCCAATTTACGGCCCTCTCCTGCTCCCAGGGGCCGCGGGGGGCACACGGGGGGCCCCCACGGCGCTCGCCCCAGCTCCGCTCCCAGGCGAGCCGAAAAACGGGCTTTTTCCCCCGCTGCAGCCCAGCGGAGCTGTGCTCCCCTTCCTTCTTGGGGGAAAAAAGGGGCTTTTGGGGGGTCCCCTCGCCAGTGCTGCTCTGCGGAGCGTGGGGGGCGGCGGAGGGGGGCGAGGGCTCGGCTTTTTCTTCCTCGGCTGCTCTCTGCACTGCACCACGATGCTACGGAAAATAATATCCCCGCAGCGAGGAGCGGGAGAACATAAAAAAAAAGATGGGAAAAAAAACGAGGAGCGAGGGAGGGGAGGGGGAGGCAGAGCCGGGAAAGGTCGCCCGCTTCGGGCAAAGCCGCTGGGAGAGGAGTCGGGTCCTTCCCTTCGCCTTGCCGTCACCCCCCCTTTTCCACGCACCCCAATCCTGCAGCCGGGAACCCTGCAGAGCCCCAAAACCGCCCCCGCAGAATCCGGCCCTTTATAAATACCCCGCTCCCTGGGCCAGATCCTCTTTTGGGTGCCATCGGGCGCCCGCGGCCGGGTGTCGGGGTGCTGGCGTGGGGAGAGCTTCGTCAGGGCCCCCAGTGACAGCCGCCGAGTGAGGAGCAGTGATTTATCGGCACGAAGCTCCCCCCCTCCCACCACGAACCTGCGACAAAAGACTGGGGGGGGGGGGGGAGTCAATCCGGCGTCTTTTCTCCCAATATTTTCTGCCGTTCCTTTGTTCTCCTAACGAAGGTCTTGAAACGAGCACCGCTGCAGGGACGAGCAGCGCCCCGCCTGCGAGGTCCTCGGCTTTTCCCACGGTTTTCCTATTTTCCCCTTCTCCTTAAGGGTTTCCACCGAAACTGGGATATTTTTTTCCGCCGTTGTCCCCCCTCTGGATCCTCCATCGCCAAGAGCTTGTTGGGGGTGGAGGGATGGGGGTTGATGAGCCCGGGGATGGGTGGTGGGTTGTGGGATGGGTGGGGAGCAATGGGGTGAGGGGGTGGGACATAGGGTGGGGTGGGGGGTCATGGAGTGGGGTGGTGGGGCATAGGATGGGGTGGTGGGTCATGGGGTGGGTGATAAGATGGGGTGGCGGGTCATGGAGTGGGGTGGCGGGACATAGGATGGGGTGGTGGGTCATGGAGTGGGGTGGCGGGACATAGGATGGGGTGGTGGGTCATGGAGTGGGGTGGCGGGACATAGGATGGGGTGGTGGGTCATGGGGTGGGTGGGGAGCAATGGGGTGGGGTGGTGGGACATAGGGTGGGGTGGGGGGTCATGGGATGGGGTGGTGGGACATAGGGTGGGGTGGGGGGTCATGGGGTGGGTGATAAGATGGGGTGGGGGGTCATGGGGTGCGGTGGTGGGTCATGGAGTGGGTGATAAGATGGGGTGGTGGGTCATGGGGTGGGTGGGGAGCAATGGGGTGGGGTGGTGGGACATAGGATGGGGTGGTGGGACATGGGGTGGGTGATAGAATGGGGTGGTGGGTGGTGGGATGGAGTGGTGGGTCATGGGGTGGGTGGGGAGCAATGGGGTGGGGTGGTGGGACATAGGGTGGGGTGGTGGGACATGGGGTGGGTGATAGAATGGGGTGGTGGGTGGTGGGATGGAGTGGTGGGTCATGGGATGGGTGGGGAGCAATGGGATGGCGTGGTGGGTCACAGGGTGGGAAAATGGGTGAAGGGATGGGACGTATGGAGAGCCAGGGGAGGGGATGGGGTGGGATGCGGGATCCCAGGATGGGAAGGGGACCTGCAGGCCAGTGCAGTGGGTCATGGGATGGGGCTGTGTGTCACGGCGTGGGACACAGGCACCCATGGGTGCCCCACAGGGAAGCGATGCAGGATGGGACCCGGAGCACCCAGGGGTGCTCAGGCAAAGTGATGCAGGACGGGAGGCTCTGGGAAGCTCGGGGGGGACCAGAGCACCCAGGGGTGCCTGGGGGAAGCGATGCAGGACAGGGGCACTGCAGGGGGCACCCAGGGGTGCTCAGGGGGCACCCAAGGACCCGGCGCAGGACAGAGCCGACATTTCGGCTGCTGCCGGGCCCCTGCCCTCCCCGCCGGGTCTCCTGGGCTGGAGCCCGTCCCCTGAAATGGGGGGGGGGAGAAGGAGCCAGCAATTCCCATTTTCGGGACAATTGCTCCACCCTCCGGGCTCGTCCAGGAACGCAGCGAGGCGGCCGCCCCTCGCCCCCGGGACCCGTCACCCACCCGGGGGGGTCCCACGGGGGCCGAGGGCTCGGCGAGGCTCCCCAACACCCCACCACCCCCCCAAAAAAAAACCCCAGTGACCCCAGGCACAGCGCAACCCCTCCAGTACCCGGCCGCAGGGGATTCTCTGATGTCTAATAAAGGTTGTGCTCGCCGGGCTGTCCCCCACAGGGTCACGCCGGCTCTTTGCCAAATTCCCCCCAGATTTGGCCAAACAGAACTTTGCATTTTTTTCCCCCCACCTCCCAAATTTGGTTGAGAAAAGCCCAAAAAAGGGCAAAAGTTATTAAGGGGGGGGAAAAAGCTGAGGTTTGGGTCAGGGGGTTGGAGCGGGGCTGGCTGGGTCACGCACTGACCCCCCTCCTGCCGTCACCCCCAGCCCTGGCTCCGTGTTGGGGTACCCCAAAGCCGGGGCGGAGGCTTTGCCCCCCCCATGGTGACATTTGGGGGGAGCGGTGAGTTCCCGGGTCCCGCGGCCACCCCGGCGCTGCCCCTGAAAGCCGGCTGTGCTCAAAGCGAGCTGGGAAATGGGATTCGTTCCACCAGCCCCGGCGACAAAAGGAGGGGAAAAAGAGCCGCCAAAGCCGCTGGAAAATGAATATTTAAAAGAGAAGGAAACCCATTAAAACGGCTTCATTTTTATTCCCATTACAGCCCATTAAATCAACGCCGGGGCAGGCGGAGGCAGAGCGGCTGCGGGAGATGAAGGGGGGGACAGCCCTGCACTGGGGGGGCACAAATTCGGCCACCAGCCCTGCCCGGGGGAGACCTGCGGCAACGTGGCCCCTCCCGCCCTCCCGTGCCTCAGTTTCCCCACGTGCAAACCCGGGGAGGACACCCCGCTCCCTCCATCTCTCCCTGTTTTCCCACCCAGAGGGGAAATTGGGGTGCGGGTTAGCGGGGATGAAGCTGCCTCGGAGTCGGGAGCTGCATTTTGGGGCTGGAAATGGCTCCCCAAAACCCCGATAACATCAAGGCCATGAGGCCTGAACCCCAAACCCGATAAAAGCAGAGCTCTCCCGGTACCACCGGCTCCGCGGTCGCTTTTATGGTGCTGAACATCGCGACTTTGGGTAACACAGGCAGGTCGTAAAGCCAACATGCGCAGAGCTGCAAAATGGCCGGGGAGACCCATTTTGGGTAAAAACCAGGCAAAACAGGGAGCGGTGCCCATGCCGCCGTCTCACCCTTCCCTGCGGGAAAGCTGCCTGGTGGCGTTTAACCCCCGGGGATGCTGCAGGGATCCGCTCCACCCCGAAACCCCGTTTCTCATCCCCGGGGTAGGGGACACCCAAGGTCACGGTCACGGTTGTGTTGAGGACCCAGGCGGCCAGGGCTGCCCTTGGGTCCCCATCCGTCGGCCAGCGCGTGGCACGTCCTCGCTTGTCCCCGCGAGTCCTTGCGGGTACCACGGGGACCGCTTTCCAGCTGAACGGCCGCCACGTTGGCCAGAGATGCTTGGAAAGTTGAAGAGCAGCCGAGGGAAGGTTTCCATGGCAACGGCCAAAAAAAAAAATCTCCATTTCTCCATTTGGGGGTAAAGGCTGTCATTTGTATGCAGGCGGGCGCGCGGCGCCTTTGAAATTCAAGCAGAAAATCAAAAAGGCGAAGGCAGGAGCGTAGCTGCCGGGTGATTATGCGGGAGGTGGGAGAGCGGCGCGGCCCCGCTGTTATTTAGTGCCGTCCCCGGCGAGGAGGACAGGGATGGGGACGGGATGGGGATGGGATGGGGATGGGGACGGGGACGGGGACAGGGCTGGGGACGGGGACGGGGATGGGGACGGGATGGGGATGGGATGGGGATGGGGATGGGGACGGGGACGGGGATGGGGATGGGGATGGGAACGGGATGGGGACGGGATGGGGATGGGGATGGGGACGGGGATGGGGACGGGATGGGGATGGGGCTGGGGACGGGGATGGGGATGGGGACGGGGACGGGGATGGGGATGGGGACGGGGACGGGGATGGGGATGGGGACGGGGACAGGGCTGGGGACGGGGACGGGGATGGGGATGGGGACAGGGACAGGGACGGGGATGGGGATGGGGATGGGGACGGGATGGGGACGGGATGGGGATGGGGATGGGGACGGGGATGGGGACAGGGCTGGGGATGGGGACGGGGATGGGGACAGGGCTGGGGACGGGGATGGGGATGGGGACGGGGACGGGGACGGGGATGGGGATGGGGATGGGGACGGGGACAGGGATGGGGATGAGGATGAGGACAGGGATGGGGACGGGGACGGGGCTGGGGACGGGGACAGGGCTGGGGACAGCAGGGAGGTGTGAGGGGTCCGGGCGCTGTGGCCGGGCTGGTGTGGGAGCAGTCGAGGCCAAGGTGAAGGAGATGGGTGCTGGGGAGGAAGGAGATGCACAGGGAGGTGCCCGAGGAGAGAGAAATCCTTCTGGCCGTCTGTCCTTCCTATCCCGTCTGTCCTTCCTGTCCCGTCTGTCCTTCCTACCTATCCTTCCTTCCTTTCTCTCTCTCCCCCCCTTTCTCTCCATCTCTCCTTACCCATACAGCCCTCCTACCCCTGTATCCTCCCTGTCTATCCTTCCGACCCACGTCTGTCCTTTCTATCCATCTGTCTGTCCTTTCTATCCATTTATCCTTCCTACCCATCCATCTACCCTTCCTATCTATCCATCTGTCTATCTATCCATCCTTTCTATCCATCTATTTATCTTTTCTGTCTGTCTGTCCTTTCCATCTGTCTACCTGTCTCTTCCCTCCATCCATCCTCTATCCACCTAGCCTACTCAGCTGTCTGTGTGTCCTTTCCATCCATTTATCCATCTTTTCTGTCTATCCTTCCTGTCCATCCCTCTGTCCTTCCTATCCTTCTCTCCATCCTTCCTACCCACCCGTCCTTCCTGTCTGTCTGTCCTCATGCTCCGTCTGTCCTTTCCATTCATCCAGCCCCTCTCCATCTGCCCTCCCTCCCCTTCCACCCTCCGGTTTGTGCTCTCCCCTCCCCGTACGCCCCAGGCCAGCACTGGGGGTGCCCCCGCAGGTCCCCCACCAGCACCCACACCAGCCCGGAGGGCGATTCCCCCCTTTGGGGTGCAAAATCTGGATTATGGCCCTGGGGGTGCCCCGGGTCGGCGGGGCTGAGTCTCCCTGTCCCCCCAGTCTTATCCCAGTGGCTTTGAGCCTCCCAGTCCCTCCATCCTTATCCCAGTGGCTTTGAGCCTCCCGGTCCCTCCATCCTTATCCCAGTGGCTTTGAGCCTCCCAGTCCCCCCATCCTTATCCCAACAGTTTTGAGCCTCCCAGTCCCCCATCCTTATCCCAGTGGGTTTGAGCCTCCCAGTCCCCCATCCTTATCCCAGTGGCTTTGAGCCTCCCAGTCCCCCCAGTCTTATCCCAGTGGCTTTGAGCCTCCCGGTCCCTCCATCCTTATCCCAGTGGCTTTGAGCCTCCCAGTCCCCCCATCCTTATCCCAACAGTTTTGAGCCTCCCAGTCCCCCATCCTTATCCCAGTGGCTTTGAGTCTCCCAGTCCCCCATCCTTATCCCAGTGGGTTTGAGCCTCCCAGTCCCCCATCCTTATCCCAGTGGCTTTGCCCCATCCCAGTTTCCAACCAGTTTCCTGCAGGTTTAGTGAGCTGAACTGGCCGGGGAAGGGGCCAGGGGGGCAGACGCAGCCCAGACCTGGACCCCCGGACCCGTATTAATCCCTCCATCCCCAGCGACGCCGGGACAGGGACCAAACCCCACCCCGGGGGTGGCCGATGCCGCAGACCCCCCACCCCGGGGAGCGCGGGTGCTTCGCAGGGGGTGACACCGGGCTGGGGCGTCCCCAGATGTCCCCTGTGCTTCCAGCCCCGGGGATCGGAGCCGCACCGGCACGGCCGTGATTTAATAACGGCGGCTCCTCGGGAGACATCTGCCTCCTGCCAGGGCTTTGTTTCACGCGGGCGCTGCAGTCCTTTGTCCGCGCCGCGCTCCCAAAAAGGGGGGTTTTAACCTTTTTTTTCTTCTTCCCGCAGAGGTTTTCCTTTTCCCACAGCTTTCCTGGGGAAACAGGGATGGGGACAACAGGGACACGGGGGTGCAAAGCACCGGGATTGGGGTTTCACCTTGGTTTTAAGGCTTGGGATGCTGTGGGGATGCAGCCCAGATGCCACGGTGAGGGGCGCCCGCCACCTCCACCCCCCAATTCGCACCTCTCCGTTCATCCCCCCAGAGCAACTGTCCGATCGGATCAATTTGGGTTAGAAACACCCCAAAATACAGCAGAGAAGAGCTGCTGAACGGCTGCTTGGCCAAAATGTCCGTGGAGCAGCACCCGCCGAGGGATGGGTGCCGGGGGGGGGTGAAGGCCGAGAGATCCCGTTTCCTCCCGAGGCTTCGGATTTAATCCCATTTTGCCCAAACCAGGAGGGAGCAGCTCCTCAGCGGCGTTACGAGGGCTTCTTTCTCCCTGCCGTCTCCCATGGGTGCTCCCCAGGCACGGGCGAGGCCTGGATGAGGCAAGATGGATTTTGGGCAGGATGCCCGGCTCCGTTTCCCAGGAAGATCCTCCCTTCTCCGGGATGGGATGCTCCATTTGCTCCCGAAAAGCCCAGCCTTATTTCCTTACACCAGCTCCTCTCCAGCATCTCCCGCAGCGACGCTCCCGAGAAGATGCCAAGATCAAAAAACCCAGGAGGATGATGGCGAAATAGCATTTTTTCCCATCATTTTTCAACCATTTTTTCCCTCCGCTTCATTTTTGGGCGTGGGTATTTTCATTAGAAGCATCGTTTCCCATAGAGAAGACTCATTTTTGGTGAAGAAACCCCAAATTTGGCCACTTTCAGCCTCAAGGTGGAACATTTAAGAAAATTTGGCCGCTGATCCAGGTCTGGTTACAGCAGCCTTGATCCCTGTGGTGTATTTTCAGCCCCAAAATCTACATTTTCTATTGATGGAAAGAGAATTAAAGGACGTTTTGGGGTCCTAGATTTTGCCCAAGTGGCTTTTGAAACCCCTCAGAGTCTGGCCGCTGGGTTTTACGTTATTTTTCCATGCTTAAAAATCCCCACCACAAACGGCTTTACATTCCCCAGCCTGGAAAATCACCAAAAATCCCAATTATTCACCCCAAAGTCTATTTTCTCCAGCCTTTTTTTTCAGCCGGCATTTCTGCTCCTCGCGACAAGAGGAGGTGAAACCTTTTGCCGATGGGAGCGGGGTGGAGGTTGGCTCTGTCCCTCTAATATATCATTTTTATTTCCTGTTGTAACTGACAAATTGTTCTGTATTTTATATCGGATCCCTCCAGGCAAAGGGGCTGCGGGATGTGCTTTTTTTTTTTTTGGTATTACCTGGGAAAAAAAAAAAAAAAAAAGAGTTGTAAAATCAAATAATAAAATAAAAAAAAAAAAGTTAAAATAGTCCGAAAGAACAGATCCGGTGGTAATGAGCACCGCAGAGATGCTCTATAAACCTGAGCAAGGCTGCAGGGATGGGGAAGGAGGGGGAATAAAAAGCGACCGGGCAGAAATCTCCCCCCTCCAACCCCGTTATCGCCTCCAAAAAACGCTGGGGAAATTTTCGGCCCCCGCACTGCGCCCAATTACCATCAGCAGGTGCAAAAGCACCCAAACCCCCACTTATTTCCCCATAAACCAGCACCGCTCGCTGCATGGTTTCAGCTGGCAAAATGAAAAAACCCACCTTGGGGGAAAAAAAAAAGAGATTCTTTTTTTTTTTCCTTCATACAAAGCTTTGATTATTCTCCTTAAAACACCGTTTCCGTCAGGATTTTAATTGTCTTTGAAAAGGTCAGGCGATGCTCCTTCCCGCAGGTTTCATTTCGCTTTATTTATCTGCCCCCGGAGAAAAACCGTGTTGGCTGCGTTCCGCTTGAAAATCCGCTGCTTTTGAAAAAATAATGTTAATAAAACTAAAAAGAAATGAAAAAAAAAAAAGAGGTTTTGTTCTGGTCTGAAATCCTCCTGTGGCTCTTGCTGAGCTTTGCTGCCCAGGGCTGGTTGCCTCCAGGCTCCCTGCAATGCTCCCCTCTGGCAATTTTTTCCCTATATCCATGGTTTTGGCCCCATTTTATGGAAATTTGTGGGATTTTGTGCACCTGATTTAATTGGAGAGGGTTGAATCAAACCGCAAACCCATCCCTCCAGCCCGGTGCCGACCTCGGACACGCGTACGCGATGGGACGGACAGACGGACTGGCGCTTTCCCATCGCCCTGCTCGGGAGCGACCCAAAATCCCTGAGAATTGCCCCATTTTGCATTTCGTGCTCTTTTTTGTGCAATTCCAACTGTCAGCTCAGCCGCCGCGTCCCGGGGCGTCATTTGGGGTGAAACTTGCCCTTTTGGGGACGGGGAGGCGGCAGAAGAGGCGTTTTGGTGGCCACCGCTCTGCTTTCAGTAGCCACACAGCGGTGACGAGCTCCACAGAGGGACACCCATATCCAAGAACTGCTGAGACCCTTGGGGGCATTTTTGGGTGGAAAAGCATCATTTCCCAGCCTGAAGAGCCAAATCCCTAGGGAAAAGGAGCAGACCCCCACCTCCCGATGCCCCGCGGCCGGGGGACGCTCCACGATGCTGCAGACCTCGGTGGGCTTTACCCCCCCGCCCTTGCCGCGTCCACCTTGCAAATCTCTTTATTTTTATGGGTGATTCGATCCGTTCGGAGCGTTTCTGGCTTGTTTATAAATATCCTTGTCTATAAATAGCTGTGCCGGGAGAAAGGAGCCGTTAGCCCAAGGCTCTTCAATCAGGCCGGGGAGCTGCAGGTAAATAAATTCAAGTAGGAAACAAGATGCTCCTCGCCGGCGGGGCAAAGGCATCGTGGCAAATATGGATTCACCGGACTTAGAAGCTTCTTATTTGAGACAAAGTGGCTGCGCTGAAAAATGTCACCCCTGGGAGGGTCATTGCCCTGGGGACCCCAGTGGCAGTGGCTGGGGAAGGGGACCGTGCCCGCACGTGGTGGCAGTGGCAGAGGGATGTTTTTGCCAGGGTTGGTTGCTACAGGGTGGCTTGCCTGGGTCAAAAAAACAATTAAATGGTTGTATCGAGGGAAAACTAGTAATTAGGAGTTAAATATAACCCATGGGGCTGTGCGAATATGGATGCAGGGACCCCACATCGGTGGAGAAACAGCCCTGCATCCCTCCAGGCAGCGCAAAAGAGGCCGTCAGCTGAATTAATGCCCCTTTTCTGGCTTGGCTTCCCCCCCCAGCCGCCCTTCCCCAGCCTGAAGCCGCTTCCCCGGGGCCAAGCCTCTCCCCAGGGGTTTATTTCTTTGGGGGGGAAAAAAAATCTACGAGATGAGGCAGAGTTGAAACACTGAAAATTTGGGGGTGCTGAAACGCCGTGCCAAAACCCCCAGGGTCGAGCAGCATTTTTTAAATTCATTTTTTTCCTTCCCTGAGCTTGCAAAGGGCGTTGGGGGGGCAGCTCCGGCAGGTCACGATGGAGGCGATGAGGATTTGGGGGTGAAACCCCCCGTCGCCAGCCCCGTTTTCTCCTGGGGTGGCTGGGAGAGGCAGCCCTGGCTCTGCGGCAGCGCCGATGGATCCCGGTTTTCCAGCCCGTCTTCGACAGGGGGAGCGTTGTGTCCGCGCATCCGCAGCCCTGCGTGTCCTTGCTCGCAGCGGGGACGCCGCCGGCATCCCACGGCCATCGGCACCCACGGCCATCGGCACCCACGGCACCCCCGCGGCACCCAGCACCCTGGGGTGCTCCTGGTCCCCCGCTCCCCCTCCCAGCTCTTATTTCAGAGCATTTCTTAACACTTCGAGCAAGCATCCTTGCAGGTAGCTCATCCCTCGCCGAAATCGAACTGAATTTGGACAATTTTTAGCCATGTTAACGTAGCAGGGAGAAAAACTCTAAATTATGCCAAACGAGGCAGCTGGGAAAAGGGGAGACACTGCACCGATGTCCTCTGCAGAGGGCCGGAGCACAACCTCGTATTAGACACTAGGGAAGCCAAGCAGACGGCAGCGAGCCCCAGGGAGGCAATCCCAGCCGACGGCGCTTTGCAGCCTGGCCGAATCCTGCCGCAGGCGCTCTCCGAAGGGCCAAATCCTGCAAAATCCTCCGCCGTTTGCAGAGGAGCATCGCTGGCGGCCGCAGGACCCAGCTGTTTTGGGTGGAGAAAAGACAAGAAAAGGAGGGAAATAAAAATTAAAAAGATTGAAATCCCGCTGTCGGTCTCTGTGCTGACAGTGAAAAAAAAAAAAAGACAGAAAAAAACCCCGACTAATTATATTTTATTTGCTGATCAAAAGGAAAACGACTCGCTGCAGGCAAGGAGGGAGCGGGGTTTGTAAGGGCGGTCGGTGGAAAGGCGGCGTCTGAAGGTTTGCATAATCCGCGAGGGTTTTACCTCTCCAGGGTGCATTTTCTGGGCAGCTGCCTCCTGTCTGGGCTCTGCTAGTCCCAGCTTGCTGCCGCGCCGGCGTTTCGGGCTCTGCGGCGGGTTGGGCTCCTTTGTACGCCTTCCAAAGCGGCCGGGCCGAGGGGAAACGTGCGAGGGCATACGGGGAAAAGTCCCCGCGTGGAAATGCCGGGGCGGGAGGCGGCGGGCGCTGGCTGGGCTCGTGCAGGGCTGGGGGTGCGGAGAGGCCACGGGGCCGGTGCGGGACCTTTCTGGGTTTGCTTTTGCATAGGGGAACGTCGCTATCTTGGTTTTGCACCACGGGAATACCCCCACCTCGGTTTTGCTCTTGCACCGCTGTAGCATCCGCACTTCAACTTGATTTTTGCACTGGGGGGACATCCCTGCCTTGGTTTTGCTTTTGCACCCATCCACGTTGCAGCTTTGCTTTTGCACCAGGGGAGCCTCCTCATCTTGCCTTTGCTCTTGCACCACGGGAGCATCCCCGTCTTGGCTTTGCTTTTGCACCGCAGGAGCACCCAACCACCCGAGCAAAGCCAAGCAAAGACCTCACCCCTGTTCCGCACCCACTTCGCACCAACCTCTCCACGAGCTCTGCGGGGCGATTCTTTGCAAGAATTGCATGGGGATGCCCAGGGGAACAAAAAAAAATGGAGAAAAAACTGTGGGGAGAGTACATTTCTCCTTCTGCTCCATCCCGAGCGGAGCCGGGGCGAGCCGGGCGCAGCGGGCGGCTGTAGCCTGGGCGGCTCGGCCTGTCGCGGCTTGTTCCCTGCATATTTTACGGATGCGTCGGTGAGGTTCTGCCTCCCTTTGGGGCTTCGCGAGGCTCCAGAGGCTGCAAAGCAATTACCCCCTCCTCGCTCCCGCGATTTCGGCATTCCTGCCAAAAGACAGCCCCAAATTTCCCTGCCTGCCCCAAGCGGGGCCGGATCCTGCCTCCATCTTACGCCCCGTTTGCAGCCAGGATGGAAGCCCCTATGCATCGAGCAGGCAGGAGAAGTCCTGTGGCTTGCATTTTTGCATGAAAATGAATAAAAACCTTAAAAGAAAATGAAAATAAACCTGCCAGGGGTCAACGTGCGCCCGAGCCGCGGCCGCGCAATCACCTGTAATTAATGCCATGATGAAATTCAAACAGGTTTCGCTCCGTGGAAAGTCTGTCTCGCCTTCCAGTAAGCTCTATCCTGGTTTAATTGGTTCTAATTTGCATGAAAACAATTATCGGCCGCGTTTTGCCTCTGGAAAGGTTGGGAAAGTTATGGAAATGTCTGGAAAAAAAAAAGGATTCGTGAATCACCGGCATCGGCAGACGCATTGCATTCGGGGAGAGTTGGAGCCTTTGTGTCTTGGGGTGTAAAGCTTGAAATGTCCCAGGAGGTCAGAAAGGGACGGGAGAGGCTGGAAGGATGGGGTTTGTCTGGAGAGAGAGGCAAGGCTTGGTTTTGGGGGGAAAATAGGTGCCCTGACGCCTCGGTGATGGGCGGGGGGATGGGGAAGCCAGGCCCAAGCATCGCTGACGCGGGTTGGGATGAATCAACCCAGAGGAAAACCACTCCTTCGATCCCCGTGTCGCCTTAAAGGGGAGAAATTGGGGTGGAAGAGCCTAAAATCAGGGTTCACCCGGGTGCCCGGGGTGCCCAGCGCCGGTGGGTGCATCCCCAGCCCGTTCCCAGCCCGGCTGCACCCTCCGGATACAGAAGCAACCCTTGCAAGCAAAGCAAATTTTTGCTTTTTTTTTTCCTTGCTTTCTAAAGCCAAAAAAAGCACCGTGCGCGGCGCAAAAAAAAATAAGCCAAAAATCCCCCTTGCGCATCCCATCGGCCTCCGCCGGGATTTCGGGGGCTCGGGGCGGGCGCCCACGGGAGCTCGGCCACGTGGCAGCGTTTAGGCGAGAGCCGTAAATCACAGCCAGCTGCTGAGTGGGGAAAGCAGAGGAAAAACCCCGCGGCGGCTGCGGTTAGAGCCGCCTCGTGCTCAAGGCCTCCCGGGGCCGGGACGCCTCAGCGTGCTCCGTGCATCCCCAATTTGGGGACACGCAAGGGATGCGACCCCCCCACCTTTGCACGGCTTTTGGGTGACTTTGCATGGGTGGCACATCCAAGCTCCCACCCAAAAGGTTTTGATTTTTGAGGGGAGATTTTCCAGGAGCTCTTGTTCCGTCCGGTGTTGATTCGGCTCAGAAATAATTTGGGAGCATCCCAAATAATTTGCAACATCGTGCATCTTGCTATGCGTGCTGTGGTCACTAGATGGGGAGATAACAGCTTAGCATGAGCGCACGGAGCTGCTGCCTGCTCCTGCCTGGCTGCTGGAGCTCCTCCGGCCCCGCAGAGCTGGGATTTCCAGCCATGAGCTGGAGATGGATGGGTGCTGGAGATGCACCCCAGCATCCTCGCGCCGATGCAATGGGCACCCATCGAGCCACATCCCGGCACGTCCAGGTCTATTGAGATGGGGGTTTGTGCTCTAGGGCTTGTCCTGGCCCTGTGGCCACCTGGATCCTGCTGCTCCTGGGGGTGGGAGATGATGGAGGATCCCCCCAGCCCCTAAACATCTGGCCCAACACCAAAACCCAACAGGAGAAGCTGTAGGAGATGCAATGGGGGCTCGATCGGTGGCAGCACAGTGCCGTGTCCTTCCTCCTCAGGAGGTGAAGAGGATGGTGAAGGCACTGCAGAGCATCCCAAACGGGATGCTTGCACCCAGCATCCCTCCCACACCCTCCCATCCCTCCTCATCCCCATCTCCCCCTTCCCGTGGGCCGTGAGGGTCCCCGGTTTGGGGCACCGAGCCCTCCCGGCTCCCTGCCATCCACCCGCGGCAGCCGGGAAGCGGCGAATCCTTGGCGGTGAGCGTTGAACAACCGGCTGGAGCCGTATCTCCCTGGTGCTGCGAGACTCCTCTCTATCTCGCCTCCCCAGGCATGAGTTATAATGTGCAATAAAAAGAAAATCAGTGCATTGATGCCAGTTAGTGTGACTAATCCAAGACCCAGCCTATTAACTGGTGAGTGGAGCATCCGTCTCGGCTCTCATTAGAAACTCAGCCAACTACCCAGGGATAAATCTTTCAGCGCATGTGGGAGCGCAGCTCAGTGGTCAGAGCGTCCAGGTGACGGGGGTTTTGCTCCTGGAGCTGGATTTGGTGCTTCGAAGGAGCCAAAGGGCATTTGGGCTCTGGTTGTTAACTGGGGGATGCGCAGGGATGGATGGGAAGGGCGGGGGCTGGTGTGTTGCGCTGGGGGATGAGGAAGCAGGAAGAGCCCCAAGAGCTTCCCATGCAGATGGAGGTGGGGAGGGGAAACTGAGGCACAGAGCAGTTAGCGCTCAAGCAGCGCTGGAAGGCATCCCATTGCCAACAGCCTCCCATCACCAGCAGCACCCCATCACCAGCAGCACCCCATCGCCAACAGCACCCCATCGCCAACAGCATCCCATCACCAGCAGCATCCCATTGCCAACGCCATCCCGTCACCAGCAGCACCCCATCGCCAACAGCAGCCCATCGCCAGCAGCATCCCATCACCAGCAGCATCCCATCACCAGCAGCATCCCATTGCCAACGGCCTCGCATCACCAGTGGCACCCCATCGCCAACAGCACCCCATCGCCAACAGCATCCCATCACCAGCAGCATCCCATTGCCAACGCCATCCCATCACCAGCAGCACCCCATCACCAGCAGCACCCCATTGCCAGCAGCATCCCATCACCAGCAGCATCCCATCACTGACAGCCTCATCCACCCTTTCCTGAAGGACACGGCGGCTCTGCCGTGGCGCTGCCGCTCCTGCACGTGCCCTTATTTGCTTTATCCTCAGCTCTCTCCATTAATCTCAGCATGATTTATGGGAATGTGTTATTTATCTTTTTCTCCCTACTCTGCTAGGCTGGACTGGAAGGTCCACACCTTTTTATAGCGCAATAAAGGCCGCACAATGAAGACAATTTCGCGAGGTTTTCCAGCCGCAGGGGAACAAGGGGATGTCGCAGGAGGCAAGTCAGGGACCTGGGACACCGCAGCCACCCGTGTGAGGAAGCAAGGGCTCGTGGACGGAGGTTTAACCCATCCCAATCACCTCCTGGAGATGTTTGGTGGCATCTTGCAGAAGACTGTGGTTGGCCAAGAGGGATGTGGGTCTTTGTGCCTCAGTTTCCCTCCTGGCCCCGTGCATTTGGGCATTGCAGCTTTATCGATGGCGACATGCCTCCATACGCAGGGCGACACGGTGGGGAGACCTCTCAGCCCAGCAATGACCACAGTGGTCCCCCCTACCCATCCCAAAGCAATGGAGCTTGGGCTGGACCCCCAGGTTCACTCCCTTAAATTCAAAAGGCTTCCACAACCCCTTCCTCCCTGCAAAACTTTGCCTCCATACCCCACCTTTGTCTTGAATTGCAAATAAAATCCCATTACATTTGCTTCCAGCCCAGCAATGGCACAGACGCTGGCTTCCAGATGACCGGCACTTTACGGGAATACCTCCCTATTAAGCTGCCAGTGCCAGCGCTGCATTGGCCAGGGGCGTTGATTTAAAAGCGCCTTACGGCTGCTTAACATAAAGCGATCGTCTACCGACTTAAGCTAAATCAATAGAAAGCAGGTTCGAATCAATTTGAAAATACCCAGATCCAGGGCCTGGTGCCGTAAATCAATATCGAAATCAGACGTCGAATTAAACAGATGCAATCTGGAAGGGAGATGGGGAGTTAAGATTTTCCTGCGTGTTTCTGAGTACGGCCAAGAGCCTGGCTGGGGAGCGTGGCTGGTCCCACCTCGCTGTGGCTGCATTGCTCCGGCATCGCCTGGAGAGCGGCCGCAGGGTTTGAAGGCCAATGCAGGGTAGCAGGAGGTAGAAAGGGACCTCTGGTCCCTCTGTGCCAACTAGGAGATAAATCTGGGCTCTAGTTGAGGCTCTTTGGGGTGTCACAGTGGGACTGGGCTCAGCTGAGGTTGCAGGGACCCGCGGTGTTGGCTGGAAAGGACCCTGAAGGACTCTCAGCCAACCTTGGACCATTGGACATGACCAAGGTTTGAAGACCTCAAGGATGGAGATGCCAAGGATGGAGCTCGTCCACTTTCCCCAGGGCTCCCATCCTCCTTATCCCATGCACGCACCTAGGCTGGGCTAGAGTCAATGGCGAGTGCAAGGACCTTCATGGTGGTTCCTCTGGCCTGGCTTCAAAGTCACCCCTCCAATGGGACAAGTTGGAGGATGCCCTTGGCTAGACACCACTGCTGAAGATCAGGGAGGCGAGACCCAGCCAACGCATCTTGGGCTTGGATAATGTCCTCTCCAGCCTGAAGCAGACTTCACCATTGATCTTGAATTGGCCAATTTTGGAAGGTTTTCCAACTCACCTGCACGTCACAGCGGACAGGGAGCCGGCATCCTGCTGCCTGCCACCAGACCTCCTCCTGGAGGACCTAAATCTTTTTGGAAGCAAGTCGTAAAATCCCAGGCACGGAGGTGTTTTTACAACCCCCCCCTCCCACCCGCGGCTGCGGCTGGGGCCGGCGCGGAGCAGTGTCCCCGCAGGGAGCTGGCCCTCGCCTCTTGGCCGGGGCTCATCTGGCATCGCTGCGTGTGAGTAGTCGCCTTGTCAAGGAGCTGGAGCGTCTCCAACCTGATGTTTTTCATTTCGTTGTCAGCTCCTTGCCAGCATCCGGCCTCGTTGGCTCTCCGGCAGCGGCTGACCGTGGCGGGAGCACCCGTCGGGTGGGAGAGACCTGCCGGAGTGGGTGGTGGTATCATCCTGACTGCTGCTAAGCACCTCCCAGCCTGGGCTGCCCCAATGATTGGTTTCCCCCAAGTGCCCTTTTTTTATTGCTTTTTGCAGAAATACCGCCCGGGAAGGCTCTGGAGGTTGAGTCGTGGTTTCTGGATGGTCCCAGAGCATCTCTACCACCACCAAGGACGTACGTAGTTCTCGGTACGGTGCCCATGCGGTGGGACCAAGATGTGCCGGGGGCCGGGATCATTGCACACACATGTTGCACCATGCACATGGTCACCTTTGGGTGATCCTGGCTGCTGTTCCCAGCACCAAACACAACGGTGTCATCAACTCAACAGTGTTGACTTGGTGGCCGCAAGCCATCATCGTGGATTCGGTGACCTGGAGGACCCCACAAGGGTTGTGCCAGCCCCCCGTGACGGGGACATATCTCAGCTCCCCGGCGCAGAGCCCGGCTCCTCATCCTCAGCCAAACAGCCGCCTGGTCAAGCGCCCGCATCTCCCACCTCGTTAACGTCAGGGGGATTGATGGGGCTTTGGTATCGTCCCAAATGCCTTGACCTTGGAGAACCGGCCATTTCACATGGACGTAACGGATAAAATGACGCCTGAGTATTGGCCGGGCACGGGCTGCCTTATCGCTTTTGCAGGCTGCAGTGTTTGGGGCTATTACAGTAGCATACTGTACCGCAATCGCTTTATAAGGATGGATGGTTAGATAGAGATAATAAAGCCCAAGAGCATTAAATCTTTGTGAGACACCGGCCACACTGCCTCATCCACCAGGCTGAAAAGGCTATATATGTTTTTCATAATTTGTAATTACTTTTTTACAGTTCTCTCCCATAACTCTGTCCATCATCTGGGTCAAAATATACAATGTGTGTGGGAGTAAGAGTCATAAAAACGTGAAAACAAACAGTTTGTCTTTGGGGAGATTAACGCACAGTTAAAAGACCCATTTTAACACCCTCTCCATGCCGCCAGCCAATTAGCCAATATAATGGGCTCCATTTGATATTTTAGTTTTATTTTATTTCGCAACGATACCAACGTGCTTAATTGTGAACACATGATCCCTAATTGGCGGTGGTGTCATCTTCGAGGTATGCAGCTTATGCAAGAGAGCAGCGATTTGGGGCTAATCCAGCTGGGATTGGGCAAGGGAATTCTCTCTGAAATTCAGCCGCCAGAAAAAGGCATCCTGGGTGGAAAGAAGAGGATCCTGAACGGCAGATGGGGCAGCGTTGGGTCCCCGGTAAGTGACTGCGGAGGCTGAGCTGCCTTGTGGATTCTCTGATGTTTACAGAGGGTTGAGGGAGATCCACAGAGATCCTTTGGGGATCTTTCTTCTCTGCTGATTCAATGAAATTTGGCAGATGTGAGCATCGCTGCCTAATCCAGTTGGTATTGGCCTCCAGGTTCAAAGTTATTAGGTGTCGCAGACTCGCATGCAGAGAACAATTGCATAAATACCCATTTTTTACCCCTTCACCTTTTCCCTTTTTCTCCTTTTAAAATAAATGACGTTGGAGATGTCTCTCAAAAAAAACCCAACCCCGCAGCCCTCCTGCCCCTCCTTCTGCTCTTTGAGAATCCCTTAAAAAAAATGTAACTGGTTTCCAAACATCCCATTCATGGGAGCTGGAAAGGGGCCACATTCAGCTCCAATGGAGCCGTGTCTTTTCTTGGCTGCAGCTGGAGAGATCTGGGGCAAAATATCATGTGTTTCATTTCTCTGCTGGCTGGAAGGGATGCTGGGATGGAGGGATGGGGGTAGGGAATGATTTTGCCCCGAGAGAGGAAACCGAAAACCATAACTCCTCGTGAAAGAGATATTTTTGGAAAGCTTGCCTCGGCTGGTGGTGCTGGAATGCGGCTCCTCGCGGCGAGTGACAAGGAGGAATTATGCTGGGACAGAAAATGGCCTTTCTTCGCCCTCCTGCCCAGCTCACATCAGGGCTGACACCCAATATTATTTTTTTTTTAGGAGAGGAACGGCTGCATTTCCCGGGGCGGTCCCGGCCCCTTCCCACCTCTGCGGCTGCAGGCGATGGGTTTGCTCGGGGACAGCATCGTCCCTCCCAGATGTCCCGTCCCGTGTCATCCTTGCACAGCAGCCACCCTCCTCCCCGCAGAGCCCATCTCCAGCCCCACATCCCTTCTCTGGCCCTGGAGAACCACTTGCTGCTGTAGATGGGACCACCGACGGAGCTTTTCCACCCTCTATTCCCTTCCCAGGGGCTTTTTGCTATGAATTTCTTTCTTTGCTTTAGATTAATCCATCTGAGCAGGGAAGCAGCCCCTGAGCAGGAGAGATCTAGGCTTTTTCTCTTAAAAACTACAAGCTGGTTGCTGGCAGGGGATGGCTCCCTAATGCTTCCCCCACCCTGAGCAACCCAGGGCCCCCCACTCATGCTGGGAGGACTGGGGTGGAGAGAAATGGCCGAGAGGGACCCTTGGGGGATGTTGTGGTCCTTAGGCACCCCCGTGGCCTGCAGATTTGGGGTCCCGACTTTTTGCTACCCCTGTGACATTGAAAAAGACATTTTGGCCGACGGGAATAGCCTGGGGCAGGGTTGGAGGGAGGTTACCCCTGATGGAGGGCTGGGGTTATCCCTGCGAGGGGGGAGAAAGCATGTGGGGTTTGTAGCTTGGAAAGAAAAGGGGGAAAAAAATGCATATGGGAAGGGACGAGGGTAAAAAAAAAAAGAAAAGAAAAAAAAATTAGGAAAATGAAAGCAACTGATGACTAAATTGCTTTGGTTAAACATCTGCACAGTGTTACGGACACGGCGCTGTCTTCAAACCAGACACGCTGCTCCAGCCGCTCTGCTTCGCCTCTCCCAGATTGTGTGAGCCCTCCTCGCTCTCCCGCTCGGCTCTAATGAAAGCAGCAGCTTTTATAAATAGCAGCTGAGAGGTCCTGGATGGGAATTTGCCTGACTTAACAGTCCTCTATTTAGACTAAGTTTTGGCAGCTCCCGCGAAGGGGAATCGAGCGTGAGCCGGCATCCCGGGTGACCCGATCCCGGCCTGTCTGGGCGGTGGGAGACGAGGGTCCGCGGCAGGGGGTCAGGTTGAGTTTCCATCTCAGCAGCTTGGTGGCACCTCTGGCACCTCCCAGCCACCCACGGCCATGACCCACGGCCGGGCTTCATCATCTTCAACATCAGGAGCTCCCTGCAGACCCATGAGAAAAGGTGTATTTTGGGTTGGCTCTCCTCTCCCTTCACCGCTGCTGGAAAACTTGGTGGGCTGTAGATCAAATGACCACCCTGATGTCTCCTGAGATCCATCCCAGGCTGAAATCGGGGCCGGTGGCAGGTGAAATCCCCCCCAACCGCTCCACGCTTTGGTCCATCTGGATGGATCTTGGGCTGCTCATTCACAACAGGGTCCCCAGCAGCCCCTGTGCACCCACCCTTGCGGGCACCGCAAACCCCACCTGCGTCCCACCGGGATTTCAGGAGCACCGTGAGGAAGGACCGCAGCTGGCAGGTGTCCCTGCCGCAGCACGGAGCAGCCCGAACCCCCCGCGGAGGCAGGGATGCTCGGTGGCCAAGCAGCCGCAGGACGAGCCAAGAAACTGTTTATATCCAGCAACTCGAAATCTGGCAACGGCTCCGTCTGCGCAAAACTTTTTACTTGGCTACCAGGCTGTTTTCCATCCTCGGGTTATTTCTCCAGCTCGGTTCATGTTTATAGTGGATTAACCTGCTGTGAGGAGCCTAGGTATTATTTATGGCTAATTATTGGCATTTGGCTGGCTGGGAGGATTGCAGGAATACGATACTGTGGTGCTTACACGGCTTGTTCCAAACTGCGTTCGGCTCCCCCGTCTGAGTGTGCGTGTTTACGATGCCAGCTCACGTTATTTTCATTACCCCCTTTCCACTAATAAACTTTTGGTTGAACCAGACTTGAGAAGAGAAAATCCTTTGCAGAAGATGTTTTGGTGTCTTTCCAAAGAGCCATTGTCAAGAAATCAAGGGCGCAGCCTTACTCTGGGATGTAAAGAGTTCAGCTGCGGTGGATTCGCCGCATTTGCATCGTATTAACTCCGGCTGCCGGCTGCCAAACGGCTCGCTCTTTGCATCTGAAAATAATAAGGCTGCGGGAATAATAGTCCTGAAGTGAATTTTTCAAAGCATCTTTTAAAAATACCAAGGCCAGGCTTGTGTTTACACTCAAGGCTTTCGGCACGGTTGGGAGACGCCGCCTGCTTCAAAGGCAGGAAGAGCTCGACCTGAAGGGTTTGCGGAGAGGAGATGAGCAAAAGGTGATGTCCTGCAGATCCCATTCCTGGGACAAGCTGGAAGGGGTTAAATGCAAAAATGCTAACGGCTCAGGAAATTCGGGATGGTTTCACCGGCCGGTGGTCAAACGCCATCCTGAAGTGGCAGCGCCTTCTTCTGCTGTGCTGGGTGGAAAACCCATCCCTTTTGGCCAGGAGATCAAGAAAAAGGTGATTCAGCCCATGCGAGTCAGCACCAGGCAGCTTCGACGCAGCTGCCTCCACCCAAAATCCCCAAATCCTGCCCCAAAACATGGACTGATGTTCTGGAAGAGGTGTCCTGCCAATGCAACGTTGGGCGACCCAAGGGGGGAAAGAGGCTGAGCCCGGGACTGGTTTTGAACTGGTTTTTGAGTGCGGCGGCTGGGGAGATGCTGCCCACGGGGCCACGCGGTGGCAAGGAGAGGCAGCAGCGAGAGCCTTGTTGGCTATCATCCTTGGCCGCTGGCTCTGCTGTGCCCACAGCTCCAGCTGGACACTTTGTCACCATTCGTTTTGGGTGAGAAAATGCCCTTTTGCTGACCCACCTCCATGGACGTGACCTCTCCGACCAAAGGAAAAGCGGCACAACCCTACAAACCACCAGAGAATCCACACCAGGGAGAGGTGCTGGGATATGGGGGACTAAGCAGGGGAGGGGTTTTCGGGGTGGGGGGGTTGGCAGGGGACCACGCCACTCCCACAGCTTCGCCATCTCTTGTTCAACGCAGTGGAGGGACACAAGGTCCAGCAAAGGTGACATTTTCATCCCGACCGGAGCCAGACACGTCCCATCGCTGCTGGAGATGAGGGTGTCACGGCAGCAACGCATCTCCCAGACTATTTTTAAACACTCTGGGTTTAAAACCTAGCCTAAAGACCCCGGCGGAGCAGCTAAGCCCTTTGTGTGATGCTCAACTCCCAGCCCTGAAGCACCTCCAGACCCAAGCTCCCTGGAAAAGCTTCCCTGCTCTGAGGATGGACGCGAAGGGTGTGTTTTCTAAAAAAAAAAAAAAAGCAGGTTTTTAACTGATGTAATTATCCCGCCGTAAGTCCTGGCTGCAGCTGGCGGTTCCTCAAGCTCCGCTTTCCAGTAGCATCTTCAAAAGCGACAGCGTCGAGCCCTGAAAAAGTTTCCGGAGAATTCCCTCCCATGGTGGCCACCAAATCAGGGTCTTTTGGAGGTCCAGCACGTGGCACGTCCAAGGGGCATCCCCCAGCTTGATAGGCTGCATCCATCGGGAGATGACACAGGAGTGCTTTTTCCAGGTTATCCCACATATTTCCCATTTCTCCCCAGCTGCATCACCTGCCTGGAGAAGATCTTTGGGATAAGGTTTTCCCGAGCTCCAGGCAAAGAGCAACCCGATGACCTCCAAGTCCATGCTCGCCTCTGGCAGAAGCTGCTTTTCATTCCCCATACATCAGCACAACGAAATATTTTATTGCTGCGCCTCGCCAGGCAATTTTTATTTATTCCTTCAAAATCTTAAATAAACCTGTTTTTTAAAAGTACCTCTGGAACAAGGGAAATGTATTATTATGGTAATTGTCTTGTGCTAATTATACTTATTACTATAATAACCGTTTTGTTGTCACACAAATAAAGTGGATTACATCATTTGTAAGTGCCAGAGGCAAGCGATGGCTGTGGAGCAGCGAGCAGGCGAGTTCTGCGGGTTTTCTCCTTGGGCTTGGGTGAGACGGTGCCCAGCAAAGGCACCTCCGATTTGGGATCCGCGTGGAGCTGGGGGATCTGTTAGAGAGCGGGGACGGAGCCCCTGCAGATGGAAATCGGTTTGTAGGGATGTTGAGAGGTGGCTGGTGAAGGCAAGATGAGAGGCGGGTGATGAAGGCAAGATGAGGGGAGCTGTCGTTCCTCCGACACTGCCTTCCCGCTGCCCTTGGTCACCTCCCTCATCCTTGGAAGGATTTTGGGTGCTATCAGGGATGCGATTGCGAAAGCACCTACTATCTAATCTGCCTTGCGGTTGCTTGAGTAGATGGTGAGTGAGATGCCACCTCTCCTCCCCGCTCACCGTTGCATCACTTGGCCACCTGGGATCTGGGATCCCGCAGCCAGGGCTGCTCTGGAAAATCCCAGACGTGGTGCCGGGGCTGCGGGTCCGCTCTCCCACCCGGCACCTTTCCTCGCCCAAAGCCAGGAGCTGCGAACGTCTCGGCGTGTTGCAGCAAGCCGGCTTTACCTGCATTACCTACGTGACCGTTTCGGGAGGATGCCGACGGCCGAGCCGGGCTGTGCCCGCATGCGCTGTCCTGCCGACCGCGGGATTTGGGTCTCGCGTGGTTTCGGGGGCGAGTTTCGCCCGGCTGCCTTCAACTCTACACCCACAACCACCCATCCATTCCCCAACGCAACCCCGCATCATCCCTCCCCCTTTCATTTCATCCTTCCTCTTCCAGCCTCATCGCCTACGTAAAAAACCACCAACCCCCAGCTAACCAGATCCTCATTTTTCCAGGGTATTCAGCAAAAGCAGGTGTTTTGCCTTTTTTTTGTGTGTGCGTGCACGTGTGCGTGTGTCTCTCGCCTCCTCTCTCGTGCTGATGGGCCCCTGGAGCTTATTTTACACGAAAGCAACACAGGTTGATGTATTTTTAAATGGCTTGATTTTATCACCCTGCTTAATGATTTGTCGCGTTATTTATTAGACAGTGTGATATCCAGAGGGATTCATCGCATTAACGTATAAATAATGTGGCAAATAGTTCAATAGAGCCATAAAAAAGGGGATTTAGAAATAAATTGACCTATGTTTGCTACATGTAAACGAAGGTGGTGAATGATAATGTGTGTCATGCCCTTAAGCGTGAAAAATGGGGGCCGAGAATAAATCAGAAAGTTTCTTTAGCGGGTAAAACTGCAAAGCAAAAATAAAAATCCCAAACTCTTGGGGTTTTTATCCATTTTGTGTCCCCTGCTCCAGCCGTGCCGGTGTTTGGACGTGGCTGTACATCTCCCGCGGGCTCAGAAACGCTGCTCAGCTTCTCGCCGCGAAGGCACGTGGAGCTCTGTCCCCGCCGGGAGGTTTGCAGGATCCGGCACAGAGCCGAAACGTGCCCTCACCTATGCAATAAATAAGACCCCGTGTCCTTATCGACACCCTGCAACGCTGATTAAAGCAATAACCCAAGCACCCCGTGTTCCCACGCTGAGTTACGAGTTCACAATATCGCCTGATGTTGGGCAATTATTATTTTTTAATAGGTTTTTCCATCTCCTGAAAAAACCCCTTCCACCGCGGCAAAGCTGGAGAGTTTTTCCTTCTGCCATGGGGGCCAAATCCAGCACCGGAGCCTCCGAAATCCCGCAGATCTACCAGGCCACCAGCCCCATCCTTCGCCCAGCGTTGGCACCATCGCCTGCCAGAACGATATCTGATCTTGGCATCGGCGCCAAACGATTTTATTCCGCAGCTGTAAGAGAGATCACTATTTTTTTTCTCCTTTACAACGTGCTACGGTTTAATTATTTAACACCATGGGGGTACGCGAGATGACACAGAGAGTTGCGAGGGAGTGCGTGCCAAGCTAACTGATGGATGGGCTCGATGAAGGATGGATCGCGGTGCCAAGCAGAAAAGGAAAAGGGAATTTTCTACTGGCATCGTCAGGAGAGCGGGAGGGAAGAGGTGGGCACCCCCAGGTGGGTCTCAGCTCCCCCAGAACCTCTTGGTTGTTGGTACCAGCCCGACTCGGATCACGCACAATAGCCGGGATAATTGCAAATGTTGGAGCTCTCCATTTCGAAACGTTGAGGTTTGCGAAGTCCAGGCTCAATTTCCAAAGTTTTGCAAAATTTAAAAATAAAAAAAACCCTGCAGATTCCACCCCAGGAGCCTCCAGCACAGCCCGAGCATCCCGGGGCTGCCAGGTTTTAGCATCGGGCTCCCACCCGGAGCCTGGCTTTTCTCTTTGCCCAGTGCTGGCTGCAAAACCAGGGCTCCAGCTTTGGCCTCGCTCCCTCTCCCCTTGCCAACGCAGCGGGATCCGCGGCCCCAAGCCGGTGAGTCAAGCTCGCCTCCTCCACCTCGCATGCACGGAGTCGGCATGGCTCGCAGCCGCAGCCACGGGCTGGGAACGTCCCCTGGGCTCCCGGTTTAAATGCCCTTGCCTCAGTTTCCCCTACTCCAGCTCACAAACCCACTGTTGGAGGGCACAAGGAAGCTTATGGATAAGAAGAGATTAATATTATTCGCACTTCAGGGGAGCTTAAGAGTTGGGCAACCAAATTTGCTCCTTTTTTTGGCCAATAGCAGCTCTGTAGGGTGGTGGTTGTCTCCCAGCCGTGTTTCTGGGTCTTGCTGGAGTCAACCCCAGCAGCAAGCCCCTTCCTCCCCCGGCTTTGGCATCGTGGGCTCCTTTGCGATGTATTTATTAACCTCATGCACAGGATGGGTTTTCCAGCAGGTAAATACATCCACTAGGCAAATATTTCTTTCCTTTTCCCCCTCCTGGCTGCTCCGTCCAGCTCTCGGAGAAAAACAGCCCTCAATGGCTAAACCTTCCCAAAACCTGGAAACAGCTTGGAGATCCCTTCCCGGAGAAGGAGGGCAGGATCTTCCAGCTTCCTTCACGAGGAATAAACGCTCGTTTTAGTAACCAATTTGATTCACTTTTCAAGGAACAGGTTTTCATGCTTTGTGCATTTATTTCCTAATTTTATTATGCCATTTAATTAGATCATGCACATTGGTTTTATTGTTAAAACATGTCCTTGTTTTCTTTATAACTGGATTTCATGGCACTACAGGGACATTTAGGAAAATATCACATTCCAGCATCGACCGTCGAAATCAGACCTAGATCTGAACGGAGCTGCCGGGTCGTAAATCTAGTCACAGATGGAAAAAGCGGAATATTATTCACAGCATGCGGAGCACCAGCGGCTCCAGGAAGGGACGCACACCCCCTCCCAGCCCTTAAATTACAGCCCGAGGAGGGACGAAGCGGAGCAGCAGCTCCCTTGGAAGGACACGGAGAAGTTGTTTGCAGGATTCCTTTTTATGGGCTGACAACGGTCGGGGCTGGCCCCCCGAGGCGCCCCGTTCCACGGCACCGGGGATGCTACCGAGCTCGCCGTCTCCCCCATCCGCCGCTCCCCGAAAGCTTTCTGCTTGCTCCGGGTTTCCTTTGAGGTCCTCTCCTGCTGAGGAGCCGTTTCCCACGTCCCTTGCAAAACCCATGTGCGACCCAACCGGGTTGGATTAACGCGTTTTTTAAGGGGAGTTTGGGAGGAAGGGAGACTTTTCTCGCTGTGGGTCGGAGCAGATGGCTGGAAGAAATGAGGAATGGTTCTGGGAACTTCCCTGGGGATGCCTGAGAAAGGGGAAGAAAAAAAGCAAAAAAAAGAGAAATCCACACAACTTCAGACACTTGATCAGATGTTTGGAGGTTGACTACAGGAAACTGAGACCCTGGGGCTTTATCTCCGGGTTCCTGAGGGCTGGGGGCTAGCAGGGGGCTGAAAGGGAGCCGGCTGCAAGCAGAAATCAATTAGTGCTGGGGAGAACTTGAGCCGGTTCAGACGGATCCATTTGGAGAAGGCACGCAGCGAGCTGGGCTGGGCCGAGCTGCAAATCATCGCTGCGCCGAGAATGCACCGGCAGGTCCTCGCTGGGCTGGGGCTCGGCAGCCCCGCGGCTGTAATTCATGGCAGAGCGGGGCTCCTGGTCCCATCCTGCTCCCTTTCCTGGCTGTGGACCATGAGACGGAGGAGCTGCGACCTGAGCTGGCTCCCGTTGGGCACCTAAAGGTCTGGCTGATGGGTGCAATTCGGGGTGGTCCCCGTTGGATGGGGAGCTGTGCAAAGGCATGTCCTTGTGCATGCTGAAATTAGCCCCGGTCTTGCGGCCAGATCAGGTGAGAGGGGCTTTGGGGGATGCCGGGAGATCTCAGCTTCTTCTTTCTTCCCAGCTGCCATCACCCAAGGAGACACAAAGAATACACGAGGGCAACCAGTGCTGGTGGATCTAGTGGAGAAAAGCAGAAGACCTGGAGCTGACGGGGAGGTGACTGCTCTTTGGGAAAACACCCCGAGGAAATCACATCCCCTTTGGAAATCAGATGTGGGCTCCAAGGGAGAGGGTTAACCCCGTGGTCTGACACAGCGACGCACGGATCCCTCCGTCCCGTGCAGACGGAGAGCACAGTGATCTAGCTAAAGCACTGCTTTCTCTGCAGATCTTTCTCCAAATGGTTCACAGTGTCACTTGGGGCCAAGCCAAGGTCTCTGGTTTAGCCTTCGGCCCATCCTTGGGTCTTTTGCCTCCCGGAGCCTGAAAAACCGGAGCCTGAGCTCAGACATCGCGCATGGCACCAGCACCTCCAGCCGAGGCGCTTGATCCCTCCTAATACTCTTCATCCCCTGCGATACCCAGGGGGGGTTTCCTTGCATCCCCCCTGACACGGGGCCCTCCGTCGCGGCCTCGCCCTCGCCACGGCTGCCATCTCATGCCGAGAACGGGCAGCTAACGGCGCACACCGGCCCCGGGGAGCAGCCCCCGGCCCCGACCGCCGCGTCCTTTCGCATCTGCCCAGCCGCGGCTTTTACAGCCTGGTGTAAACCCAGCGGCTCAGGACGTGTCAGTCCTGATTTATACCGGCATAAACGGCAAAAAAAAACCCGCCGAGGCGCAGGTACTGAGCTCCGTTACGCCGGCAGCGGGCTGAAGGCACCCGCAGCAGCGCCGGTTCAGCTCCAGCCAGGCTGAATTTGGCCCGACTTGTTTAAAATTCCTTTCTCTGCACACGAAACCATTTTCTGCGAAGTTTAGCCTTGGGGAGATTTATTTCCTTGTTAGCTCAAGATTTTCCTATTAGCCCATCTCAAAGAAACATGGCTGCATTTTCTCCAGTGCACCAGCTGTTGTGCGAGATGCAGGTACATATTACAGCCGTCATTAAACGGCCTGTCATTCCTAGCTTTCTAATTACCGTATGAATAGAGAGTAGCAGGAACAGAGCGGCCGATTGTTCCACTGTGACTTGCAAGGGGAATCAAAAATGGAAGACGCAGCCATCGCGCTTGGGTTTTTTCCCTTCCAAATCTAATTGACAAGGAAATTCGGGTCGGCTTTGGCTGCGAGCGTAGCGCCGTGCCTCGTTTTCCGAGATGGTTTTGCAAAAGGAAAAGCCCCCGGTGTGTTTCCAGTCTCCCCTCTCCTCCTTCCTCCTTTGGTTGGCTTTAAACATGTAATTTAGCAAAGCAGCACAACCTAAAATGAGGGAGGACAAACATATGGTAAAGTAGATGCAGGGAATATTCCAATAAGCAGTAATATACTGCGAAGATGTGTCCTGGTTGCAGTCAGCAGGGGTTTTTTTTTGCAGTAATAGCTCCCTCCTTTGTTGCAGGAAGTCATGGTTTAGTTTTGCAGAGAAATGATCTTTTCCAAGCTCTTTTCTGTGCAAAAAAAATCAACGTCGTTGTGCCGGCGTCACAAAGAGCCCATCGGCGAGCGGCAGCGTGTTTAGCATCCAGACACCCTTGATTTGCAGCACCTATTACTGCCATTTTATAGACTGGGAAAGAAATAAAAATAAAAATACAACAAAAGACGGCACAGAGGTATCAAGGGCTGGTCCTGGGAAACGGAAAGATGAAGCTTTGCTCAAAATGTGATCCAAAAATGAGGTGAGAGACGGCCAGCACATGGGCTGATGGTGCAGGAGAGGTGCCGGCAGCTATCCAAAGGCTTCGGCATCCATTTTGGGGAGGTCTGGAGGAAGAGGTTGCTTGGACGTGGGTTGGACTTCACCTTTGCTAAACCGTTCAATGACTGGAGATGTCCCACGATGTCCTTTCTCCTGGAGGTGCCACCTCCGCGTCAGCCGTGTGGAATCACTGATGTCTAAGGGAGGTTGGGCGCATGGCACAGCCGTGCACGGAGGTGAGATGCCAGGGTACCCTCTGCTCTCCCCAGCTGCCCAAGCGCATGAAACTTGTGAGAAATAAGCACTTCGGGGGGTTCTACCTAATGCAACCCACCCCACCCTTTACAGGGACAATTTTCCTGATGAAAGGCAAAATGTGAACTTCACGCCATCCCCTTGAAATCAGCACGCGAAGGTTTTTGCATCCAAGAGAGGGTCACTTTTAGGGGTCAAGGGAAGCCAAGCAAGCAGACCTCTGTGAAGACATGTCTCGTCTCCCCCTCTCCCACAGCAGAGAGAGAATTTGCGTGACCCAATGAGGCCACACCAAGGGCCACGTCTCTGCTGGAAGACGGGGCTGTGGTTGGGCACGCACCTAACCAAGGAGCCCCACCTGGATGACAAACATCTGGAGATGCAGCAGCCGTCAGGATGGATTCGGGAAAGCCGAGAGCCCGACCTCTGCCGAAGAGGCCAAGGCGAGGAGAAGCAAGCTCGCAAACCACCCGCTCTCAGGCTGCTCAGGTTTTATAGATCGACCCCGTCCCCTTCCCATTGTGCCAGAAACTCGGCGGCATTCTTGGGATTAACGATTTCCAGACATCCCCGCCGGCAGCCGAGGAGGGGAAGGCACAACACCAGCCGGCAGCCTCGGCTGGAAATTGGGCAGATCTGGAGGAGAACAGGGTTTTGGAGGGCGGGGGGAACGGGCCAAGAGAGCTGCCTATGCAGAAGCAGCGTTGCACCTCCCAGTGTCCTCAAATGGGGATGCTAAGGGTTTTTCTTGAAGATGCATGAACCCATCCACGTCTTGGGCGTCCCTGGGTGAAATAGGGTGCTCTGGGACGCAGGTAGAAAACCACCTCAGACCTTTTGCCCTTGAGCAACCCCCTCCCCATCACCCCCCCAGCCCTTCTTTAAACAGTTTTCGGACACCTTCAGCCCCACGGTTCATCCTCACGCAGCTCAGCAACCAACCCCCCAACCCGGCATCTCCCGCTATCGCGCCCCGGCTTTGCAGCGCAGTTCTGGACCACCACAGCCGCACAAAACCGGGTGTTTTCTTCCCTCCTCTCTTTGTTTCTCACCAGCTCCATCTGCCCGACTCCCCACCTGAAGGCAGTGCGGTCCTCTGTGGCATCTCAACGCGTTGCCATGGAAACTATAATGTCACAACCCGAGGATGATGGCTTGGAGTGGGAAGGGAACAGCAGGAAACAGTTTCCATGCAAATATCCGTTGCAATAAAAGGCCAATAAATAAACAAGCGAAGGAACTGGGGAGAGTCGAGGAGAAATAGGAGGAGGGGGGAAATATAAAATAAAAAAATGGGATGCTGGCTCGCTCCCAAAGAGCTCGGCATGCAAATGAGCTTTGTTTTAATTGCAGCTTCATGAGGCACGTTGGCAGAGCGGTGACACCGGGCAGGGGTTAAGGAGAGCCCCCGTGCCCATATTGGCTTTGAAAGGCAATTAGCACCAGGCCCTAACGAGCTCAGGTGGCATCGGAGCTGTATCGGGCAGGGAGGAGGTCTTGTGGGGTGCAGTTTTGGGATGCTCTGGGGTGGCCTCACTAACCAAAAACCCCCATTTTTTCCCCCAAAAAGGGTTTGCACAGGCCCTCTGGGGTTTATATACCCCTGGTGGGGGCAGCATGGGATTGGCTGGGAACATGGGTGGTAGCACAGGATTGGCTGGAAGCAGAGCTAGGTGGCAGCATGGGATTGGCTGGAAGGAGAGCCAGGTGGCAGCACGGGATTGGTCAGGAAGACAGATGGCAGAGGGGGATTGGCTGAAGGGGAGGGGGCAAGGGGGAGCCCCATGGGGCAGCAGGACCTGGGCAGGATAGAGCCCCTTGGGTGGTGCTGCAGGGGGGATGCCCTGTGGGAAAGGGGGGCTGGGGTGGGATGCAGCCCCTGGAGCAGGATGTGGCCCCCGCCAGGGCAGCGCTCCAAGGGGAGATGCTCTGCACCATCCCGTTTGCAAACCGCCCCCCTGCCTGGATGAGTGACCCCCTCCTCCGAGCCCTCGAGAGCCGCTGGGATGGGGACAGGGACAGCCACAGGGCTGCCATGCCCCCGTCTCCGCACCAAAATATCTGCTGACCCACAAACCCATCACTTCGGGACAACACAGGAAAACGCCCCGGCCGATCGCCAGCTCCCCCATCTTTGGGATTCCCCAAAACCCCACATTTTGGACCCCACCGCAGCGTGGAGCCACCCTGCCCGGCTGCAGCTGCACCGGCGGGGATTAACCCAGCCCCAGCGTGTGCGAGCTTGCAGCATCCCTCCCGACACCGAGCCCTGGCTCCGTTTAATAACCCAGGAGCCCTCACGTAGGATATCGTGCGAGAAGCTCCCGGCTGTGGGCTGCTGAGGAGAGGGAGGAATGTGAAATGCGGCGGCGGCGAGGGGTGAGGCCGGTCCTGACGGTGGCTGACCTTGAGCAAATCATGGCCCTGTGCCTCGGTTTCCCTGCCTGTAAAGCTGGGACGGCGGTGCTGACGCCTTCTTCTGAAGGTGCTGGGTTAGATGTGGTCTGTTGCGGACTCATTATCTCCATAACCGTCTTTGGCACCTCGGTGCCGTTGTAACCGTGTCCCCCATGGGGTTTTTGTTGGTGTAATTATAATTTGTGTAAGCAGCCACGCCTAGTACCGAAATACCTGTGCCTGAACCCAACCTGTGTGCAGGGCAGGTCTTGGATTCACCAAAACCGGGAGCCCCAAGAGGAAAGGAAATGCGGGCGGAATGGAGCGTTTTTTGGTAAAATGGATGCTTTTTGGGCAAACTTGATTTGCACATGGTTACCAGTTGTGTTTGGGTGGAGAAAAATCAAAGCATAACCCCCTTTCGGTGTCTCCGCAGCTTCTCTTAGCACTCTGACGGCCATGGATGCAACATGCTCAGCCCGGCTACCAGGCGCCCAGAGGCCATGGTGGTGGGCGCCCTTGGAAAAGCTCAGCCAAATGCAGGAACGCCGCCTCGACGGGGCCGTATCCTGCCATAGCCGCCCAGCATGGCCTGAGCCGGCCGTGCAGCGAGGCCGGGGCTGTTCTCAGAGCCAGGGCCAGTCCCTGTTGGTGGTATTTTCTGAGTTGGGCTGCTGCCTGCTCGCAGTTACGGGCTCCAATGACAGGCAGGCGGCGGACAAAGTTACCTATGAGCATCCACGGTCTGGGGATTTCCTAAACCCGAGATGATATCTGCACCTGCGGGTGAAAGTCCTGCACGGCCGCTCACTCATGCGTATGCCCCGTGGGGTTTGATCCTGAATTAACATCGCTCCTGGCCCCATCTGCCCTTTCTGGGCTTCCATTTGCCGAGCAGCAGCACCTGGGGTGCTGCCACCCCGCTGTCCTGGCCAGGAGGGCCACCTCCGCCACCACGGAAGATGCCCAGGATCCGGCCTTTGCCCTCCCTCCCCCTGGACCGCATGTGTTCCCAAACCTCCGATTCTCTAATTTTCCTTTTAAAAAAACCATTAGGGTTATACAACCACATTAAATGTCTCCTGACGGACAAGAAAGGACACGAATCCAACCTTTCATCATTCCCACCCCCAAATAAATCCAGACAAGGTTCCTTTGTAGCAGCTAAGCTGAGACATCTTAACATTTCCCTGCTAGCAAGCTCCAAGTTTCTTTACTCACCATATATTTCCCCTGACAGTTTGTACAGATACTTAAGACACCATATAATTATCATCACAGCTAAAAGGCAAGGGCTGATTTATTTGTGACAAGCACCACCTTTCCGCGATGACGCCATTGACACTTACACCGAGGGTTTTTTTGGCGTGGGGAGGTGCGGAGAAGCAGAAGCCAGGCTGCTTTCTCCTCCTTTTTTTTTTTTTTTTCCCTTCATGCTCATCCTTTTCCCCGCGGGCACTTCGCTGCGAGACAACCGGCACCCGGTCCCAGGACCGTCCCCACCATCCCCAAGCCCCCAAGGCTCTCATGATTTCATGGCTTGGGCCAACACAGGTCTCTCCGTCTGCACTTCTTTGACTCTTGGCGTGTGAACAATGCGTGCACTTATCTCAGTACTTATTTAGTGCCCAGCTCCACACCCTGAAATTGCCTGATTATAGCTTTCGGAGCCTGTGTGATGCATTGGGTTAGGCAAACAGATGTGCCAAGCAGTCTTGTTGAAAACCCACATCCAGGCAGCAGCTTTCAGCTCCCCAGGTTGTTCCCTTTCTTTTTTTTTTTTTTCCTTTCCCCTCCTCTCCCTCCCACTTTTCCTTTCAGAAGTAGCTCTAATAATTGCCTTCATATTGCTCTCAGCGAGGGAAGGGCTGGGGAGAAACACTCAATGTTTCAGCCATTTGCCAGTAATTTTCTCTCCAAGGAATGGGCCCCTCCATAGCCAAGAACTCATGACTCTTTTGCCTGGTTGTCTCCTTGCCTAGAACAAACCCACCCCCTTGCCTCCTCCCTGCCTCCTCCGCCAACCGAACCGCCAAGATGTCTCCTCTCAACTCATGACCTCTTCAGGTGCACGTCTCCGCACGGCAAGAGCTGCAGGGGGAAGGCAAGCAAGACCTGGCTTTGTCGGTGCCAAGGGTGGCCGCCTTCATCCCGTCCTCCACCTCTCCAGGGCACTTCCTAACCCTATGTCCACCCCAAAAGAACTTGAAGGAAGAAGGCAACGTGTTGGCCCTTGTATGGAGAAGTGTAGACCAGGAGATGTTTTGCCTTATTCATGTGGTGTGAATTTGCTCAGTCTTCTTTTGGAGCCAGTGGAAAGAATTAGGCAACTTGTAAGGGCCATCTGGCCCAGCTAAGATGGCAAAATCAGGATGGGAGGAGATTTTTTGGAGCTACCAGTATCTCTGTTGAGTAAAAAGGCTTTAATAGCTGTTGATAGACAAGACAAAGTCTTACCCAAGAGGACAAGGAGACATTTGACAGCAGTCTCTTAGTTCTTCCAGATCGTCCTCCCAGCCCTCACGGCAGGAAACCTCCACATGGGGAACAAGCCCTGTGAGACCCGAGCTGCCCAAACCCATCCACTGGGACCCCAGTATCGCTGCTCCCATCAGTGCAGCCCTGAGCCTCATTTTGCTCTTGAAAGCTGCTCTCAGGTGCCCATAGCTGAGGTCTGATGGCCCATTGGTTGGGTTCTTCCTCCTTGCCATGTTGCGATGCTTTGAGGGGCTGTTTGAGACTCAGGGCAATGGGGAAGGTGCAGCAGATGCAGAGACTGGGGTGGCACTTGGTGACATTGGGGCTTTGAAGAGATGATGATTGGGGCACCTACTCCACGCGCCACCTCCATGAACGCCGGTGTTTGAATCCCACGAGGAATCTGCCTTTCTGTGTCTTGCCATTGTTGAAATGGAGACCAACGTGCCGCTGTGATGGTGGGGGAGCATATGGTCCTCTGCAAGGCTGATACAGGAACCTGGCAACAGCAGCTCGCATGAGGACATCTTCCCTGTGGTCTTCTAAGATTACAGGAGTGTTCAAGGACTCAATTGGGTTGCCCACACGTAGGTGTCTGGAGTTGTTTCAGGTGCCCCAGGGTATCTGAGACATCTCACAGAGCAGGTCTGTGAGTGAATGGCCCCACAACTTGGGCCACTCAGGGCAGGCTGGGTTGGCCCATGGGCAACTACATGGAGGGACTCCAACTCAACAAGCCGGACGTCCACCCACCCGTGCATGGGCCAGACCCATTCCCACCCCAGCGCTGGTCCCCGCCCAAGTAACACTGGACTCTGCGCTTGGAGAATGAGGATGGCGATGGATGGACGGTCTCCACCCATCCTCCTCCTCCCCTCCTTTGGTGTCGCCAGGGCCGCGGTGAGCAATGCCACTGTTTCCAAAGCTAATTTCTTGCTTTGAGAAGCCGCAGCTTTCTTGCCTGCCTCTGCCACGTCGATCCTAACCCTGCCTGCCCTCCCTTGCCCACTCTCACGTGCAGCGACGGGCTCAGACTAGCTCCTCTCCCAGCAGCAGCTACAGCGGCTTTCTGAGTCACCCCGACGTTCCCGCGTGCCCCAGAGAAGACGGGATTGCAACCGCTCAGCTCAGTGCCTTTGCCGCCTGTTTGCATCACCAAGCTCCCCTTGGAGTGATGAATTAAGCCTGTATATCCCAGCTTAGCTCCAGAGCAGATCTATTCCCTGCCCCACCTCCTGCTAATTCTGAAAGCTATTTAAAAAACATCCTGGAATCAAACCAATGCTTTGTGGAAAAAAAGAAAAAAGAAAAAAGAAAAAAAAAAAGAAAATAAAAAAAGAAAGAGGAAAAAAAAGAAAAAACAATTTTAAAAGATTAAAAAGGGAAGGCAGATCCTGTTTGCTCCCTGTCACTGCATCCAGGCAATGCCAGACTGTTGCACGTGTTCACACCAGCTTCCTACGGGGATGCATAAATGAGGGGGGCAAAGTGCCCGCCCCGCTTCAATCAGCATGAAATGCCACCTCAGCCCGTGCCATCCCATGTCCAATTGAAATCCTGCGACATCTGAACTTAAGCAGGTTCCACCTGGTTCCTGACACAGGCAGTGGGGAGAAGTATGCACAGGCAGAGGACCATTCATCTGCGCTATCTCGGGTACTGATCTCCAGTGATTCACCCTCTGCAGGTGTCTCTTCCTCACCTTTGATTATAACGGGAGTCTTTGATATCTCAGCCTTTATCGTAGACAGGTCCTACCTGTGTGTCTGCTTTTGAGCACCTCACTCAAGACCGATCTGGAGGATAAATCAGGAAAAATGCTGAGAATGATCAGAAGCCTAATACAACACAACCCTGCTTGCGCAGTCTTTACAAGGACTCCAGAGAAGAGGAAGCAAAAGGAGCAGCAATAGCTGCTTCGTGTCAAAGTTTGCTGAAAAAGGAAGAATAAATTAATCCCTCTATCTGCTGCACATGAGAGAATAAGCCAAAAGCTTGAGCAGCATGTAGCAAGCTGAGTCCAATCCAGGGTATCGCACCATGGAGCAGCTTTTGTGCCTTGAAGAGCCGAGAAAAATGGAGAAGGATGGGAAATCTCCGAGTCCCAGTCAGCAGCTGGGCAAAAAAAAAAAATGGCTTTGATGGGTTTTCCTATGATTGCACTACTTTAAGAGTCTATATCTACATTAAATATTAATCAAAGCCTAACACCACCCTCTCTATCTGAGTAGTTTAGAGCTGGGCTACCAAAGGAGGGCCTTGGAGGTCTGATAACCAAAAATGCTTGTTCTTCCCCCTCTCTAAAAAAACTGGGGTATCACAGTCACTTCTAGTTGACCACTTCTTGGGAATGACCCAATCTCAATTGTATTTGGTGCTGTACAACGTGCACCACATAAAATGGGTTCATCGTGCCCTCCTAATTTAGGAGGACAGACAAGGTCCATCTGAAAAACTCTGACCTTTTCCCTCAGGGGCTCAGAAACAGATGAATTATGGGCAGAGGTTGGCCAACGTGGTGGAGAGGAGCCGAGATGTCCTGCATCCCGAGCCTGTGGCTTCATGGCAAAGCCTCCCAACTCTTGCGTTGTTCTTGGCCCAGAAGTGGTGTAGCTGCGGGCCCAAGCGGCGCAGGGAACCATAGGCTGTATTAAATTTGCCCTCTCCCACAGACTCTTCAAAAAAAGAATAAAGAAAACACCCAATCCCAGAATGGCAAAGGCAAAAGCCAAGGAGAAAGACCTTGGGTGGCAAAACCACATGTTTATAGCCCTTAGGCTTTGACAGATCGTTGGCTTTAGAGCCTTTCTAGCTCCAGAGAAGTAGAAGGCAGCCAGCTCCCAAAAATATGTCATTGCCGGCATTTCGAGAGACACATTTTTGGCAGGCCGGCTCACGAAGACAGGCCCTCTGTCACCGCAAAGTGCTCATCGGCTTGCCCACATGTTGATGACAGCTTTGAGGCTCTCTTGTCTTCTTGGAGGCTTTTCTCAGGAGGAAGGGTGCTGAGCCATGGACATGCACTGCAGTTTGTGGGTGGAAATCCTCCCTGCGTGCAGGGAGGAATGTGAAAAACCTGAGCCCACAACCACATTGAGTCATTGGCCATGGCAAACAACCATGGGCCGAGCTGCCGCCCAAGCCCTGAGCCTCTTGCACAGGTTGGGTGATTTTCTGTCATCTTTTGGTCTCCCTCAATGGAAATCCTTGACTTGACCGCCTGGTGTCAGGGGATGGACATGGAGAAGTTTGGGCTTTGTCAGGAGAAAGAGGTCTCCTGGAGTCCATGCGTCTTGGGTGACCCAAAGGAAGAGAGATCCCCACTTGGAGAGTGGGGTTTTGCATCTTCCAAGAGCAGCCACAGCTGTAGGAGCCATCTCGAGACCTACGAGCACATCTGCTCTGTGCTGGAATGCTCCTCGGAGCAGCTGGGAGCAGGATGTGCTTCACACACCACGTGTGTCCCATCCCACAGCTGCGCGGGTTGCCCATGATGTGGCCAGCGTAGGGGTTGTTTGGGCCTTGAACCACCACTGGCAAAGGGACAGAAAAATGGTGATTTAAATCCACCCTTGCTATGTTCAACATCCCAATTTATGACTCCCCGCTGCTGCTCCAGGCCTCTGTGTGCCCCAGACCCCACCTGATGGCACTGCATCTCCACGGGACACCGTGAGCGGAGAGTCCCAAGAGGGCCCAGGAGATCCGAGACACCTGCTTGGAGGGGATGTTTTGGGGCAATAGCAGGCGAGCTCCCTCCTGCAGCACAGCTCTCCCATCTGGGGCTGCTCTGGGGGCTCCTGCCCCACAGACCTGTCTGCCCCACACATGTTCAATGCTTAGGCTGATGACTGCTTGGAAAACTCCTTGGAAAAGCAACTGTCAATGAAGATCCTCATTCCTGTGGCTCAGCAGCTCCTCCTAAGCCCTCGAGACCAGATTTTGCTTTCCCAAAGCTTTTCCTGCCTCCTGTGTGGGGCTTTTCTGCATCCCAGTACTCAGCTGGATGCTGCTTACAGCCCATGAAAGCATGAGATGCAACTCAAACCCAAAACGCTGCGACCTACTGATTTGGGTCTGCCTTGAGCACGTTCCCTCCCCATCTCTGAAATGATGCTTAAAAAATCCCCGCTTAGCTCTCGTCTGGTTGCAAAAGAAAATAAAATCATCAACAGCAGGAGCCGCGGTGTCTGCAGGTATCACATTTGCAAAGCTGGGATGTATCAGGGAGGAAAATAATGCAGATTTGTGCATAGGCAGCGGGAGAGGATTTTGGACATTAAAAGCCATTGCAGGTGGGTGATGGACCAGGCTGGGATAAAATAATCTGGGAAATGGAGGGAGAAAGTTGAAGAAAAAGGATGGGTGGATAGGCAGATGGGTGATGAAGCCCTGAGCAACCTTCTCTGACCCCACAGCTGCCCCTACCTCAACCAGGAGCTTGGACGAGGGGCCTGAGATCCCATCTAACCCAAATTACCCCATGATCGAACCCAAATTTCTCTATAATCCCTGCATACCGCACCACCCTATCCCACACCACGGCATAAATCCGAGCACGCTCCTGCCTCTCTTTGCAGGAGCTGTTCCACAAGCGAAGAGGTTAGCAGCACACGAGGCACTAAATAAAAGGTGTAAAGTCCTTGTCTGGTTCCTCCCCCTGGGCATTTCGGAGCCATCCCAGCCCCAGAGGCTTGAACGCATCCCAGGGAGAGCCTGGAACAGGTCCCTGCCTTGTGGTCGTGATGGGCTGAATCAGCTCAAGGCAGTTCTTATCCTGACATGTCTAATTGATACCTTGGGTCCAAGGTGTCATTAAAGCGCTTGGATAATCGCTACAGGTACAGAAAGCCGGACTGTCAGTTTAGGGAGGGTGATTAATGTTCCCAAAATCCAGCGTGGGGTGTGGGAGGGGGGGAGCGGAGGGGCTGGGGGCTGGAGCAGCCCCGGTGGGTCCCTGCAGGGACGGGTCCTCGGGTAGGGGAGTCCCGGGGGGTCGCCCCCGGCTCCTCCAGCCTGGCCGGGCTGCGCACGCCGCGTTGGCACTGGCAGGCTCGGCGGGTGATTACGACCTCTCGTTTAATCTTTTTTTATTAGCATCAAACACCCATAGTCTTGTAAGTACATGTGTTCTCCTATTGACGCGAGGGAGCCTTTGATGCTGATTTACGGCAGCGAGGTGCAGCCAATCTATAATTGTACCCTAAAAAAGAGGATATTAAGAAAGTAAAGGCATTTCTGCAGAGCCAAGCGATCCAATCCCCCTTTCTGCCGCCGTCCCGCGACACTTTGCTGTGTCTCCCCCAAGGAAGGGAGGTTGGACCCAACGGGTATGTACCATGGGGTCAAACCACCCTTGGGTTATGGGGACAAGGTGATTCCCCCAAAAACCTTGTCCTTGGACCTGCAAAACCAAGAAAACCTGGGGGAAATGTTGCTTGGCTATCCCCAGGAAGGGAAAAAAACCGAATTAATCCCATATTAAGGAACGGGAATGGAGGAGGTTGGAGGAGACCCTTTATGCATCATCTTTGGGCGTATAGGCTTCTCCAGTTCCTCGTGCCACCGTGATGGGCTGGAGGCATTGGCAGCGCGAGAAACAGGTCATTGCTGCGGGCTTTCTTGGCAGAGGAGACCTTGCTGCTGCTAAAGAGGCAGGTTGGTATATAGGCCACCGAAAGCAGAGCAGATTTAGGTAAAGGCATTTATTTTCTTCTTAGCACTGAGTTAAACTCCGCAGCAAGTAGGTCACCCCATACTTTTCGTGACAGCAGGACCCGCTGGCTGCCTCCATTCGAGGAGAGGTTTCTGGCAGTACCTGTCCCCATCTTGGCCCTTTCCATTGAGCTGCAGATGCTGGATCCGGTCCCTCACCGGCTGCCAGCGGCGCAGAGGGACACGGTGTCTGTCCCCATGTCACCCCGCTCTCGTCCATCACCCGGCACAGCCTTGCCCATGCCCACGCTCCAGCCCTCATCCATCAGAGCTCCCTCGCCCAGGCAGTTACACCCCAGGGACCTGGGCCTGATCCTGTTGTCCTCAGCACCCTTTGGAGTCCCCCAGGAGAAAGAGGTGCCTCCGGCAGGTGGTTCGCCCCATCCTGAGACAGGCAGCTTGGAGAAGGTGGCCAGGGTGCCCTCTGGGTGCTGCACATTGGGTGCTGGCAAAGCCCAGGCGATGGGAAATGGGGTGCAATGGGGCACTTCAGGGCTCAGGGACAGGATTGTGCCACAGGCTCGAGGCAGGGCTCACTGGGATCCCTTTTTGGGCTCTTTGGGGTCCTCTCCCCTCTTGTCTGCAAATAACCCCCACCGAAGGCCCTTTGCCTGCCGTATCTCACTTCAGGGCCCCCTGAGACCTCTCCAAGCAAGCGCTGAGATGTTTTAGAGATGGGGAAACTGAGGCACAGTATGGCAATAGGACTAATTCGCCTCAGGGCTCTGGGACATCATCCAGCACGGCACAGGGCAGAGGCTGAGCGGAAAGAGCGCCCGATGATGTCAAATTAGACAGCCACATTCCCAGATCTTTTGCTTTTCTTTTTTTTTTTTTCACTTTCCATCAGTATTTTTCCCCCTCATTTCTTCCAACGGGTCATTTACTGAGTCAGAGATCCCCCGAGCGATGAGCTCATGGAGCGGCTGGCGCGCAGCAGACCTGGGGACATGGGGACGTGCCACAGCCGGTCGCTCCGACCCCCGTGCCCTGCTCACGCTGGGATGTTTGCTCCGGCATGGGGGCACCCTGCAGCCAGACCCCGCGGGGTCGAGCCTCACCTGGAGGCGCCGAGCCCTCGGGGACCGCGCCGTCACGCTTCCACCCCCGGCTCGCTGCAGACGGCTTCAGCCGGCTGCATCTGCAGGCAGCAGATTTACAACCACCCCATCGTCATTCACTGTCAAATTAACAGCTGAGTCAAAACAGGGGAAGGAGCCGGCATGCTTCCTTAGTCCTCTTTCCCTAAATATTCCCTTTTTCCCCCTAATAAAAGCCTCCTGGAGCTGCCCCTCATCTCCCTGGCCTCAAACCAAAGCTTTTGGTAGCAGGAGCATCCCGTTCGGGACGGCCCATCCATGCAGAAACCCCCCTGCCTGGGCACACCAGATTTATACCGGCTTCGAAACATAAATGTCAAGTGATGGGGCTGCATAAATTACTTTTAATAAGAATAATGCTGCGTCTTGCTGGCATGTTAATACATATATCACCCATGCTGAGCGCAGAGGGCTCAGCAGGATGCTGAGCGTTTAATACACTTGTTCGAAATGCTCATCAGAGAGAAATCAGTGGCTCCCACTGGCAAACCCCAACGTGCGCAGCTCAAGCGTTGAGCAGTTAATGCTCTCTCGCTGGGTCACAGGCACGCACCCCCCGAGCGGCCCCACCGCCGGCGCGCTCGGCGCTGGCACGAAACTTCCCCATAAAACCAAAGACGCCGGCTCTCGGCGTGCCGGCGGCCAGCGGCTCCCCAGGGCCCGTTTCAGCCGGGGGATGGATTGCGGCGGGTGCTCAAGGTGGGCAGAGGTTGAGAGCGGAGGGGATAAATGCACAAAGGTGTTCGCATCCCAAGGGAACTAAAACAGGATGAAGCCACGCTCAGACCTTGTTTCCCCAAAATCCAAGTGGGAAAGGCCCTCCAACACTAATCCCCTTAACAACCCCCCCTAATCCTCCACTATCTAAATACCTATAGTTTCCAGGGCCCCTTTTACCACCCTCCTGCGTCTGCCCACTCTGAATGAAGGGCTTTTACACTCTCAAGACTTCTTTATATTTTGGAGAGTGTTTTTCTTGCCAGAGTCGCATGCAGGCTGTGAAGCATGAGCTCCGCCGTCGCCTCATTGCATTCACGGGCTGGAGGGCTCGGGAAGAGATTGATTTACGATTCCCTAAAAGTGATTTATGCTCTTAGCAGAGCGGAGCGGCAGAGTCCCCCCACGCATGCACACCCCTTCTCTGTTGAAAGTTTTAAGATTAATTCACAGGCAGCCTCTAAAAAAAAAGAAAAAGGGGCTTCCCCCCGCAGCCCTCCAACCGCCAGTGCTGCGACTATAATTACCCAACCTGTAATCAAGGTAATTTGCATCCAGCACGACCCAGAGTTGCACATGCCCAGCAGAATTTTCCAGCCCGCTGCAATCCTGCAGAGCAGGGTGAAATTTTTTATAAGGAAAATCCTGCCACGTCATTGTATTCCTCGGGGTCTTGCGCAAGCGACCGGCGCTGGGGACAGCAGTGGGACAGGGTGCGAGCCAGCTGGATTTAAGTATTAACTTAAATTTAAGTGGTGCTGAGCTATCATTCCTAGATGTGGGGTTTCTCCTCCAACTGTGCATCCCTGCTTTGCCTGGATTTGCCCGCAAAAATCCCTGCTGAACCCATGGATGAGCCTCAGCTGCTTTCCTAAAGAAATTATCGCTCATGCTCCGTGTGTGTCCGTGTGAGCCGGTGTATAAATTCCCCCCTCTCTCTGTCTTTTAGACCTGTTGGCCATATTAATATCAGTACTGAGCTAAAGGTCTCAAAGGTAATTAAATTCCTACAGTATTGATGTAACCGGGTGAAGGCGAGGGACGGTATTTCTATCTCCGGGAGGTCTGGGTGAGCTCCACACCACCGTAACCTTTGGAGCCTCCCTGCCAGAGAGAGACATTAATGCTGCCCAAAGCCCAACAGAAACTTCACCCGGAGCCCGGATCCTGCTGGCGAATGGAAAATCCATTTTTCAGGTCATGCTTTGGAGTTAGTGAGCTTTTGCTCAAAAGGGCAAGCTATGAACCACTGGCAACCGTGTTTCCTCCATCCCAGGACTCATGAATAGCTGCTGGCTCAAATAGCACCCAAAAACCACAGGTATCACGTCCTGGGGAGCTTTCACCCAACCTCAACTCGCCTTCAGCGCAACCGTCCCCAAGGATGGCGTGGGAAGCCATGGTGTGCCATGACCCTGTTGGGCATCCTATGGCCATGAATACAAGCAGAAGACCCCCTCCATCCTCCCTTCCCAGTAATCCTCTCCCAGCGGGACCAGTAGTGGGATGGTGATGCAATGCTCGTGCCCGAGCAGTGCCGGAGCCCAGGCTGTGAGGAGCAAGCCGCCAGCTCCCCTCTGGCTCATAAATCACCGTCTGTCCCATGGCCCGGCGTTATCATTCATCTTTGAGTCCACACAAATCAATGCGGTTGATGGCTGCCGTCTGCAAAACACCGCTTTTCGCTGGATAACGTGGCATTAGGAGCTGGAGGGAGAGGCCATTTTTAAAAGCTGCCAGTAAAGTGTTTTACAGGACGGCCGGTAATTTATTTTAAAATAAATAAGTTCAGCGGAGGAATGACAGGAGGAAAGTGAACACGCCGGTTCCCGGCTTTCCCTGAATTGAGTTATTTTGCTGAACAATAATTGTTGGTTTCTCCTTCGAACTTTCTTTTCGTGGCATTATGAGCATTTCTGCACGATTACAACAGCTGCCACGCAGGGACTGGGTGAGCCTCTGAGACTTGCTGGGGATTTAAATCTTGGGTGGTGAACCCTCAACACGTGCAGCTTCCCCAAACGGGAGATGAGGATTAACACAGTGATTAGGCAAGGGGCAGGGACTCTTGGCCAGAACTGGCTGGAGTAGAAGAGCCAAAGCATCTGCCAAAGTAGAAAGAAGGCATGGCCCAGCACTGGGCTCACCCAAGTCCCCCCTGGTAGGACCAAAAGCATCTGTAGTTTTGCAGGATGAGTTTGGGGCTCGCTGGGGTGAAAGGGAGAACTTGCAGCCTGTTTCTGATGGGTCTTATGTGGGATCCCCCTTGGCCACCACCAAAGGATGCCTATAGTTAAACCATCCCCTGCACCCAGTGCTTGGCCTCTCTGGGAAGGATCAGGGCTGGTTTCTGGGCCCTCTAAGGTCACTGTGAAGCATTACGGGATATATGGGGTGGACTCAGGGTGAGCAGCCAGAGCCTACCCAGTCCCATCACGTTCACCGAGGGATCTGTGTGAAGGCGTGTTGCACCCTCCAGGTCTTGCCCTTGCTCCAGGTGTTGCCCGGAGGCCATGCTTGAAGCAGCTGTGAGCACTGAGAGCCCTCCAAAATACAAATAACTTCAGTGGGGCCAAGGTTTTTGGACAGAAATGTCAATGCCCAACAGCATTGCTGCCCAAAACTCTGCAGCATCACTCGGGCAAGGCGACACCACCAAACCAGCCCAGCCTGGGGAAGCTGCAAAGCCGCATTCACACTGTACATCTCCTGACCGGTAATCCCCCTTGCAGTCAGCAGACCTGGGTGGAAGCCAGCTGGGCCCCTATTTCTGCAATTTATCCCATATTTAACCTGCCCACAACCAGTGCCATTGGGTCCTAAGCATGCGGCTGGGGGGTTAGACACCCCCCCCTCCTCTTTCCCAATGGAAAGAGTTACAGATGCAGAGGAAAGTTATCCCTTTCAGATGCAATTTCTGCGGGATGCCTAACGCTGCCTGCTCATGTCCGCACCGGGCTTCCTATTCGTTTGCCCAGGTTGATAGGGACTGCCAAAATTTACCGGGGGAGCTGGTGTCTTTTATTTGATGAATGGATGCAAGCGGAGAAAATAGGTATATTTTCCAGCTTTTATCAGACCACCAAAGCATTTCCCAGAAGAGGCACCCCTGGCCTCCATTAGCTCATCCCTAAGTACAATCCTCCAAGCTTATAAATTTTTCTAATGCAGAATCTCTGGGGATGAAGGATGAAATACGGCCCTGGCTCTTACAAAAAGGGAGGCGTTAAAATCTGTTGCTCACAGGGAACATTGAATCTCGAGTGCTGGAAGAGTGGCTCAGACAAATCTCCACCGGGAAGGCTTTCTGCTCGGGCCAAGATAACCAAGCGGGTGACTTGGTCCCATCCCACCTCATTGACTGTAACTTCAGGATAACAACCACTTGGCTCTGGTGGAAGTGAGCCTTGAGGTGAGGAGTCCTCTCCTCATTCACGGGTTTGGTTTGCTTTTACGAGGTTAAAAACAGCTCAGTAAATGCTTGAGAGCCATGTAATTCCCAGCAACCCCAAATCTACCTGTCAGATAGTGATAAAACCATCCTCTGCGCACAACGGTTGTTAGAAAGCTTTTCAGCTGGAGTTGTCTAAGTGTTTTGCCAGGGAAATCACAGCCATTATCTCCATTTTACAGAATAAGAAATTGGAGCACCGGGAGGGGAAATTATGTGGCCGAGGTCACCGGCGAGCTGATGGCAGAGCCAGGAATGAGCACGCAGCAGATAAGGTGCAACAAGGTGGCTAAGGGCTCCCAACCCTTTCCAGAGATGGACGGAGCAGGTGGAGCTGAAAACTCAAAGCTCTCCAGAAGCTGTGGCTGCTTTCAGCCCAGAAAGCAAACGTCTTGCTAGGTATAATGGTGTCAAATCCGGTCGCTTGAGAAAAGATGTTGGGGGGTGAGAATGTGCTAAAATAATGACGTGGGAATCAACCTGGATTTGGGTGAAAAGATGGAGCAATGCTAGGAAATGTGTCCAGCTCACTAGGCATGGTCCTCTCCTGTTGGTACACACCTTTGCCACTCCTTGGATTTGCAATTTGTAGGGCAAAGCAAGAAAAGCAAAAAATCCCATGGATGAACCATTCTTTCCCCTCTGGCAAAAGCGGCTCGGTCTGTCCCAGATGCGGGAAGAGATGGATCCAGGGGGGGAGGGGGGCAGGTTTGGCAGAAGTGCGCAGCAGAGGACATTCCCAAAGAGGGAGCTGAGCAGAGGTCGATGGGTCATTCCTGATCTCTGGGTTTATGAAACGCAATGGCAGTGCACTTTGGAATGCTCCTCATCCCTGTGTCTGCAGCAAGGTGCACTGCTTTGGCAGGACGAAACAAGGTGCGAGTGGGTATGGCTCATCCCCAGAGCTTAGTCATGGAGTTAAAGGGTGGTGTCATCAGCACACAAACAGAAAACTCCCTGGTCTGAGTTTCATCCCAGCATGATGACAAGGGCAGATTGAACTGGCTTTGCCTCCCCAAAGGTGTTGAGCTTCCAGAAATCCCATTTACTGCTCTTCTCCAGGCCCCAGAGAGGGAAGAAGACATTGAGTATGCATAAAACATGGCAGTAGCAAACCTTGTAGGAGAGAGCTGAGACCCCCGGTTGCAATCGGGGCTCATTGTGCAAGGTGCTGTGCAGACACGGGACCAAAGGCGAGCTGATCATTAAAGAGGGATTCTTTATACCCAACTTCACAGCCCCCAGCAAGTCTTTGCCCTGAGCTGAACGTGCAACAGCCTAAATCTCTTCCATGTCTTCAGAAATCATGAAGCCACGGGTGTCCCAAATCCCAGCCACCCTCTGCTCAGCTGGGCTGGTGCCATCAGGTGCTGCGACTGGTTTGAAGCGCTGCAGAACTGGTTCGTGTGTGACCAGCCAGGCAGCTCCTGCCTCTCTGGGCGGATAAAGGGGTGACTTTTCTTTGCCATCCCCTCAGCCAACTCTAGTCACCCTAATCCATCGTAATGACGCCAAGTAACGCGCATTTTGCTGGGAGGAAGCACACTGTGCAACACTTCACTACCCAAGCTCCAAAATCCCAGGGTGAAATCATGATTCCCTGGATGGGACAGCTTCATTGGTGACGGTGGATTTTGCTCACGTCCCAAGACCTCTTGGGGGAATAAAGCTGTCCTGGCTGGTGGCACTTTGGGTACACACCCCTAGAAAGAGCAGGTCTGACCCTTTTAGATGCTGAAGCCAAGTGTGCAAATGCCTTGGTGTCCACACACCTGAAACCCAAAGCCACCAAGGTCTTTTCCTTCCCCCCATCCTTCTGTCTTATTTTTAGCTCACCAGACGGAGACTTCAAAAGAAAATCTCTTTGCAAAAAGAAAGGCGAGCCTGGCTCATCCTGGCAGAGGTTGTTTCGAGGTGGATTTGCTGCGCGTGGGTATAAGCAGCCACCAGGCGCCGTGAATCACAGGGTTGCAAATGCTGAGTAAAGGTCCACTCCCCGGAGCCGAGCACGGTGATTCAGGGAGCAGGAGTGTGCACGAGGCCATGCCTGCCCCAGCGATTTTGGGGCTTACAATCTATTCCCTACAACCAAAGCCTAGGTTTGGGTGGGATCTTCCAACTCGGTGGGCATTAATCCCATCGAATCCCAGCCAAGCAGGGATTGAGGGTGGGCAGTGACCTCTGGTATGGTCCAGCTGCTGAGGTCCCCAAGGGCCAGGCACCCAATTCCCACTGAGATGTGCTGGGGCCAGGGGAAGCCTTGGGGAATTGAGTGCTGAAATCCTGGGGGAACGAGGAACCGAGCCTGGAGGATCATTTCCCAGGCTTGAGGATGTGAAAGAAAGACGGAAAGGAAGGGAAGGGAGGAAGGGAAGGGAAGGGAAGGGAAGGGAAGGGAAGGGAAGGGAAGGGAAGAGAAGAGAAGAGAAGAGAAGAGAAGAGAAGAGAAGAGGAAGAGAAGAGAAGAGAAGAGAAGAGAAGAGAAGAGAAGAGAAGAGGAAGACAAAAGAGGAAAGAGGAGGAAAGGAAAGGAAAGGAAAGAAAGGAAAGGAAAGGAAAGGAAAAGGAAAGGAAAGGAAAGGAAAGGAAAGGAAAGGAAAGGAAGGAAAGGAAAGGAAAGGAAAGGAAAGGAAGGAAAGGAAAGGAAAGGAAAGGAAAGGAAAAGGAAAGGAAAGGAAAGGAAAGGAAAGGAAAGGAAAGGGAAAGGAAAGGAAAGGAAAGGAAAAAGGAAGAGGAATACTTCCTTTAATGCTAGTAAATTGAATGCCCTAGGGGAAAAAATACCACGAGTTCCCTCCAATGTTTGTTTTGAAAATATTGTTGCTAAACTTGAGCCATGGGCCAAACCCAACAGGGCGTAAATTGGCCCCAGCCCCAAAC